>NC_137086.1:37549032-37888595 GCF_951640355.1 Cnephaeus nilssonii
GGTGAGGGAAGTGGAATGGGGGAAGAAGAGGATCCAGAGGTCTGAGGGATCCCTATCAGAGTAGAGAAGATCCAATCTTCCAAGTCCTGACTCCACCTCTATGTACCTATCTGAGCCTTGTTAACCTCTCTGAGCCTTGGTGTCCATAGCTATACAATCTACACGAATAAAAGAGTAAGATGCAAATTGACCATACCTTTGCAACGCCCACCAGCCAATCAGTTGTGAGTATGCAAATTAACCCAACAAAGATGGTGGGTTAATTTGCATATGCAGGCACCGAGCAGCCGGGGGAGGGTGGGATGCTTGCATCATCTCCTTGCACGATGCAGGCGTTCTGCACTGCCCCAGCCACTCTGGGCCTCTGGGCAGCGTGGGAAGGCAGAAAGGTGGCTCCAGCCGAAGCAAAGGCGGTGCCAGCAGCCCGGGGAAGGAAGGCCCATTCTTGCATAAATCTTCATGCATCAGGCTTCTAGTGGGAATAATAATAGTTCTGACTTCGTGGGTGGGTATGAAGTTTTACTGAGCTAGTGGAATGTAAATGGTTAACACATTGCCGGGAACGTAGCACTTAATAAATGGCATCGATTCTGATTTGGGCAGCCAGGTCATTCCCTGCCCCAGAGGTGGACAGATGCACACAGGGAGCCTCTGATGGTCCTGACCCTCATTGAGGCCCCTGTGGCTACCTCCAGAGGGAAGCTGGGGAAAGAAGCCAAGGACCAGAGTCAGGGACCACACTGGGTAAGAGCTCCCTACCCTGTGTGCCCTGTCACTTCACCCTGTAAATGCCCTCAGGGACTGGTACCCCATCTTGACCCTTCCTCCTACAGTCACTCCGTTGATCTCAATCCACTTGGTGATGGGCCAGAGCGGCCCAAGGCCTCTGAACTCATCCTGCCACTGTTCACCGCCCTGCTCTTTACCACATGGGACTTGGGGGTTAAAATCAGCCTTTAAGCACCTGTCCTCACAATCTCCAGGGCCGTCTCCCTGCTTCTGAGCCCGTGGCTGTCAGCCCAGAGTGCTGGCTCCCACCAAAGTCACTGAGCTCTTCGGTGCAGAGCGAGGTGTCCCCGGGGCACAGAGCCTCCCAGCTGTGCAGCGGCAGGGCCTGTGGCCCAGGCTTGGGGAGGCGCCTCTGCAACAGTGCGGATGCCCTCTGACAAAATCCGGAACAGAGTGGTTTTCTGGTCTTCTAGAAGTTTCCACCTGGACAGGGGAACTGCTCCCACTCCCTAACCTAGAGGAGGCCATTGTCCCTGGAGGCAGCAGATGGCCCCACCTATTCTCCACACCCTCCCGGGGGGGGGGGGCGGGGGCTGCCTGGGACCTGGTCCTCGGAAACGATGTTCGGAGGCAAGAGCCTTTATAGCAGCAGGTTGAACGCCGGTGATTCCCTAATCCAGGAAAGAGTTGAGCCCACAGTGTCAGTAGGCAGCCCCACTGTGCATGTGCTGCCCCACTGTGCATGTGCTGCCCCGCAGCTAAGCCAGAACCTGGCCCACAGTGCAACAGCGTGGTCACCTCTCGAATGCATGAGTGAATGGCATTACAGACAGCTCAGTGAGTCGGGTAAAGGGAGGGGGCTCTGGGTGTGTCTCCACCCCACATGGAGTGAAAGCCACTTGTGCTTCTCCGTGTGACCTGACAACTGCGGGAGCCTGGAAGCTAAGCGCCCACAGATGGGAAGCTCATTTTAAAAAGTGAAATGAACAGAGCAGGAGGGGCACAGCCAGATCAAGAGGGCTCAGTTCACACCCCAGGCTGCTCTCCTAGCAACCTCGCAAAGAGGCCAGAGCTCCTGCTAAGCTAGTCAAATAACACCCAACCCAGCTGCAGGTCTTCCCCTCAGAACGGCCTGGCATTCTAAGATGTAACTGCCCCCAGCCCGGCCCGCCACGGACACACACACACACACACACACACACACACACACACACGCACGCACACTGTGACCCTGTCCTGAGCTATTCTGTTTGATGCTTGCGCCAGAGTTAGGGTTTGTGTGGACTGGATTCCCTGAAGGTAGAGCTTCTGTTTGGGACGCGGTGCCCGACCCAGGCCCCCAGGCAGCCCGTGGCGCAGGCCCTCCGGCTTCGTTGCTGGGCTGTGGACGCTCCCTGATCTGGACACAGTCCCTGGGCTGCAGCCTTCTGCTTGGTCCTCATCTCCTGTCTCCCACCCCGGACCCCCAGGCTGCAAAGGACAGTCTCGGGGTAGTGCCAGGCCCTGTCAGTTGGGGGCCTTGGACCCAGAGGCGTCCGGAGTGGAAGGCGGGCCTGCAAAGCTGGTGTTTTCCTCCTGGGAGGGGCCCCTTTGTGTGACTCAGACCCTGGGAATCTGGGAGCCCTGCTTGGCTCTGGCTGACGCTGGGCTCCCAGGGCCCTCACCGGCCTGGGCGAGAATGCACTTAGCTCCCCTGGCCCCCTCCCACTGCCCTCAGTGGGCTCCTTTTGTTGTCACTAAATCCCCTCCAAGCTCCCCTTCCAAAAGCCAGCAGATCCAAGTGGAATTCAACACCCAAACACACAAAAGCGAGGATTAATAGCTGGCTTTGTCTGGGCACAGATGTGCAGCAGCTTGCGGGTGGGGGGGGGGTTACATTTTTCCTGCCACTCGAGTCAACCCAGCTCCACACGGGGGGGGGGGGGGGCGGGGGGGTTGTCGAGGAGGAGGGACTGCCACATGGCTCCCCTCAGGAGCTCTTTGAGCTGAGCCCCACCTCTCTGAGCTGCTGTGCTCTTGGGGTCTGGCCCCACCAAGGAGACAAAGGTCCTCTCCCACTGGAGGCCCCTCAGTGTGCCCTCCTTTCTCTTCCAACAAGTCACACTCAGCTGCTGGCTGGCACTCACAGTCCCTGGACTCAGTCCCTGTTCTGGAGCCTGAACTCTGAAACAGGCCCCAGCAATCCTCGAGGAAACCCGTGAGCTGAGCGAACTAACCGGAACTAACGCAGGCGCTGACTGGAGGCCCCAGGAGCTTGTAAGCTCAGGCAGATGGAGAGGGTTCCTGGAAGAGGTGGGACCAAAGTCCAAAGGATGGGTGTGGTCTGGGAAGGAGGGAAGGAGGGAAGGAGGGAAGGAGGGAAGGAGGGAAGGAGGGAAGGAGGGAAGGAGGGAAGGAGGAGGGCGTCCCAGGCAGGGGACTCCAGGAAGAGTCCTTGGGGCAGGAGAGAGCAGGGCCCTGCGATCCTGGAGGAGGGTGTGAAGAGTCCTTCAGGGCAATGGGGAGCCACCAAAGGTTGTGGAGCAGAGTAGGAGCTGGAGGAACACTGGGAGTGGGGGACAGGCAGGAGGAGCTGGCAGCCCAGAAAATAAATGAGCGTTGCTGGGGGCAGAGCTGGTTCTCGTCCAGTCCCCCGCTCTGTCTCCAACAGAATCCCGTTTCTGAACAATCCAGGATGATGTTCAGCCACGTGACCGCGGAGGTTTTGAATGTGGTCCTCAGCACTTTAGGGAAAAGCAGGGATGTCCCTTTGCCCTGGGTCAGGGCAATCAGGCTCCATCCCCAGCTCTCTGGCTGGGAATATGACATTGGTCAAGTTTTGGTGATTGGGGTGGGGTGGCCTCCCCCTCCCTAGGCTGGTGCAAGTATCTGGGGTCTCTAGCCCATCTGGTCTCTGAGGAGCTTGTTGACCAAGACAAGGTCCCTAACTGTCAGGAGGTTCAGAGGAGGGAAAACCGGGAAGAAACAAGGAAGTAAATGATTGCGATGACTTTACAGGGTGATAACTGCCGTGGGGAAAATTAACCTTTTGCACTCAGATGTCGAGTGTGACTCGACAGGGTTAACATCGGTAGCAGGAATCAAGAAAAAAGCAAGCAAGTGCAAAGGGTTAAAGAGTGATGTGCCTGGTTGGTGTGGGGTAGTCAGGGAAGGCCACTCTGAGGAGGTGGCATTTGAGCTGAGACTTGGGTGGGGCACGCAAGACAGAGAGGGACTAGGAGGGAGGGAGGGGGAGAGAGAGAGAGAGAGAGAGAGAGAGAGAGAGAGAGAGAGAGAGGGGACCTGGGCAGGGCAGGACAGGGCAAGGTGGCTGAAGAAGTTCACACTGGCAACGTTTAGAAGCAGCAAACTCCAGAATTTTCTTCCTTTTAGGTTGAAAGTTTGGACTGGGCTCCGTGGGTCACACCGGACCTGGGTCAAGCAACCTGGAACTGGCAAAGGGCGTTGTCTGCCCCCTTAGCTGAGCCCCTCCTGGGCTGGAGAAGGAGCCTGGCAGGGGTGGAGGGGACAGAGGGAAGCTCTGACTGGCTTCAGTCCCTCGGAGTCGGTCACAAAGCTCCAAGAGACCCGGCGACCCAGCGCCATGGCTCTGCCACAGGCAGCGAGCCGCACCAGTGTCTGACCGGTGGGTCAGACCAGACCTGGGTTCAGCAACCTCGGTACTTGGGTTCTGGCTAGAAAAGAATTCGGAGCCAGGCCCAAACTGTAAGAGAACATTCATTTGGTAAATCACAGAGGTAGAAGAAGGAATTCCTAGAAGAAATGGGCTTAGCAAACAAGTTCTAGAGCTAAAGGGAGGGTCCTTGGGACTCGGGAGTGAGGGAGCTAAAAGTAAAGGGGGGGGGGGTGCGGGGGGAGGGAAAGGCATGGGTGTGTTCCCGGGAGGGTCCTCCATCCTATGGGTTTTGAGGGCAGAGATTTTAGGGGCGGTCCCAGGGGCAGATCTCAATGGAATATGCAGCTGTTTCCCAGGTGTGTCTATTAAGGGCCGTGGTCCCCACTGATTGATTGGCCAGCACCAGGGCAGCGGGTCATTATCCAATGCAGCTGGGCCTGACGCCAGCTGTGGCTGGTTTTGTTGCTTTTCTGGGCCTGGATCTGAAACACAACTGCGGCCGAGATCTCTAAGGGAGGGAAGGCCAGGGGGGTCCAAACCGCAGGACCAGCGACAGGCGAGGGGAGGAAAGGTCACCGGGGGCGAGGTCCCACCCTACAATCCACTGTCCATTGCTAGGCGCCTGGGCTCTGCATCCTGGTGAGCTTCCTTTGGACCGGGCCCATCGTCCTTTGTACCGGGCCCATCGTCCGTGCTCTGCTCCCGGCTGTCTAACTGCCTACAGCAGCTCCAGGTTCAAAAGGAAGCTTGTGCCCAGTTTCCTCACCCTCTGAGCAGGAGGTAGGAGTCCAGAGGTGGGGACTTAGCAGACTTGGCCCCTCCCTGTACCTCAGTTTCCCCAGGCCCGCTCGGCCTATCCCCTCCAAAACGGTCATGAGCATCCAACAGTGCGAATGTCCCCTCTCCAGGCCGGGGGAAGCCGCATTCCCGCGAGCGAGCGTGTGGCTGGGATTGACTTTGAACAACACCGTTTCCAAAGCGCCGGGCCACCTGGCACTGTTTCCAGGCACTCCGCTGGGAGGTGAGTGACCATAAGTCCTTGTCTAGAGGCCGCCTGGCCCCGCGCACCAGCGCACCAAACAGTGGCGCGCACTCCCACCAGCAATCAGGCCCTGAGAAGACAAGTGGAAAAGAAATCTGGGGGGTGGGGAGGGGGTGGGAGTGGGTGCTGTTTGTGCTCCGGCTCCCGAGGCAGGCAGCCCCCCCACCCCATGAGGTGGTGGCTGCGTCGGGGAGACTGCTCCCAGCTCGCCCCACCCCTCCCCCTTCCTGGCTCCAGCCTCTCCCCGCCTGAGCTGCTGCAGCCATTTCTTGTCACTGCTGAACAATAGGCCTCGCTAGCAGCTGGCAGCTTGGCCGCCCTGCCCGGGGAGGGGCGGGCGGGCGGGAAAGGAGAGGGAGGGAGGCCTCCTGGCGGCCTGTGGGCTGGGGCAGCCAGCCTGCTGCAAGGGGGTTCCCAGCTCCAGGGACAATGCCAGCCTGGGCGCCTCCCTGGTCGTGCTCACAGCTGTGTCATCCCAGAGGCCCCACGGCCGCCCTAGAGCAGCGGTGGGGCGCGATCGGAGAGCTCAGCAAAACCACCAGGCCAGGCCCCCAGGCCCGGATCCTGGCCGAGGCCCCCAGGGTTCTAACTTGCCCCCAGGGAGAGCCACAACAGGAACCACGTCGCAAGTAGGTTGTCCCGCCTCCTTTCACCACTGAGCCAACTGAGTCCCCCTCCCCTCCCCACAGAGGGATAGTGACTGGCCCAAGGTCACACAGAGCCCAGATCAGAGAACCTAGGGGGGCACTGAGCCCTATAGGGCTCTCCCAGCTCCTGGCTCACTGTGGTCCCCTGGAACATCTTCCTCCTCTTGCCCTCCGGGCCACGCCTGGATGTTCTTCTCCGGGAGCCAATAAAGAAGAGAGGTGTGAAGTGACTTGTTCAAGGTCAGGCAAGTGAAAGAGGCAAAGCTCCCACAGGGTCTCTTGCCTCTCCCGCCTTGCTCAGCCTCCTGTGTCCGCCTGTCTGGGGACCCTGAGGAACCAGGAGCAGTAACAAGCAACAGGGAGCGTGTGCTGATGTGGTTGTATGAGTCAGAGCGGCCCGGCCCACAGTCCTAGCTCTGCCATTTGCCAGCTGTGTGACTTTGGGGAAGTTGCTTAAACTCTTTGAGCCTGGGCTCCCTCCTCTGTAAAGCAGGGGTGGTAAGATGAACGTTCAAGGACTGGGGTGCAGGGGAGTCCCCTTAGTGGTGTCTGGCACATGTGCGTGCTCAGCGACTCGTAACCCTGGGGACCGTTACTCCTGATTCAAAGATTCCTTCCCAAGAGGAGCAACAGGACATTAAAAAGCAAAGATGGAAGAGGCAGTAAGGACTCTGGGACCCCAGATTGCCACAGACTTGGAGCAGTGTCCGCAGTAAGTAATAGCTGACCATAATGACGACAAGCACGGTGTTAGGAAATGGTGTGCCCACAAAACGTGCCTCCAGCACTAAAACACCCCAGCCGTGCTTTAAGGTTCAACCTAAAACACCACACTGAGCGGAGACCTGGATTTTCACCTTGCCCACTGTCATGTTAGCTGTAGCTGCCCTTTCTTTTTCTCTACTTCCTCCTCCACTTCCTCCTCCTCCTCTTCCTCCTCCTCCTCTCCTCCTCCTCCTCCTCCTCCTCCTCCTCCTCCTCCTCCTCCTCCTTTTCTTCTTCTTCTTCTTCTTCTTCTTCTTCTTCTTCTTCTTCTTCTTCTTCTTCTTCTCCTTCTTCTTCTCCTTCTTCTTCTATGTTTTGGAGCTGTTTTAAGTGCTTTACATGTATGAACTCATTTAACCCCCACCATTGCATAAGATCAGCTCAATCTTACCCCATTTTATAGACGAGAAAGCGAAGGCACAGAGAGGTTTTGGAATTTGCACAAGGCTACAGGATGTAAATGGTGGAGCAAGGATTCAAACTCAGTCAGTCCGGTTGCAGAGCCAAACTCTGAAACTCAATGCTATAAACTGTGTCTTGCCTTAGACCAGTGGTCGGCAAACTCATTAGTCAACGGAGCCAAATATCAACAGTACAACGATTGAAATTTCTTTTGAGAGCCAAATTTTTTAAACTTAAACTTCTTCTAACGCCACTTCTTCAAAATAGACTCGCCCAGGCCGTGTGGAAGAGCCACATTCAATGGGCCAAAGAGCCGCATGTGGCTCCCGAACTGCGGTTTGCCAATCACTGCCTTAGACAACAATCACTTCCCCTCTTTGTGTCTCAGCTTTCACATCTGTAAAATGGGGCCCTTTGACCAGAAGTCCCATGTCTAAGCCTCTTTCTTGGTCCTAAGTTCTTTGAAGATGTCCACTCTTATGTGACTTTTCTGACTGCTCTACCTCTCTGGCCCTCACACCATCCCCTCCAACACCTGGACTCTATCCTCTTCCCTGGGGTGTACTTTCCAGTCGATATAAGCCCCTGAGCACAGGGACTGTGGCCTGGCCCAGCTATGGCAAGACACTGTCTGTCCTAAGCATTGGTTTGCAAAGACCAGGGTTTGGCAAACATTTCCTGTTAAGGGCTGAAGAGCAAATACTTTAGATTTTGAGATCAAGCCTTATGTTCTCTGTGCCATTGTAACAGGACAACAGCCATAGAGAATACACAAATCCATAAACAGGACCATGTTCTAATAAAACTTTACTTACAAAATCAGGCAGTGGACAGGATTTGGCCCAAGGGCCATAACTTGCTGACCTGTGGCAAAGATGAACATCACAGAGTTCCTGCTCTTTGGAGCAGCCGAGGGCAGCGGAGGAAATGAACGGTGTGCAGCTAACCTAAGACACGGCAGGACTTGCTAAGTGTGTTTTCAGAGCTGCAGAGCCCTCCAGAAGAGACTTGGGGATGTGGACGGGCGCTTGACCTTGGCTTGGAGTGATGGGTAGAATTTCTATAAGCAGAAGTGGGGGCCTACGCCAGGGCATGCAGTGTGCTGGCAATGGGGCATCCAGAGGGTCAGGATGGGGGTGGACCTGGGACCCAGACAATGAAGACTGACTTCTGTGCTTTTCTCATGCCCTCGAGAAGGGTGAACGACAGGGTTCTTTTCTTTTAATTCAACGAATGTTCTGAGTGCCTACTATGTGCTAGGCATAGGTGTAGGCACGAGAAGATAGACAAGATCTGCAACTTTCATTTTTATTGCATTGTCAACATTTGCACAGAGATTTAGGTCTGACTTTATCTTGTCCTCATAAGCAGAGAAATTGAACGAGTTGCTAAAGTTATGTCTAGTGAACAGTAGCTGCTCCTATTCCAGAGCCCACTCTACTGAGCAACAGACTAATTCCTACCTGCCTAGTGAGTATCTCTACTGGGAGGTCTGAACAGACTCATCCTGCTCTTCTCTCCGTATCAGTTTGCTAGGGCTGCTGTAACAGAGTGGCTTCAACAACAGAAATGCGTTGTTCTGGAGGCTAGAAGTCAGAGATCGGGCTGGTTCCTTGGAGGGCTGTGAGAAAAAAAACTGTCCCAGGCCCCTAGCTTCTGGGGTCTGCTGGCAGCCTTTGGTGTTCTGGCTCGTAGACATACTCCCTCGACCTCTGTGTTCATCTTCACAGGGCGCTGTCCTTGTGTTGCTATCTGCTCCCCCTTTTAAGGACACTAGTCATATTGAGTAGGGCCCACCCACCCCAACAACCTCATTTTAATTTGATCATCTCTGTCAATACCCTATTTCCAAATTAAGGTCCCATTTTGAGGTACTGGGGGTTAGAAGTTCAACATAACTTGTCTTGAGGACACAGTTCAACCCATAACACCTCTCCCAACACCCCTCCCCCCATATTCCATTGCTGATGGAATGGAACCTTCATTTCCCAGGCCATTCCTTCATCTCTTCACCAGCTGGTACGGTGGCCAGAATTGCCTGGACCAGGCAAGGCTAGATGCCACAGGCCCATCAGAGGTGTCCCGGCTGCCCAGGAGGTTGCACTGGATCTCCTCCATTAACTTCTGGAAGGTGGTGGGGGAGGCCAGGTTGTATAAACCAGGGGGGCTGCTGGAAGATGTGCAACAAATAAATGCCTGAACCACTGGCGCTTTGGGATGTCAACTCTAGCATCAAGGACACATTGGCGTAGTGAGGAAGCAGGAGCAATAACCAGAGGCCCCCTCTTGGGAAGCTGTGGTGGAGATGGAAAGTAGGTGGTGGGGAGTGGCGAACATTTGGGAACAGAATGTGGCTTGGACTGGAGAACAGGTTGGGGGTGGGGCATGGGAGGGGGGGATTAGGCCTGGGAGGAGGGTGGTGAGGCCAAACAGAGGCCCAGAGGGGAAGAATAGGCCCCATGGGGGAAACGAGGCTGCTTTAAAACACACCAAGTCTGGTAGATAGTTAAGTCCAGAGCTCAGGAGAGAGGCAGGACCTTAAAACAGGTTTTCAGACACCTGAGGGGACCAGATTCCCTTAGGAAAGCCAGCAGGAGTGGAGGCTCTGCAACACCCTGGTCACTGCCCAAACTCTGGGGAAAAACTGTTCAGAGAGAGAGTTGAGGGAGAGAAGTGAGAATGAGGAGTCCGAGAAGGGCCCCAGAGGCAGGGCGAGAAGGAGAGAAAGGTCCTCCTGAGACCACGGCGGCGAGAGGTCCCCGGCACCTGCTCCGGCCGAGGCCACGGGTGGACGGTTCCTGAACACGAGCAAACTGTGTCCAGAGCTGGTTACGCTCCGGTCAGAAGGAAGCTGCACACACACACCTCCGTCATCTTTTAACTGTTTATTGTATAATATAAAACTACAAAAGTAAGACTGCTCATTTCCATGTACATTTCATCTGTCCAATTGTTTCCATTACAGCCCAAACCTACATGTGAATACAGCCATCTGGGTTCCAATGTAACGTCTGTAATATTGCATAGAAAAGGCACAGCTCTCAGGTCTGTGGGGGGAAAGGTTACACTTCCTTTTTAGACAAAATCCTCCTCAAAAACCACGCACCAAATTCACTCTGTACATCTTTTCCAGAATCTTGGTTGTTTGCTTGTCTGGACTGCACTTCTCTTCCGAACTTATTATCCCCAAAAGATGTCCAAAATCTTTAATGGCTTTGTCTGCAATAGCATTTGATCCTGGCTAACTTTCAAGAAACATTTAGACTCGTTCTTAGAAGCACTGAAAACAACTGTACACAAGCAGGAACAGACACCTCGCTGTTCGTCGGCAATTACAGGAAGTTAACCATTGACAGCCAGAATAGGTCAGATAGGCTCTTTTGGATATCTTCATAAAAGGTAGAAAGGCCCAATTTGTAACAGCAAGGTTTTTAAAATTAAGACAATTCATGTAAAATATCAATCGCTACACAAGGTAGAGTCTCCTTTTATTTTTTTTAACATCTGTCATTTAAGAAGACTGCCCAGGGGTATTCATAATTCATTGTTTACCACAAAGGTGGTTAATAAATTTAAGCTTTAAAAACGATCCGTAAGTTGATACTTTGGCTCTTTGGAGCTTATGTAGGTAAGAAATTTTCCTTGATTGACCTCAGGGCAGTTGGGACAGGCCAGGGGGCTATGGCGATAAAAAGCTCAATTGATAAAGACACTCGAGGTGTAGCGGGGGCTCTGGCCAGTTCTCACAGTAGGGTGTGAGCAAGGGGGTCGGTGTGGTTACCCCTTCTGTCCGAGAGAGAAAGTGCTACTAAAAAAAAAACATTTAAAAATATCAATCCTTTGATGCTTGATTTTCTTTAAAAATTTGGAGGTATTGAAACATTCCTCACCCATACCTTTTTGCATATTTCAAATAGACCCACATTGGAGAAGAGAGTACAAATGAATGTAGACTGGGCATATGATGAGACGACCCGGGGGGTCTGGCTCGGACCCCCTTTTAAATACAGATTGACATTCCTACAAGAGAATACATTCCTACCATACATTCTGCACATGTTACAATCCAGATGTTGTTAGAGCTCCACAGTAAAATAAATATATTTACACAGAAAAAAAAAAAAGGAATAAATAACTTATGGAAGAAAAAAATCACTTCAAATTCAAAGCTCTTAATATTCTGCTCTCATCTTGTCACTTCATTGCACATCACTGTCAATGGGTGTCCTCGCCCAGCCCCACCCAGCATGTCTTTCTCATGAAGGCACCTCCAACTGCCTGCCTGACTCTGAATGCCACGCGATGTCCTCTGCACGGGGGAAGGCACGCCCCGCACGCACACGGGGACGTGCAGATCACACACGGGCTCACACGCTTCCCGGCGGGGACATCGCTTTGGAAAAATAAGACACACAGATAACTGGAACACCGGATGGTTTTGTTCTTTCTCAGCCGCGCCACTGACTGCCCAGGTCTTCCTCAGAAGACCAAGGATAGCGAGCATTTATGGCAAGGGTGTCCAGAGCTGACAAGCATTTGCCTGATGTTGGTGTTTTTTGTTTGTTTGTTTTGATTTTCAAGACCAGCCTTACAAATACTAGAGTCCGAGAACCACGTTTGGGCAACACTTCGCTGTGCTTATTTGAACTGTTGCCCAACATATGGGATTTGTTTAAACACACGATTTGCTAATCCAACCAAAGTACAGTTGTTCTAAGTTACTGTAAATCAGCTTTTAACAATGGCAAATCAACCGCCTTACCCTGTTATTGTTCGGAATAATCAACACTATTGTGTATGTATACATATGTATAAGTGTGCAGCAGGTGGTGAGTTTACCAGGTCTTCCAGTTATCAAAAGCGTGGCATCTGGGCTGGCTTGTTCTCCACAGAAAAAGGAAGCTCTTAAAACGGACAGGCCCAGCGACACTGGAAGCATTTACAACAACCCTCCCCTCACCTATATATGGTCCCTGGTCCTATCACAGGAAATGACACATCGGTAGCAGTACAAGGTGTCCTGGTGGAGGTTGCTGGTAGGAGAACAAGAGCAATTTGATCTGTTTCTCACTGCTCTACTGAGTTGATAATTAGCCTTTAAAAACACATTCAAGTGGGGGGAGGGGTGGGGAAATAAATTAGAATGTAGATTTAATCACACCATACACGATGAATCTTTTGATTAGATGAGCAGTTCCTTCATCACAAATGTATTTGTTTTGCCATGTGCATTATAAAAATAAAACTATCTATGGCTTGTTTAAAGTGCCATTTTATAAAGCTGTCTTTTTTTTAATTGGCCAGAAAGACTCAATTTTATCCATGGCAAGAAGTGAGCAGAACTGGTGACTGAATATTGACAAATGACTAACAACAAAGACAACAACAACAACAACACAAATCCCATAATTTAAAAATTCTTAAATAAATATAAAAGTTATTCCTAAAGAAGCCATCTGCATTTCAAAAATATAGGATGTAACCAGCGAAAGTACCATTGGGAGAAAGAAACAACTGAAAGGAAAAGGCCATGAACAATGTCAGCAACAAGCATGATACATTGCAAACATTTTAAAATTAAATGTACACCGTTAGGAATAAAAGGCTACTTCTCAAGTGTCCTGGTTCGGGGGTGACGAGGGGAGGAGGAGGAGGAGGAGGAGGAGGAGGAGGAGGAGGAGGAGGAACATGCATAGAAAGTCCTGTGTATTGGGGTAAAACAGCCTTGTAAAGTGTGGTTAAAGCAGCTGATTCAAGAAAGCAACCAGATTGGAAGCTGTGACATAATGGGACCAACTCCTGGTTCCAGGGCCACGGTTGTTTCAAGAGTGCATCCCGGGCTGGGCCGAGGTGACAACGCGGGGGGGGGCGGGGGGGCGGTGCGCGAAGGGAAGCTGGAAAAGACAATCGGGCAACATGATGGATGCCTTCTGGGGGAGATTTTTTTTTCCTCTAGGAGCCCTAAGCATTGCAAAAGGGTTTAGTTCCAAGAAGAGGTTGGTTGCTTTTCATAAAAGTTTGTTCACGTGTAAAATTTCAGGTCATCATAAAAATTATGCCAAAAAGGAAAGACTTGGGTTTTTGTTTTTTAAAAAATAAAAACAATTAAAAGCGCAAACTTGGCCTAAATACAGTGAGTATTCGGTAGTCTTCCCCTCAAGAGAGGGAGTTAAAGAGAACCATCACTTACACCCCGAGCTCCATGGCCACCTCCCGCCAACTGCTTAATGCAAGTTTGATGAGCAGATGTGGCTCTGGCTTTGGAAGTCACAGTGCTGGCGGGCGTTCATGCCAGGAGGCCGGTGCTTGTGAAATTTGGGTGTGATAGCGCCTGGCCTTCTTAAAGCGCTGTGTGTGCGTGTGTGTGTGTGTGTGTGTGTGTGTGTGCGCGCACGTGCGTGTGTGTGTCTGCATTTGGGGGACGTCAACTGCGGATTGATTTGATCCAATTTTCTCTTTGCACCAAACACATATAAAACATTACAACGCTATAAAAGTACAAGTGCAACTTGTACATCTGAAGTTTGCAGGAACTATGTGAGCAAATCCTATCAAAATAGCTATCTCATATGTATAAACAGCATTTGTTTTTAGAAAAACAATATCATAAACTGCAGAATCTGTACAAAAATATAAAATAAATTTGGGCAGCAGTTTCTAAACAGCCATGTAAATGCAACACTTACGAGGAGTTAATGCCTCTAAAAAGGCTGAATTGCCAAGTCAACCTATACAGGGCGAAAATGCCAGAAAAGGTACTGAGATTATCTAAATAATATATATATATATATATATATACTTTTTCTTTGTTTTACCTCTTGCAATAAAACTTATAGAAAAAATAGACAAATATGCACATGCAATTTACAGCTTTCCCATCTTATTCCTTGTGCTTCACTTGAACTGTTTATTTTTGCCATTCGATTTAGCGACATTGTCTTCAAATGTATTCTCTCCTATTCCCGGGTAGTAGTAGGTCTCTGAGGAACCACTCAAAAAAAGTGTATTCAAAGTGGTCATACTTGGATGAAGGCACTCCAAACTCTGCTCAAAGCAAAAACTAGTGTGATCTCCTTTTGTAAAACGTTCTTTTTCTCTGAAAAAGGCAAGCAAGGGTGCATGCACAGTGCGGAGAGCTGTCGGAGGGCGCGGGGGACACTCGCAGGGTCTGGGCGGGCACGGTCGCGGGGGTGGGGGTGTGTGTGTGTGGGGGGGCGCCCCCCCGCCCCCGGGGATTAGGACCCCACGAGCACCTCCATGATGTGGTCCAGCTCTGTGAGGTCCATTTTGAAAGGCTGGCTCGGGGCGACGGGCTGGCTGCTGTAGGGGGCGAGGGTCTTGAGGAGGTCGTCCGCGGACACGGGGGCCATCTTCGAGGCTGCGCCCGCGGCGGAGGTGCAGGGGTCAAAGTCATACATGGACGTGTCGATGTCGGCGAACAGGATGTCGTCCAGGGTCAGGTCCGTCAGGAACCCCGTGGACGTGGTGACCTCGAAATTCCCAGGCAGAGAGTCCATCAGTTTGGGGTCGTCGGGGCGGCCCTCGGGGAGCCCCTCGGGTTTCGGGGCGCTGGCGCCCCCTTTCGCGCCGTCAGCCGCGGCGCTGGCGGCGGCCGGGGCGGAGGTAGATGTGGGGCAGAGCTCCTCGATCTCGTCCAGGGCGGAGGAGAAGCTGTCCTTCTCGGGCGGGAGCGCCGGGGAGGGCAGTCTGGCGGTGGGGGCCGCGGGCGGCGCGGCCGCCGGGGAAGTGCAAAAAGTGTCGTCGTCGTCGTCCTCGAGCAGCGAGGCCGGGGTGAGGCAGGCCTCCAGCGGGGTGGTGCTGGCGAGGTCCCCGGGGTGCGCGGGCGGGGGCGCCGGGGGGCTGCAGGCGGGCGGGGCCTCCCGGGGGCCGCCGCTCGGCGGGGCGCTGGGCTGCGCGGCGGCGGGGAAGGCGGGCCGCAGGCTGCCCTCCTGCTTGAGCTCCTCCTGGATCCGCCGCAGCATGTTGTTGATCAGGACGGTCTTCTGCAGGCTGGGCTCGGTGAGGGGCCGGTGGTTGTAGAGCTTCATAAGGGAAATGTTGAAGATAGTCTGGCGCTGTAAGGTGTACGACACCTTGGACGGACCGTCGGAGGGAGACAGGATTTTGCCTTCCAGCCCATCTTCATGCTCATCAAACTTCCGTTTTCCTCCTTTACCCAACATATATCTGGCCAAAGGAGAAAGGGAGGACATGGGAGTTAGTCACGGGAAAACTTACTGCTGCCATAAAAAAAAAAAAAGACGCTGGTTCGGAGGTCAGCTCCTCGCCCGGGCTTTGCTGGAACGCATGGGTTAACTGGGGGGAAGACCCGAGGATTCAGAGAACCGGAAAGTCTACTTTTGTATGTACGCCCGCGGAGCAATGTTTTTTCACTACGTAGTCCGGTGAATGTATTCCTTGGGAAATGTGTAGGACCCAAGACCAGTTAAACGTTACCATGGAAACCGTGATTTTTACTTTCTCAGCTCCTGCTCTTGCCTAACATTACCATGCAGGTTCAATTTCCCTCCCCCAAAACAGGTTTATTTTTAAAGCCCAAGAAAACACTTACAATGCTACGACCTAGAGACAGATAAAGGTGTCAGAGGTTACAGCGAGAACACATCTTGGACGATGAAAAGAACCAACTTGGAGGGAACACGCACAAGTTGGGTAGGACTGTGTGTGCTTTCAGAGCGCCTTTGCCTTCCTCATTGTGCATAGAGCCCTTCTGTCTGTCTGGTGACACGTGGTGTGGGGAAGCACTTGGCCGGAGTTAAATGACCACAGTGATCAGGCTGCCGGTCTAGAATCAAGTGGAAGAATGTGGATTTCCCTGCCCAAGTTCTTCCGTGGCTCAATGTCGCCGCATACAGTTAGGTCTGAATGCAGGCGGACTGATGGGACAGTAATGCGCTCTGATGATAAGCACGGCTGTTTGGAGACTCGAGGCATTTCCTAACAAAATACTTACTGTGAGTCCAGAGATATATATATGTATTTCAAAGAATCAGCACTCTCATCATAGCTCAAACCTTGAGCATTTGGGAGTGGGTGGGATTTTAGCTCCTGCCCGGCCTTGCCGGACACTCACAGCCTAGGTTGAGACGCCTCCTCGCCTGCCCTGGCCCTCATCAGGACACCTTCAGCTGGCTGCACCTTCCTCTCCGAACTTCCACCATCTCAACAGAACAAGCGCAAGTCCACTGGCCTTTGCCTCAGAGTCCTTAATTTCTGACTATTTAATCAAGAATGCTGTCCTTCTGTCCTCCAGACCAGGAGACAGGGCTCTACGCCAAGCCCGTGCTTGCTCGCTCACCTTCTACAAACGTAACCACGGACACGTGGGCATGCTCTCCTCCATGCCACTCTCTCATTCTGATCTCTTCATGTACGAGCACATGCTTTGTAGTTATTCAGTCTTTCTTCTTGCCTTTTACTGAATTGTTTCAGCTGATTTTTGACGGGACCTTATTCAATCCTTCATTAACTCATTCCGCATCTATGCTGTCTTGGGCTCTCTGCCAGGCAGTGGGTCCCTCGGGAATAAAGCCTGGTCTTCAAGGGGCTGAATAATTTCTCCTACACCTCATCACCATTTTGAATTATGAGTCTCATCCTAAAGGAATAAAGCACACCACAGTAAAACTTCAGAAACGCCTTCCAACACTTTGCTAAAGAAGGCCACGCTGCCCCTGGGGGCGGGCAGATATGCAGGTGGTCACAGAGCCTGGCACACGGGTCCCACCGGCGGTGGCCACCTCCACGTGCCTCAGTCTCAGGGAGAGAAAGACGAAGACAGCTGCAACGCATCAATGTCAGAATCGGCTCGAGAATTTGTTAATGCTCATAAAAATGCGGAGTTACTTGTAAGAAACACTTTCCCGCATTTTACAAACATTAAGAAAATGTCTGTCAATCACTAGAACCAAAGACCAGTCTCATAATGAATTGTTCCCTAAGGCGAGGGAGGTATGATAGTGACTACTTGCTTATCTAATACCTCCCATGACAAACATTTCCTACTCTGTAGTGCTAAACGTCTCATTTGTATATATATACTTTGCATAGAACATTTCCTATCTGAAGTATCTGTGCCCATTTAAACGTCAGTGCGAATCCGAGAGGAAGTGATTTCGTTTCACATTACAAAACACTTTCTACTTTATGCATTTAGAAGTGTGGCCGGACCACTGTGTTTTGAAACAGATAGCCGTATGCACAATTACACCGAGTGGCCAGATTATTATATTAGAGGCACGGTGCATGAATCCGTGCATGGGTGGGTCCGGCCAGCCTGGCCAGGGGGAGGGGACAGGGGCGGTTGGCCCGCCTGCCTGCTGGTCGAACTCCTGGTCGAGGGGACAATTTGCATATTAGCCTTTTATTATATAGGATATACACTGAGTGGCCAGATTATTATATGTTCAAAGATCATAATAACCTATCCACTCAGTGTATACTGTTTGTATTTGCTTACCATTTAAGCATCTAAATACTTCCAGAGAAATTCCGCTTTTGCCAAAGAGCTCTAAGTGCATTTAGTTCTCAGATAAAGCTGTTAGATGATCTATGTTTTATATTATAATGTGAATAGACCCAAGACATTTAAACATGTATGACAGAGTAGACAAGTGCATACATGCAACAGCGAAAGGATCGGCCTCTCTGACTCCATCTCGGTCAAGCCTGCTTTGTTCCATGGCCTTCAGGCCAATGGCACCTGTTTAGTTTTGCATATAGATATGCTAATCATTAGAGGAATCCTGCCTGTCCCTTGAGTTTTTTAAAAAACACCCCCTTACCAGAAGGTGCCTCTCCCGAGGAGATAAGGGAGGTATAAATGGTTTATCAAAGATTTGCAGGAACCTCTTGGCTGGACTCACATCAACTGGGGTCAACAGAGTCAACAATCTTCCTCAGACCCTTGCTGGCACCCATGTGTCTTTGGTAGTCAATCACTTCTTGCCGCTCCCATTTCCCCTTCCCTTGACATAAAAGAAGCCTGAACTCTGTACCTTCTTAAGATGGATTTGAGACACCAAAAGGTCTCCCATTTTTCTTGGTTGGTACCTCCTCAATCAATATACTTTTTTTTTTTTTTTACTCCAAACTCCGATGTTTTGAGTGTGGGCCTTTTGAAGCACTAGGCACACATATTTTAGACCTGTAGCATACACAAATACTCTAAAACAGTGTTTCTCAAAGTGTGGTCCACAGATGGTCTGTGAACTGTTACTGGTCCATGATGAGGTAAGTAGAGATATTATATTATTGAGAAACTTTTATAGTAAATTTAAGAGTAACTGTATGTCTGTAGATGTAATAAAAAATGATGATTCTATTTTTACATCTTTGTACTTTTCATTTCTCTAGCAATTATTTTTCTTGTGTTTTACTAAAGTATTAGTCTATGAAGGAGGAAGAAATCAAACAAGATGGTTCTTTAGAAACACTGTCCTAAAATGCACAATTAAAACAAACTAGGAAGCTCACTGCCACTTTGAATTTTATTGGCTTTCTTGAGGAAAGGTAGCTAAGGCAGTATAGACTTGTCCTTTTCTTTTAGTCATTGATACAGAATTGTCTTTTAAAGATTTGTTTCTGAAATAAATAACAGGATTTTTTCAATAACTCACATTTCTCTAGAAATAATCACTGAATCCTTGGAACTCAAATACTGACAAAGCGTTCAGTACTGTAGGCATTTAGCAGAATTCCCAGAGCTGAAGAGATGCTTTCAGAGAGATTTCCATGTGAGAAGCACCTCATTTCCAATTAGAATGATCCAGCTGGTCATAGCTGTGTGATGATCCCAATGATTTAGGAAAAGCTCATCAGAAATCTGTAAGCTGTCTGGATGGGGAAGGAGGAGGGCCCGTGTAAGCAAAATCTGTGAGCAGGAATAGACAGGGGAAAAAAAAAAAATCGAATCCTGGATGCTTTTCAAATGAGTAAATAAGGACCCATGACAGAGTATGTCTCAAAGCAGGTCTGCCTTCATTTCTCTGTTTCTCTTTATGAGGCAAAACTGGCTCCACACACCCAGTAAGATTGCAAAATGCACCCAATCATGATGTGTAATCCCTCTTCTACCTACATCTTTATAGACAGGAATAAAATGCAACATCACAAAACCTAGTCCATGTTTTTATTTAAAACTTCATTTTAAAAAGTTAAAGCTTATCCAAAGTTTGCTTAATCCTGTCTGGGATCAAGTCGTCCCACGGACTGTTTGCAGAAGAGGCCTCCAACTCCCAGAAGTGGGAGGACGTGTGAAGAACTCACTCTCAGTGGCGCATTACCACCACCTCCTCGGAGCGGGACACCATTCAAACAAGAAAATACAAGCCTCTCAAGAACCCGAGGGCGAAAAGCCAACAAACAGCATCTCAGGGCCTGACCTCAGGTGGGCCCAAGCCAGAGGCAGCTCCTCGGAGCCTCTGCACGGAGTGACAGTAGCTCAGGGAGCAGGCTCCTGGAGAGGCACGTGACCTCGCCGGCTGCGGCCAGAAGACACGCAGTGGCTGGAGCTCACTGAGGGCCTCCAGGTACCGAGGAAGGGGGTTCCTGTCTGAAAGGCCCGGAGCTCACCCAGAGGAGGCGCTTGTGACCAGCCGGGTTTCTAGCCACCCTGAGGCGGGACACCCCACTTTGTCTCCCGCCTCAGCTTCAAAGACCCAACAGGGAATCTGGGCTTCAGGGCTTGTTAGAGACCCCCAAGAGGAGGATGGAGGTGGGGGCTGTCTCCTTTTGTGCCCATGCGAACCACAGGCACTCTTCCTGAGAATAGTTTGCGATAGGACGCCTTCCCTTCTCCTGGCTTTCTAATTTTCTTTTTCTTTTTTAAAATATATTTTATTGATTTTTTACAGAGAGGAAGGGAGAAGGATAGAGAGCTAGAAACATCGATGAGAGAGAAACATGGATCAGCTGCCTCCTGCACACCCACTACTGGGGATGTGCCCACAACCAAGGTACATGCCCTTGACCGGAATCGAACCTGGGACCCTTCAGTCCAAAGGCCGACGCTCTAACCACTGAGCCAAACCGGTTAGGGCTAATTTTCTTAACATAATTGTTAGCAGCTATTAACGACAGCGAAGTTTAAATTTTTTTAAACCCCTCTGTCCTTTAATGTTATTTGGACTGTCAAAATAAATGTCATGATTTTTAAACAAAACTCTCAGGAAGCAATATAAATGAAAACTGCTCTTTCAGAGTTTTCCATGAAGTTTAACACCGAATAAAACTCTATACACCGCGCCTGGCTTCCCGTTGTGCAGCTTTCATTCAGAAGGAGGGCCGGGCTGCCCTCAAAAGCTACAACCCCCTTGGAAACATGATCAAAAGTAATGCATGTCACCAGAAGAATCCTAGGAGGAAAAAGGATGGAGAAGCAGGCGATGCTAGTACCTGCTACTTGGGGGTTTGCACTTCAAGATTTTGAGTGACGCCCACAGTAAGGAACCCGAGAGATTATTATGGATTGGATTATCAGGAGAGACTGCTGGAGATGTGTATTTGAGGTGGGATGGTCTCTTAACGTCTGCTTTCCACCCCAACCAGCAAAGCCCAGGAGGGTGCAGCCTGCCTGTTCTGTTCACCTCCTCAGGACAGGGCCGTCCCTGACCCACCAAAGATGCTCCCTAAACCGTCGCTGAGTAAGTAATTGGTGAACGGAAAGAATGAGGAAAGCCACTACGGGACAGGCAGAGAAGAACGGTCACCAAGTTGGAGATGTGGGTCTCTGTCCTGAGTGTGAACTGGGCCCGGGAGGGAGGGCGTGAGGAGGGGAGGTGGACCCGGCTGCGGGAATCCTGGGACCGGGCACAGAGGGAGGCAGGCAGCTCTGCTCAGCACGCTCTCCTGTGACGGCCTCTCTTGAGTTCTGGGATTTGAGTGAGCATCAGGCTCACCTGGGGGCATGTTAACACAGAAGGTTGCCTTCCGCCCCAAGATTCTCACTCAGCAGGTCTGGTGTGGGGCCCAAGAAACCTCAGCTCAAGAACCACGACTTCCTTCCCCGCCCCCCCCCCCCCCCCCAACTGGCCATTTCACGTTTAAGCCTGAGAATATCTCTACTCAGTTAAACCCGAGTCCAAAGGTCTTCCCTGTTCGCAAGGAAGGCATAAAAGAACAAACAGCGTTTCTGTGATGGCAACCGACAGCTGACACTGAAAGGAAGACTATGCAGAATTAAGATGTCTTCAGCTCAATTTTATTGATAAAGTGCAGCTTCCCCGACTGACACATCAGATTCCCCTGGCTCAGTGGGCCCAGATTCCTCTTACTGTGATCTCAGAGTGAATGAACAGAGCGAGGCCTGTGCCCAAGGTCCAAAAAGGAACTGAAACATTTAAATTAAATGTTTAAGTTAAACATTAAACAATTAAGAGGGTAACATTTCACAGCTTTTGCATTTTTAAGGCATTAAGTATTATTAAATGTAAGTATTTTAAAAACCCACGTGATCAAAAAAGTTCTCTAATTCCATGTTTTAAACCTACATATTCAAGCTACGATTAAAAAATTTTTTTAAACCCCTCTGTCCTTTAATGTTATTTGGACTGTCAAAATAAATGTCATGATTTTTAAATTAAGAATATGAAATCTGGCCCGGCTGGTATGGCTCCGTGGTTGAGCGTCGACCTATGAACCAGGAGGTCACGGTTCGATTCCCGGTCCGGGCACATGCCCGGGTCACAGGCTCAGTCCCCAGTAAGGGGCATGCAGGAGGCAGCCGATCAATGATTCTCTCATTCAATCTCTCCCTCTCCCTTCCTCTCTGAAATAAAAAAATAAAATAAAACAAAAAGGGTATTATACTTACTGGTGCAACTTCTGCCAGCCCCACTAACAACAAAACTCATTGCTCAACCTGCAGGCTCACCAAAGCCCTCAGTGGCCACTAGTGCCCCCTAGAGGCCCAGAGCCTGGTAGCCACTGACGGATAGGCCCCTGCAGGGTGGAGGCAGCATCACTGCTGGGCTCCTGAGAGGCCTGAATGGGGAGCCCTCCTCAACCCATCACCAAGGCTGCCTTTCTGACTCCCTGCTGGTCCAAAAGAGATGTAAATATTGCATTGTGCTTTAACGTAACTCATCCCAAACAACAGTCATTATCCCAGGCAGAAGGAAAGCCATCCATCTCATCCTACTCCATATCCAGGGAATTAATGCTTCAAAAGGTCTTTAAAGGGGGTCAAAACTGATAGCGTGGTCCCAATTTCTGAAGGGAGCAAATGACTGGGAAAGGTGGGACCGACCACATGGTCAGAAAGGCAGCAACGAGGTGAGGTACTTGGCCCTGTGCCTGTGGAGGGTGTGAAAATGGCTCTCAGCTCAACACCACCCGGATGCGAGGATGGGTGATGGGGGAACCCCAGAAGCCATTACTTTTAAACAACTCTAAGCTCCACTGGTTCCTACCTTGTGCACATTTTCAAGAGCGTATTCCAACTTCCTTTTGGACTAGTACACAACAACTAGAACCTAGTGTCTTCCCTTCTCAGAAGTGGAGCGGGCTTCGCGATTAAGTGACACGTTTCAAAGGTCGGCTAACCCGGCAGAACTAAGCCGAGGGTCTGCCGTCGGGGAAGGGCAGTCTAGCAGGGCACGCTCTGCCTCCTCGCCTGGGGGGCGAAGACACTGGTGTTGGCTTGGGTGTAAGTCACTGGCCTATCTACTTAGGATCTGTATGCTATCCCTGAAAAAAAAACGACACAAAACACAACCTTTTAAACCCTAGTTAACAGCTCTCAAGAGAAAGGTGCCTAATTCAAAAGGGAGCTTTAAGAAGCCACATCCCTAATCTCTTCAACCCCACCGTCTGGGGTGACCGCGAGGGTCGCTGAGGCGTCCAGAAGTGCCGGTGCTGACACTGCTCATCGCAGAGAGGAGGCAGCGGCGCCACCGGTTCGGAACAATGGCCTGCCCCCCTGGACCGACCTCGTCGGAAGAGAGACGCTGAGAAGGGATGCGTGTCTCTAAGAGGCCAGCGGAGGCTGCTTCCTCACTCTGACATCCTGTGTCACCCAAACCCCAAGTCCTTTACGTGGAAACTCATTCTCTCCGTTTCTTCCAGGGGCAGTGGCAGGAGAAAGGAGCGAGCGCCCCCGCCCACATCATTTTGTATGTGACAGACGTCCACGACCAAGAGAGAGAGGCCGGCCACAAATGGTTTTGAGACCACTTCTGAAACAATACTCTCATCTCTCCTCTCAGCCCGCAGGCGCTTTAGGACGTGTTTTGGACCCTGCTTTAGAGGTGGGTCCACACATCCAGCCTCTGCTCCCCACAAAGACACCCACCCAGCAGCCAGGGCCTCTGAGCGACGGTTCTGCCCGCAGACTGCCGCGCTCAGGCCGGAAGGAAAAGCTGCTCCTACTTCAACGGGGAAGGCACGTTTGCTTGGACAACTTTCTACACGGTTAAAATACTACACCTTCAAAAACACGCAGGGCCCAGAAATCTGATCATGTCTATGCACTCAGCACCCTCCCTCCCCCAAGAAACAACAAAACGCACCAGGAGAACAAGAAGGCCACCCCAAAGGACAGGGTAGGGGTGGTGCCGACAGGATGGGAGAGGAAGCTGCGAGAACGATCCAAGGGTGTGTAATGCTGTGTGTGGCAAGCACAGGAGGAGTGAGAGTTTCCCCTCCGCCCGCCCCCTGCCCCCCAAGCATCTGGGTGGCAATGTGGTGAGCCTCCAGGAAAAAAGGGGGGAGGCCCAGCACCCCCAAAGGCTGCCTTCAGACTCTGAAGTGACTGCTTCTGGCCTAGGGGAATGGCAGATAACAGGGGCAAAATTTCACTGGGGCGGGGGGGGGGGGGGGACGGGGGGGGAGCCTCTCTTATTATTTACAGACAAGCGTAGGGGGCTCCCAGAAGACAAGGCATGTCAGTAACAGAACCCCTAAAGCTGCCCCGGATGGGGCTTTGTTTCTTCTAAACCAAAGCTCATCCAGGATGAGGTCCCTGCAGTCACAGCCATCCTAATTGGTAAGTAAGACAAAGCCTTCCCTAACAAATCAGCAATGTCATTATGAAGCCAGTCACTCGACGAAGCCAGTTGGGCGCGCTGGGGTGCTAGTCTGCAGCTGTAACCCGACACCACTGTTCGCGGAGCCCGCTCCCGCCTCTCCCCTGCGCAGGGGGCTCCAGCTGCGGGCAGCGCACCGGCTGCTTAGTAATCACCAGACAATAACGTTCGAAGGAGGCCCAGGGAGGCAGCTTCTGAACTTCAGGGGAACAATCCGCTTTGCCTTCTTGACAGCAGCTCCAAGCCTGGAGATCAAGCGAAATTTAGCCAGGAAGTCAACCTCTAAGTGAACTTAAAAACAACAACAACGAAAAGGTGTACTATTTGGGGAAGTCTTCTCAAGGCCACATTTTAAGACACTCTGGCTTTCCCGCTCAGGATTTTTACACACCTGTATTAAGTTGAAGACAGTTCCTGACACTATTGGTTGGTTAAATATAATCTGTTCTCTTGAAAAAAGGGGGGGGAAAAAACAAAACAAAACTTAAAGCTTGACAACTAACTGCATTTAGTAGGCAAAATAAGTCCAATTCTGGGAGATAATGTTTCAAGTAAGTATTTCTTTGGAATAAATGATGGCCTGGTTCATCAACATCTGGAAAGAAAAATGGGCTTCTTTCGAGTGCAACTGTTAAGTAGCACACAATGTTTCTAATATCCTGTCTCACTGGTTCTTCCAACAGCTGGGAATTTGGGGTTTTAAACCTAACTCATGAAGCAAGGGACACCAGTCACTTTCTTTCAGAGACAGTGAAAATACTAGTAATTATTTTATTTTTACCTAAGGATTCTGACTTAAAGCACTGCACACGTAAAGTAAAAGACTGGGCAGCATTATATAGAATTTAAGGTTAACAAAAACATACTCAATATGATATGATGCTTGGAATCTGCTTCAAAATAATCTAGGAAAAAAACACCCGGTTGTGTAGATGATACGAGACTGACAAAATGTTGCTAACTGTGGACGCTGGGTGATGAGCACAAGGGGATGCATTGTCCTCTTCCCTTTACTTCTGAGTATGTTTGCAATTTTCCATAATAAAAAGTAAAAAAAAAAAAATACAACACACCAATATATTCTATAAATTTAAAAAATCAAGTAAGCACAATAAATTATTTACACTCTCACCGAGAATTGTTTTATTATTTTACACAGAAGAAAACTATCAATGCTCTCTGTAGTAAACAAGCATGCCCAGTAGGAGTCGGAACTCCTTCAACCTCTGAAAGACAGAATACCACATCCAGCCACAAGGGGGCGTAGCAGAGCAACAAGGCACTCCTGAAGTCTGATTACTCACAGCAATTTCTACCTACAGATCTCAGAGTATACACATTTCCAAGATTGTTCCTAAATTCCGGTCTCTGCAGGACACTGCTAAGCAAGCCAAGAGCTATGGTTCAAATTCTGGAAATACTGTATGTAGAAAAGGTTGTTGCCTGTATATAAGAAACACTGATGTTTCAAAGACCATGGTTAAAATTCTGGGAGGATTTCTCAAGTGAGAACACACACACAATAACAAACACACAAACCCATGTGATAAGATGTGGATTCAGAGAAGCCAACAGTTCAGAATTTCCACTGGGGGTACTAAAGAAGAGTCCCAACCACACAATGAGTTTCAAGGTAAGCACTGAGAATTTTACTAGTATAGAAAAGCCTTCAGTAATCCTATTGCTTCTTAATATCAGGAAATTACTCACATGCTGAACAGACACAGCAGTTATTTGGGAAAAACTTCATAAAGGATATTGGAGAGAAGTCCTTTAATTATAAAATGTAACACAGAGAGATAATGGAGCAAGTTATATAACTACTTGCTGGAATTCTTTCTATTCAAATACAAACTTAGGTTCTAAAAGTATGTTCAGTAATAATGTTCATAAAGAGTTGAGCTATTATCTCCAATACTTCCATAGAAAACTTGGTAAATATTAATATAATTTTTTATAAATAATATATGATAAGCATTTAAATTATGATGCTACTTCATAATAATTTGGTGTCAGAAACATCTTTAGCTGAACCTAAAGCCTCATTAACATGAGAACTCTTAGATTTGAATTTCTTTCCCTTAAGATTATGTGCCTGTAAAGATTACCAAACCTCACCCCACCCCCATTCCTATGCATAATGAAAATATTTTTTTCTCCTGTATTTATAATTGCTTGGATGGGATTCTGGTTTCAGCCCTCCTGTAGCATCTTTTCCCCAAAGATACCTTGTTTTTCCCCTCACAGGAGACCTTTAATAAACAATGTCATGGGGGGAGGGGGAGAAGTTTAAGGTAGAAACCAAATGCTTTGCCAAAAGTCTGTGACGGTTGTTTTTTGTTGTTTTTTTAAAGAGTGCTATCTGATATATAAAAAAGACATACTAAAACAGATAAATATAATTTGTTAGAACAAACGGGTGAAAAGTACAATTGCGGATGAATTTAAACAAAAGATTTCCTTTTAGGTTTTGTTAAACTACTGGCCTTCAATAAAACAAATAAAAGCTAACTATGCTACTTCAGGAAGTGTTTTGATGGAAGTGTTTCTTAACGGTTATGATTACTTTTTAATTTTCTTTGCTTTCAATGTTGGAATGCTTTACTACTGTGAAAAATTGCTTAAAAGAAGACATGCTATAAAATATTCCTCACAAACCCAAAACATATTTCCTCTTTTAATTTCCACATGCCCAGTTTAAAGAAGAAAAGCAGAGAAATGTTATTTATTTACTTACTGAGTAAATCTAAACGTTGTATTACATGATCTAAACCTGAATTCCTTAAAAGAAAACTATCAAATTTCTACAATATGATACGAGTATAGTGATAGGCATGTAAAAGGAAGGAAATAACTATTCTATTATGTAAATATCTATCCCATGTAAGCAACATACATATTCTGAATGTTTACTTTAGTGAACTAGGCAGGCTAGGTATAAGGTTTTACAAAAACAACTTAAACTTGATATCATATATTTGAATAATTCACAAAGTAGAAAAAGGAAATGAGGATACAAACCAAACCTCAGGGCAGTGAGAGATCATTTGTAAACGTGGCGGCCATTCATTTTTATTTACATTGGGGGCTATTCTGAGATCAAATGTATTTCTTCTGTATTGTTATAACTGATGACCCACAGAACTTCACACAAAGTCATTCAGTCAAATACAATAAAAATCATCAGAGTACTACGCTGAATGTAATAAACATTTACTTTCTTAGGAAGCTACCTCTTAATACTTCAAGGATCTTCAATGACCTTTAGGGAGAGATTGCCTCCAGCCTCCCCCGCTGGTCCCCTTAACATTCCGACTCATCCCGCCTATCTGACTTAGGGATCTGCATTTTGAGTTTGTAAGCCAATTACTGTTAGCAAACAATCATCAGAAGGTAAAAATACTTTTAAAAAAACGAATCTGCTTTAAAAACTGTTCAGAGAAGACCACCACTAGGCTCGTGGCAAGCGGAGAGGCCGTGCAAAAACCTCTTCAGCCGTGGACCCCAGGGCTCAGGTGCCAGGGCCAGCGCGGCGCTCGGGGACAGCAGGGAGGACACAGACGCACACACACACACGGGGGTTCCCTCCTACAACAGGGAAAGAAATCTGAAAAGCAAATCTGTATCAAGTATTATTATAAAACGGGATAGCCACGCAGGGAGGACAGGTAAGTCTAAAACAGATGCCACCTCGTTATCTCCTTCGTGTGGCTAGAATTTTATGCAAACCTGTTCTGGAGGAGAGGTGACCTTGGGACTTTCAGATTCCCTGAGTTTAACTTGGGCAACCCTTCTCAACACCAGGGTGGGGTACTCCAGCAGGCCGGCCGAAGCCGGGGAGCATGGTGCATGATGATAAGCAGCCAGCCAGAGAGAGGGGAGCAAGGGGCTGAAGGCTGATCTTCAGAGTGGCGTTTCAGTATTTAATTTTTTGACCATGGCATATTCAAGGAGAACTTTTTACTTTTGTTCAACAGGTTCACACAGCCCACTATAAATGTGTGTGTGTGTGTGTGTGTGTGTGTGTGTGTGTGTGTGTAAAATGTCCTTAAGAGCCAGAATCCATTCTCCTATGTGAAACTCCTGAAACACACACACACACACACACACACACACACACACACACACACAACCTATGAAAGTTTTTAAAGAAAAAAAAAATCTTAGAATTAAACAGTAACTCTGCAAAGCTCCAGGTTTTTTGCATAGAGGCGAAAAAGACAGTAATACAGACATGAAGTCATTTTAAGAATTTAGGTTTGCTGCTACCCGAAGTTACTAGAGAAACAAAGCTGCCTTTGGGCACCTAAAACTAGTCAGACCTGCTGTAGCAGTTGCACAGTCGGCTCCAGATCTGTCCTCCATTCTCCTCCCTCCGGCCCCCACCCCACGCATCCGCATAGCTCACTCCACTCAGGGCGGCGCCCAGCAGGCACACTCACTCCTCGCTCCTCCGCGGTCACTGCTCCGAGGCAGGGCCGGCTCTGGACACACAGCGTGCAGGCCTGAGAGGAGGCCAGACGGCAGAGCAGCAGATGCCAACTCCATTCGGAACTGAAAGCTGCAGTGGGTGCAGAATACGGCTACGGGCTCCCCGATTTTTTTTAAAGAGATCGATCAAGTTGTGGGTGCCTGCTTCAGTGACACCTGGCAGGTACTTCCAATTCCGTTCAGTTGAGGAACAGGAGATCGATCTCCAGAGGAGACGAACCAGCCTTCCCAGACCACCACGAGGGCAGAATTTCCAAAAGGGAGTTTGCACCACAGAGAAGAAGATACGCATCTCTTTTGTCCTATTAGAAATCATACGTTTTCAAAAATTCTACAAGTGAATTAAAGTTCACACTCTGAAATACCATATGTATCTATACGTATTTTAATCTATATGTAATACTGACAAAATCATCTTGATTTTTCTGATATAAATGAAATATAAGATATAGCTTTTCGATTTTTTATTTGTATTTCAAAGAAAAATTTTTAGACAGCCAAGCATGTCTCATGATCTTCCAAGGGGGGGGGGGGGGGGGAAACAACAACAAAAAACACAAGGCCTCTATTTATTACCCAGAACAGAAATGTTGTCTTATTGGCCTGACATATGCCATTCACAGACTCATACAGAGCATGAACTGCCGCACAGAGCTCATGGAGAGAGCCGCCGCCTGCACAATGAGGGATGGGCGCTCCAGGGACAGTTCTGCTCACAGGGTTTCCCTGCATCTGTGCAGAGGGCAGGAGTTTGCCTTCGATGCCAATTGCACTGGCCACTGGAGACACTTTCTCTTAAAAAGACATGCCAACTTTGGTCAGTGGCCGGTTCCTCCGAGGATATTAAAACTGAACCGAACATCCACACACTTGCTGGAATCCCAGCTTTCAGGTTTCTGTCAATTGTTTAAGGACTGTTAACAGTGGGTAGAAAATACATGATTTGTGCATACACAGTGGCCACTGCACTTTTAGAATTCCGTGTTCTGCGGGTCCAGATCAATTCATGGAAAGACCTAGGATGGTGACTGTTCCCCTTATCGAGAGGCCAGCTTTCCATAAAACTACAGCCTGCCCTGTGGTGCCTTTAGCATACGCGTGATCTTTGAGCTCAGTAATCACCAAGTGCCTCTCTCTCTCTCTCTCTCTCTCTCTCTCTCTCTCTCTCTCTCTCTCTCTCTCTCTCTCCTTTGCCAAGAAACTAATGCAACTATAGTTATTTCCTACAGGATATGCCATAACACTAAATACAAAATTTCTGTAGCAGCAAAGTTTTAAAAAATTCTACAAGTGAATTAAAGTTCACACTCTAAAATACCATATGTATTTATACGTATTTTTAATCTATATGTAATACTGACAAAATCGTCTTGATTTTTCTGATATAAATGAAATATAAGATACAGCTTTATGCTTTTACCGGTGTTCCTCAACAAGAAACTACAGCAAAAATAAATAAATAAATAAATAAATAAATAAATAAATAAATAAATAAATAACCAAACAAAAACCTTTAACAGTTTCCATTGTAGCTGTCACCCATCTTAGCTATTATAAAATGTTTTGGCTGAGAGTAAACTTTTAGTATAAATTGATACTGGTAATTTGTTATCTGCTCCTTTATTTATCCACAGACAAAAATCTTTAAGTATTTGGATGTATACCTCCAACCCCCCCTTCTATCTTTTGATCTGTTTTGTGTGTGTGTGTGTGTGTACGTGTTTCTAAAGTAGTGTTGTAACTTATTCTGCCACTGGGTCACTGTTTAAAACAGTGGATGCCAAAAGCTATCAGCTGCTACACAAATCTGAGTGAGTTTTAAAATATATACTATTTTACTATGCTCATTATTAATAATCACTGCATAGTAGCTGGGTAACTTTTAGCTTCTGAATTAAATAAAAACGCTTCCAAGAAGGGCACTTCAGCAAGTAAGGAGTCCAAAGATTTTTCCAAATGTGAGTTAATATCCTCCTCCTGGTCCTTAAAGGGAAAGCAGCTTGAGCAGCTGTTACCTAAGCAGCAGCGGTGACACTGGCCCGACAATAAAGTGTTCCCTAGGACACCTCTTGTCCGCACTTGACTGGTGTTATAAAATGTGGGTCCTCTCTCCCACCTGTGGTAATACAGCAAGGAACAGAGCTGAGTGTTTCAAACAAACAAACAAACAAACAGATCCATTTCATAAGATTTCTCATCTGAGAGCAACAGGGTTACAACATTGTAATTAGGAAGGGGGGGGGGAGTAAAATTATTTTAAAGGGTGCCAAGCTTGATGAACAGCATAAACATCTTTACACTAACATGTAATACCTCTAAGTAAGTCAATGAAGTGAAAGGAAAACTTGCTAATATTTCTCACTTTTTTTTTTTTTAAATTTATCGAGGACGTCCACAAAATGAACAGGGAAGCAGAGACTCTTGCTCGGGCCCGAAGCTGGGATCTTGGGATGGGTATTTTCATCCCCACAGCACACTCACATCAGAATAGACTGCTATAAAAAGGGGGAGGAATGGAGGTGGGAGGAGCTCTGAGGGTGAGACGTGCCTTCTGGTTAGCTGAGCAACTCACCCCCCCACACACACCCCCATCAGCAAAACAACCCGGAGGCTCTCAGGTGGACTGTCCTCCGGGGGTTGAGTGGAGCCAGGAGCCCACTTCACTCCTGTCAGAGCCCAGTCCCTAATTATAAAAGGCGACTCTGAACACCACCACTCCTAGGTTCTTCACACACGTTGTAGACATTTCTTAACATACACTGGGAAATCCAAAAGCCTATTTCATGAACAAAGCTGGAAAACATTTACGTGCTCTCTTCCTCAAGGCCAACTGGGGCTGCTCAATTCGATTCAAATAAAAACTGCTCTGGTCTGAGTCTGATGGCTCACCCTGCTGACGGCCCTTCCCCATTCAGCGCCTGTAAAAACTTACTTTCCACCTCCCGAAACATCCGGAAACTGCCCAGTGTGAAAGCACACAAAAAAAGTTATTCTAAGGCAAAGTATATATCTAATCTTTTCGTGAAACAAGAGTAAACCCAGAACTCTACTCCCAACTCAACCTAGGACTATTAACCCTGCTACAGGGAAGGTAACTGATGACCAAGGAAAAACAGAAGGACAACTTCGTGGTTTTCTCTCGGCGGGCGCCGTGTCCCTCTGAGGGCACCCTCCGTCCGGAGGGTACAAAGTCCAGGGCTTGGGACAGCTGGGCTCCCCGCCACCCCCTCCCTTTCAGGCAGAGGCGGTCACCACCAAGATGACTTGTGGATTTCTAACTTAAAAGTTGAATATGCACGTATATTCAAAATCAATTCACTGGCACACGGGCGAAAAGAGGGCAGAGAGGGATGGTTTTTTTTTTTTTTAAGCTAAAAACACACAGGAAAACTCACAGAAACACGCCATAGCAAGTTGGATGCAAACCCGGGCACGGGACTCAAAAGTGCAGCAGCCTTCGCGGCAGCAATCGGAGCCTTAAGGGGAAAAAAAAGTCTCGCACGTTCACAACAACACCACCGCCACCAGCACGCGCACACACACACCCCGGCAGCAAAGGCGACAGCTCCAGCTCCCCCGGCCTCGCCGCTGGGTTCCGTTTAGCTCCCGACACCCTCCTGACCCCGGTCGGTCCGGGACTCCCGTCCCCTGCCCTCCCCCCCCCCCCCCCCCAGATCTGCTCCCGTCGGCTGGGGGGTCCCAGCCCTCACCCCGGGCGTCCCAGGGCGCCGGGCCGGGAAGCAGCGGGAGGGCGCTCTCCTCCCGGTACCTGCTCCCGCCCGGGTCCCAGTCGCCGAGGCTTCCACGACCCCCGCGGCCGCCCGGGGCCCTCCTCCGCCCTCGAGGCTTTCCCGGCCCTGGGCCGGGTCCCCGCGCCGCCCCCACCCCGGGGGAGCCCAGCGCAGCCGAGGACCCGCTCCGGCCCGGCGCCGGGAGAACTCACCACATGCAGCTCCCCCTGGGAACTAGCGCATCGGGAGGGGTTCAGCCCACTCCTCAGAGCTGGTCCCGCTCCATGCGGGGCGCCCGGCTCCGGGGGCCGAGGGTGGCGCCGGGGAGCGGGCGGCGGGCGAGACGGGAGCTAAGCCTCTGCCGTCCTCTGCCTGCGCGCTCGGAACATTATACAATGGTGGAGGCGGCGGCGGCGGCAGGCGGCGGAGGAGGAAGCGGGAGGCGGGCGGAGGGGGCGCCCTGAACAAGCGAGCGAGCGGCGGCTCGTGCTCCGGCACTCGCAGTGCAGGAGTGACGTGCGGCCAGCGAGCCTCCCGCGAGCTCCCGGCCCGGGCTCAGCAGGCCCCGCCCACCCCGCCCGGCCCCGCCCCCGCCCCGCCGGCCCCGCCCCCTCCCCCGGCGGTCCCGGGAGGCGCGATGAATGCCGAGCGGGGCCCCGGCCGCCCGAGGAGCAGGCAGGGGGAGCAGGAGCTCGGGAGACGCCGGGTGGCAGCACTGCCCACGGCTCCCTCTCTCCGGCCGACGCGCCCTCTCTCTTCTCTTAAGGCTTAAGGAGAAGGGGAGCAGAAAAGAGACACCCCGGCCCGGGGACCCCTGCTCCCCACCATCAGTCCTCCCCCCTCATCCCCCCCACTCTCTAGAAAACACTCATTTAAAGGACGAAACGGCTGGTGACAAAGGCGGCGGCGAGTGCGGCGCGCGCACCGCCTGCGAAGTGGTGCGACCGCAAATATGACAAGCATCTGAGCTATTCGGCAACTTGGGGCCGGTCCGCGGGGCGGGCAGGGTCCCGCGGGGTGGGGGTGGGGGTGGGGTGGGGGGCAAAAACCCGGCCCCGAGGCGCGGCGCCCACGCTGCCACGGGGCTTTCGAGACGCGAGTCCCGGGAGGGCGCGAGCGGCCGCGGCCGCCGCCGGGGCGCTCACTCCCCGACGACCCCGCAGGGGAACTCAGAGACACCCCCTGGGCAGGACGGGGGCTCCCGCCGGAGCCGGGGTGGAGAATGCCCCTGGTGCGTGGTCACGGCCTCGGCCGAGCTTTCGAAACGGGTCACCAAGTCAGCAGTACTTTTCGAGCAGGACGGAAGGACCGAGTTGCATCCTCCGTGCCAGGCGGCGCCGCGGTGCAGACCGGGCAGCCAGCCGGCCCCCGGCCCCGAAAGCGTCCACCAAGGTGGGGACGCCAGGCGTGGAGACGCAGCGGGGCCGGAGACTCCAGTCCTCTGCCCAGAAGTTTCAAGTTCTTAGCCTTTTCCTCTCCTTAGGAAAGCTACTGCTACCAACTACTTCTATTGAGCAGGGACGTTTATTATACTAGTTGAAAGAGGTTGTGTGTATGCCTAAAGGGTGCGAATTTAAAATCACCGGGGGGGAAAAAGAGAGACACCTACCCTGGAAAGTAGAAATGATTTTATTTTAAAAATCACACGAGCGTTCAGTGTAAAAATATTACAAAAGTTAATTCGGGCACCTTAACATTTTGGCTGCTACCCCAATCAGTATCTCAGATCACTTCCGTGTTTAATGGTCCACTAGGCCAGCTATATGTAAGGATAATAAAGCTTTAAGGCCTAACATAAAGGTGATTGTAAGTCGTTAACATCAACACAAGTGAAGGGCCTGTTCGAACTGTTCTGCAATGATTGTTATCCATCAAATTGAGGCTCGCATTGAAATTAAACCTGGGCTAACATGTTTGGTAGAGGGGACAATGTTTCTTGTTCTATCTTTAAGGGGAATGGTTTTTACTGGACCCTCAATATAATTAAAACCTTACCAATGCCAAAAGCTAATTATTCGTGGGTATCTTTGGGAAGACTCATTATAATGGGGTTCCAAATACACACCTTGGAAGGAGTGCTCAGCCCCGCTGCAGGTCCTGCTCAGTTGGTGCCTGGGTGGCATAGCATTCACACAATTGGCTGGGAAGCCGCGGTATTTTTCATTTCCAGAGTTCTGCCTTTAGAGAGGACACTAACTACTAACAGTTTCCTAACCACCCACTCACTTACCCTTTCAGTGCTCACTTTAAGGAAAAGCCATTGAAATAGAAGCTTTAATAATCTCTTCCTGCGATATCTTTGTAGGGGAGGCCAGAGGGCTCTGTTGAATTTAACAGGAATTTAAACTGTTACTCATGAATTGAAGTTAGCAGCAAGTTAGAGTTGCAGAATTTGAGTGGCACGGATATTTTATAGCAAATGGATTCCCCAACGCAGTGTTCCTGTACAAAAGGACTAAGATCAAAGTGACAGTTTTTGTGTCTCCAGAGAGGACACCCGATTCCGATAAAGCCTGTGTTCTGTACATGCTCGGTAAAGGTTTGCTTTCTTAGGAAGCACCCTAGTTTGGGGTGAGATGGCGGGCACCTTTGCACACGTTTGAAGGCTCTAATATTGTCCCATCAGGGCACATGTTATAAACAAGCCCCACTTCCCCCCGTTTCAGATTCTGGCATCTTTCACCAAGAAGTCAACGCATGTAGTGGCCGCTTCAACAGCCCCTGATGTGGTCCAACACCAGGTGGTTCACCAGCCCCCGCCCCCCTATGCCCAGTCCCCACAGGCTGGCCCTAGGAATCCGGGTCCCTGAGGGTAAGGAAAGGCCCTCCCAGAACTTTTGAAGTCAACTCCCTTCAGGATGCAATGGCACGGTTTGTTTTTTAAATTATTTATTCCCGGCAGATGAGCAAGAAATGCTTAGTGAACACGATGGTGTCATTTTCACTCTTTGGGACTTTGAAAAGCCCATTTAAAATAATCCTGCCTTCAGGATTGAGAGTTTAAGAGTTTCTCCCTCTCACTTGCACACAGAAATTAGGCCAGTCATCCACATTTAACTACCAGGAACATACCTGTTTAGGGAGAAAAGAAACATTGCTTTTCTAAGTATAGAACTGTGATGGTAATTATTAAAAATACTCTGTGAGTTTAATTTGAGAGAGGCACTTCTCAACATTGCTTTGTAGTTCTGGGTACTGGTTTGCACTTCACTGCTTCTCTTGAAAGTTTCTGTGCCTTCACATCTTGCAAACTACTAGACTACTGGGCCAACTGCAGGCCCCTGTTAGCATTTAATTAGCATGCGCAAAAGAAAGACACAGGGACGAGCTGCCTATATAAACTGAGAAACTAAGACATTAAAACAGTTTTCAAACTTTAATATTTCCTTTCGCCTTTATTATATTTCATCTTTCTGGTTCCACATGAAATACTGGTAAGAATCATCCACATACATACCTTGGAAATACTGGTCTTCTGGCAAAAAAAAAAAAAAAAATAAGGGTGGTGGTGGTAAATATTTCAGTTATTAAACACACTGCATATAGCCGGCTGTGCTAAAAGACACATACAACCTTTTCATGGAAAATATAGAGATCCTAACTCAATGTGGACTTCTCTTTCACTGATAACTAAAAACTATCAATGAATCTTCACACTAAAGTCCTGGAAGTCACATCACCTAACTCAGTGGTCGGCAAACTCATTAGTCAACAGAGCCAAATATCAACAGTACAACGATTGAAATGTCTTTTGAGAGCCAAATTTTTTAAACTTAAACTTTTAACGCCACTTCTTCAAAATAGACTCGCCCAGGCTGTGGTATTTTGTGGAAGAGCCACACTCAAGGGGCCAAAGAGCCGCATGTGGCTCGTGAGCTGCAGTTTGCCAACCACGGCCCTAACTGATTTTCAAAGAGTTGATACGGGATACAATGACTTGGAAAACTAAATATTCTCACAAAGAGCACAGATAGGTTCGGTACTTCTCATCCACCAACAGGTTAAGACTTCATTGTACCAAAGAGCAAGTTAACTCATCTACTTCTGCAAACCCTTCTTCATCGCTTCTTCCACCTGCTTTTGTCCGTTTTTGCCCCTGCTTCTCGCTTCACACAGAACTTCAACTCCAGGGAGGGCTGCTTCTGCCAAGTCTCCCTTATTGTTACTGGACTACTTTGCACTGATGCCCCTTATGTTCCGAGAGAGAGCGAGTTGTTCTGTTACAGAAACACCATTTTCTCTTTCAAAAAACCTGACAATATTTAAATTCTAATTTGGAACCAATCTTCCTGGTAATATTTGAAGAAAATGCTTTTAAAACCATTTTTTCTAGTATTTTTTTATTAGTTCCTTCTAACCTGTACTAGAGAAGATGACTTCCATTAGGCATTAGCTTCCTTCCTATTCCATTTGCCACTGTTTTCCTCAGATAAATTGTGAGGTCCAATTTGCAGCAGCCTCCCTTAAAGACCTGAGTTTCTGCTTTCATCCTCTCCTCAGCTGAAAAGGGAAGGCCTTTCCGGAGGACAACTCCTGCGCTCCCTTCCGGCCAGATGCCTCCCGACTAACATTGGTGTTCGCTTCTCAGAAACATCTCTCCTTCTACCCGGTTCCCCACACAGCACTACCCTCCTGGTGGCATCTGCACGTTGATTCTGTATTTCCTGTCTACAAAACAGCCTTCCTTCTAGAGTTCACCCTCTTCTCAAGACACTCAGCACTCCTGGCTTCCACAGAAAACTTCTTCAATGGATGTCAGGAATCTCGCAGCCTCCAGACCTCCCTTGTCCCTGGGAACCAGCTGGAGTCGGAGTTTGAAGATCCTGTGCAAATAAATCACTCAACGATAATTAAATGTTGATATTTTGGTTTCTTAATCTGCTATGTCACAGATTTAGAATCAGCATAGGTTCCAGTGAAAAGAGCGCAGGTTTTGGTCAGGAGATTTGGGGTGTAGTTCCTCAGCTACAGCCAGCGATGAGGCCGAGTCAGACCCTGGATACCCTGGGTCAGCTTCCACACTCCACACAGGAGGAGTTTGGGCTCAAAGGTTTCTGTGCTAGTAGTCCCTTCTCAGAATGAGGAGTCTATGAAAAGTGACCACAGTTGGGAGGGGTTTTAGGGCTTAAATGAGATAATCTGCTTATTGGAAAAATATAAAAACAGCTTCACATGCACACATTCCTAAAAGAAGTACAAATAACGATAATTTGCTTTCTTCAATAGAACATGTTCTTTGAATTATTTGTCATATCCAGAAGACAGATTTGAGCAGCCCTACCCATATTCTCCTGGCTCTGTTACCCATTATGGTTCAAGTCACCTACTAGTAATTGTGAAATCTATCACACACCCAACCCCAGCATTTTATTGGAGCAGATTTACAAAGCATTTTCATATGGATTCACTTGTTTGCTCTTCATCACATCTTCGCTCTGCCACAGGCAGGACAAGTACTACTTCCCACATCGTACAGATGAGTAAACAGAGGCTTAGAGAAGGACCTGCCAATTGAACTCCTCCTTCATCAAGATGACTCCCAGGGACAAAGATCTGGAGGCTGTGAGATTTCTAATGTTCACTAAGTTTTTTTTTGTAGCTAGGAAAGACTCAAGCTGGGTGTCTTGAGAAGAGTATGAACTCCTCAAGAAGGGGAGGATGGTTTGCGACAGTAAGTCCAGAGTCAACATGCAGAGATCACCAGGAGGGAATGCTATGCCGGGATCTGGATACCACTTTGCCTCAACCCTATTCGAGAGTCATGAAGTAACAATTCTCCTTCTGACACAAAGAACTCCAACCCTGCCTGTTCTTGGTTTGTTAGAATCACATTTTAACCCACAGAATTAATAACCCTCAACCACTACAACAACAACAAAATAAAACTCATCACACCCTCCAGCCTCTTACTCATTTCCAATATGGTTCATAAAACTGTCATCACTCTCTGTAGTCTCTAGAACAGTAGCTGATACAGTAGTATTTGGTAAATATGGAATTGTATTTATTCAAATGAAAATATGAATAAATTAAGAAATGCTAACAAGTTTACAACAGCTTCATAAAATCAAGGGGATTAATCTTTTCTGCTAAGATTTTCCCCTCATTACCTTTTCACTAACTCTGCATGTGTGTATACACGTATAAGTAACTATTCACATACACTGTTCAAGCAGTATTTAGGAACCTTCATAACTAGAGGGGTCACTGTGAGTGATATAATATTGTACTTACAACTGCTTTTCAGCATTTCTAAAAGATGCCATTTGGAATTAACATAGTTAAAAGGACTAAATGGGCACTCACGAAGTACTTACTGTTAAGAGTTAATCCACGCAGCCTCACTATTGGGGAATAACCTTGCAGATAAACAAATTATTGCCATAATTCCACCACCCCCTACTTCTTTATGAAGGTTTTCTCTTCCTACTTACTTTAAGAAATAAAAGTCTCAGTTATATCATATTTAAATATGCAGCGGCATTTGATAATTACAGGTTAAAACAAAAAGATTTTCCTATTCAAATTTTCAAATGATGACTTGAATGGTTCAAATGACCATTTATTCCTTTTATCACTTTCATGTCCTCTTGGTCATGAAATACAAAAATATGCCAATAATCAAACATGCTCTGAATATCATCAACCAATATTAATTTCCAGGAAAATTTGGCAAAATGATGACAGGAAAAATAAATTTTTTTCAAAAGTATTATTCTAATGCCAGCTTTTTTTATGTTTCAAAATCAAGCAAATTTATATGATTGGCTAGACTAAATTCTATTTTCTGCTATACATATTCTCATGTCTATACTATCTAGAATTGTATACCTTTACATCACCTATATGAGTAAAGAGTTAATTTAAGAGAAGTATGGCAATTTGGGGAATGCAAATTATATATTTAAACCATTTTTGGGCTCTAGCTATAAAAATTATACTTTGAGAATTTAAAAAATATCAAAGCTTTAAATGTGTATAGATGCCCAGAAAATGCCTTTACGGTCAGGCTATGAGGTGTCATTAGAAAATAAACGTGGACAGAGAGCACAGTTTAAATATAAACATAGCATACAATTAAAAATGAATCAGCTCTTTCCACTTTGAATTTTTATTGGTTTTCTGAAGGAGAGGTAACACTTAGGTAAGACGATACAAGCTCTATCTTTTCTTTTAGTCACCAGTGTAGAGCTATTTTTTAAAAGACCTGTTGCCAGAATAAACAAGACTTCTCCAAAACTATCCAACTGTCCAATAATACTAGTCCCTTGCTTTAAATTAAAATTTTTTAATTTAAAACATTTTATATTTAAAAGTTCGGAAATGCACAGAGTGACATCATGTAGGAAGAAACTAAAACAAGTATCTCAGATAAACACCAATTAGATACACTTGTGTAACCAGTCAGTTGGTTTTCTAAACATGCTTTAAATGTTGAACAAAAGATTTAATCTTGCTAAGTAATATTTGTTTCAAAACTGTTGTCTCAGAGAAGTCTTGTTTGAGTTTTAGGAAACTCCTTAAATGGGCAATTATCAGAGAAACTGGGTTTTAAAGAGAAAAATAATAGTGTGAATGAGCTATACGTAACTTCCCTTTTTAAAAACAGAAGTTGAATCTGTATCACCAAATTTAGAAAGGAGAGTGGATGGCAGCAAACACCAGAGAATACCATCTATAGCATAGACGCCCACTGCCATTCTGTTCTGTTACAAATAAATATACACTCTACGTTCCTGTGTTTGCTCAAACAATGCGTGTATTTAATCATCCCTAAAGATTATTCTTTTAAAAGCAAACATACATGTGAAAGAGTCACATCAAATAAAAAATCCTCACTTAAAAAGTACCAGATTCTCTTCTTTTACCACTGCGATTCAATTCGCAGTCCACACTGGGGCTGCAGATAAATAGCTTTTGTGGGAATAATATTGATAATTTCAACACCATTTATATTTCCTTTTAACTTTCTTTAAGAAATTAAAACCCAAGTACAAAAAGACAGAAATTATTTTTAATGATCAGATATTCCTTTTCAATCCATTTTTATTTATTACCACTTTAGAACTGTTAGACACCAGGCTTTTAGTTTTAGTGAAAAAAGTTAACAACTATAAAAATAAAGACTCCAGAATTACTATTTTCACGTTACAGCCAAAAATGAAAAGTGAGAAAATAGAAACCTTCCTTTCTAAAAGTTCATGAGGTGAAAAGATCAGAAATAATGGGGGTTCATACCAATTTTGAACAAAAATACTGAGTACTATATAGATACCAATTCTCCCCCAAATTCATCAATAAATTAAATGCAATTCCAATTTAAATCTCAATTTTTTTTTTCATGGTGTCTGGTAAAGCAAATCCAGAAACTCATCTTGAATAGCAAAAAAAATTCATCTATAAGTTTTTTTACTCATATAGCTGTAATAAGTTTAAAAAACAGTATGGGGGATATGTCCTATCAGATATCAAGGCTTATTATGCAGCTCCAGTAATTAAAACAGAGTGATGTTGGCATAGGGATAAATAAATAGATCTACAGAACAGAATTGAGAGTGTAGAAACAGACCTGCACATATATGGAACTGTGAAATAAAACAGTGGGGAGATTACAGATCAGTAGGAAAGAACACACTGATGATTCAATAAACGGCTAAGGGTCATCTGGTTACCTGGATGAAAAATAAAATTAGTTACCTAATATTTTTCCAAAAGGCATACTTCAGGTGGACTGGAATCCAAATATGTAAAACAAATCTTTAAAACTTTTAAGAGAGAATATAGGAAAACATGTTTGTGGCCTCAGGATAAGTAATGTGTGATGATTGTTTGTCTCCTAAGATTCATTCCCTACTTGCCTCTCCTTCACCCTGGGCCTTGAAATGCTGACTCCTCCTTTGCCAGCTAGCTCCCAAATGGATCCAGCAAATGGAAAGCACCAGGAAGAGAACAGTGGTTCAGAAGGGAAAGAGGCTGGGGTATTTCTTCCGTGCTCCTTCCTGCGTGGGCCTTGTAGAGCAGTAGCCTCCTCCAGGGCGCCAACTCTCACGGATGCTAGCCACACCATTTCTCTCTTTTCCCCTTTAGCCCAAGGATAGTAACAGTTTCCTACTGTTGTTGGGTTTCCAAGCCTCAACTTTTGTCACATCTCTGTAAAAAAAATCCCTTCATGAAAGTCTCTTTAGTTGAATCATTTAGTGGAATTCTGTTTCCTGCCCAGACTTTGATTATTAAGAAACAACACACCCAATGCATAAACTATAAAGAAAAAGGTTTAAAAAAAGATCAATAACCTTGATTCATTAAAAATTAAACATAATATAATGTAGGGTGTCCCCCCCCCCAAAACGTATACACACACTTTGAATCATTAAAAGGGCAATGTTTATTAAAGTACATTTCATCTTCAAAACTGGGCTATCGGTTGTTAAAATGTATATACATTTTTGCGGGGACATCTGTATAAGGTCATATCAAATGCTATGTGTGATTCATGTAACCAACAGAAGATTAATAGTATTCAAAATTAATAAAGAACTCCTCTAAATCAATTTTTTAAAAGCCAAATAAACCTAACAGAAAACTGGGTAAAAGAGGAAACTCAAATGTCCAACAAACATGTGAAAAGATACTTAACTTCATCAATGATAAGAGAAATGAAAACTATAAGGAGATAGGTCACAGCTATCAGAGTGACCACTTTGGAGATAATCTGGTCCTCTCTAGGAAATTTGGAGATGCATTTACCCTGCGCACGTACATGCATTCTTTCTCAACTGGGGTCCATGAGAAAATAAGCCCTAGAGAAAATGGTTCGAGTGACTATTTCCTCAATCTTCCCAAGGATGGTATAAAGTTAAAAACCAGTGGTGTGCTGGTAAATGTTTAACAACCGTCTGGGGGGATGGGGAAGGAAGCTCTTATCTGTAGCCATTTGCTGATTTCTGTGGTGTGCATCCCTCACCAAAGTTGATTTTAAACCTCCCAACTGAACTCAAGAATTAGAAAGAGATTCACACAATTGCTCTCAGGAGCAAGGATAAGTCATTTCACAGAGGTTAATTTTTTACATACAAAGGAAGCTTTAGAGTATTGGAGCTTAATTCTCTGGAGGAATTTTGGACCAGAAGGGTTAAGTCTAGAATTTAGAGAAAATCTTGCTTGTTTGTTTTTTAATTTTATTTTTCAATTACATTGGACATTCATTATTATTTTATACTAGAGGCCCGGTACACGAAATTCGTGCACTTGGCGGGGGGTGGGGTGGGGGAGAGGGGGTCCCTCAGCCCAGCCCGCACCCTCTGGCAGTCTGGGAGCCCTTGAGGGATGTCTGACTGATGTCAGCCGACAAGCAGACATCCCCCGAGGGGTCCTTAGTGCTGCCACAGAGGTGGGAGAGGCTCCCGCCACTGCGCTTGCCAGCCGTAAGCCCAGCTTCTGGCTAAGCGGCCCTTCCCCTTGGGAATGCATTGACTACCAGGGGGCAGCTCCTGCATTGAGTGTCTGCCCCCTGGTGGTCAGTAAGCATCATAGTGATTGGTTGTTCTGCTGTTTGGTCAATTTGCATTTTAGCCTTTTATTATATAGGATTAGTTTCAGGTGTATAGTATAGTAATTAAACAATTATAGGGAACTTTTTTTATCACTCATGCAGATCTAGAAGAATGTGGAAGAATGTTTGAAGAAACAATCTTAATTGTAATTAAGATGAGAATAAATTGGTACACTTGAAAACCATTGAGGTTAGAGGTACTAAAGGTGCCATATAGTATCAATATGGTTAAATCTCAAAAATATAATGTTGAGTAAAATTAAGCAAGCTTGAAGGAAGAAACTGAAGATTCAAATAAATGGAAACATATACCATGTTCATGGATAGAAATAATTAACATCTTTAAAATGTCCATACTACCCAAAGCAATGTATAGATTCAAAACAATTCTTATCAAGATCCCAATGACGTATTTCACAGAACTAGAACAAATATTCCAAAAATTTATATGGAACTACAAAAGACCCTGAATAGCTACCGCAATCTTGAGGAGAAAAAAACAAAGTTGGAGGAATCACACTACCTGATATCAAACTATACTATAAGGCCATAGTAATCAAAACAGCAAGATACTGGCATAAAAACAGACATACCTAGTATAGGTCAATGGAACAGAATAAAGAGCCAGAAATAAACCCATGCCTTTTAGTCAATTAATATTTGACAAAGGAGGCAAAAACATACAATGGGATAAAGATATTCAATAAATTGTGCTGGGAAAATTGGACAGATAAGTGCAAAAAAAAAAAATGAAGCTAGACCACCTTTTACATCATACACAAGAATAAACTCAAAATGGATTAAAGATTTAAATGTTAGACTCAAAACCATAAAAATCCTAGAACAAAATATAGGCAGTTAAATCTCGAATATTACTTGTAGCAATATTTTTTCTGATGTATTGCCTCGGGTAAGGGAAACAAAAGAGAAAACAAACAAAAGGGACTACATCAAACTAAAAGGTTTTTGCACATCAAAGGAAACCATCAACAAAATGAAAAGACAACCCACTGTCCCTGGCTGGTGTGGCTCATTGGTTGAGCTTCCTCCCATGCACCAAGAGGTCACTGGTTCCATTCTGACAGGGCACATGCCCAGGTTGGGGGCTCAATCCCCAGTAGGGATTGTGCAGGAGACAGCTGATTGATAGTTCTCTCTCATTGATGTTTTTCTCTCCCTCTCCTTCCTCTCTCTCTCTAAAATTAATTTAAAAAAAAAAAAAAAAAGACAGTCCACTGAATGGGAGAAAGTATTTGCAGATATCTCTGATAAGTGGTTAATATAGAAAATTTATAAAGGATGTATCAAACGCAACACCAAAATGTCAAGCAACCAAGTTAAAAAATGGGCAAAGGACCTGAATAGACACTTTTCCAAAGAAGACATACAGATGGCCAATTTCTAATAATAAAAGCATAATATGCTAATTAGACTGGATGTCCTTCTGGATGTCCTTCCAGACAAAGCCAGGGCTTCGAGGGAAGCCTGGGTCCCAGGTGCCTGCCGGCCGCCAGAGGGAAGCCTGGGTCCCGGGTGCCAGAGGGAAGCCGGTGCTGGCAGCCGGGGGAAGAAAGGCCTATTCTTGCACAAATTTCGTGCATCGGGCCTCTAGTAGACATATAAAAAGATGCTCAACATCACTAATCATCAGAGAAATGCAAATTAAAACCACAATGAAATATCACCTCACCCCTGTCAGAATGGCTATCAATAAATCAACAAACTACAAGTGCTGGCAAGGATGTGGAGAAAAGGGAACCCTCGTGCACTTTGGTGGGAATGCCGACTGATGCAGCCACTGCGGAAAGCAGTATGGGGTTACCTCAAAAAAATTAAAAACAGAACTGCCTTATGATTCAGCAATTCCACTTCTGGGAATTTATCCAAAGAAACGCGAAACACTACTTTGAAAGAATATATGCACCCCTATGTTCATTGCAGCATTATTTACAATAGCAAGATTTGGAAGCAGTCCAGTGTCCATCAATAGACAAACGGATAGAAAAGCTGTGGTACAGTTACACAAAGGAATACCACTCGGCCATAAAAAAGAAGGAAATCTTACCTTTGGGACAGCAGGGATGGACCTGGAGAGCATTATGCTAAGTGAAATAAGCCAGTCAGAGAAAGACAAGCACCATATGATTTCACTCATATGTGGAATCTAATGAACAAAATAAACTAACAAACAAAATAGAAAGAGACTCATAGATACAGAGAACAGACTGATAGCTGTCAGAGGGAAGGGGTAGGGGTGGTTGTGGGGCTGGATGAAAAAGGTGAAGGCATTAAGCAAACAACACCAACAACAAAACGCCTTCATAGACACAGACAACAGTGTGGTGATTACCAGAGGGAAAGGGGGTTGAAGAGGTAGAAGAGAGTAAAGGGGGGAATAAATGGTGATGGAAGGAGATTTGACTTGGGGTGGTGAACACACAATACAACATACAGATGATGTATTATAGAATTATACACCTGGAACCTATATAATTTTAGTAACCAGTGTTACCTCATAAATTCAATAAAAAAGAAAGAAAAAGAAAAAAAAGTTGCCAATCTGCCCAAAATCAAATCTATAGAATCTAAAGAAGCTGAGATTTGAACCCAGGTCTGTTCATATTCCATAGACATGTAATCTGCATGTCTATGCCCAGCATAGAACCTAATGAAGTAGGTATTTAATAAAATATGTATCAAATTAAAAAAATGAAAAGCAAATAAATGTTATAATAAACAATTTGAATCTATTGATTTCATCAGGTTAAAAAATGTTTTTATTTTCTTCCTTATAGTTCCTATGAAGTAGAACTTCATAAGATTTTTCCTATACTTTCTAAAATCTAACAAAGCATTGGATAATATTTGCATTTCATATATTTATTTATAGCCCAATATTTCAGTAGTAACTTATTCCTTTCACTCCTTTAGATATATTGTTGTTCTCTCTCTCTCTCTCAATAATCTATAATAATCTGATGAAGCCAGGGCCGGGGGAGGAAGGCCTACTCTTGCACGAATTTTCGTGCATCGGGCCTCTAGTAGACTGATAATGCTGGAGTAAAATTCTTAATAGAAAGCCCATCTGATAGGGCAAGTATACTAGTAAGAGAATAATTGGTTTAAAGCCTTTGCCTGGGGTATATTTCTCACCTGCCAGGCTAACTTTTATTTTATTAGAAAGGATAAAAGCATCCTCACAAAATATGGAAGGCTTCTTGTTACTCCTCCATCTGCCAAATAACTCATTTAGCACTAAAAAGTGAAATCTTATTGTGGATTAAAAAGCAACAACTACAGAAACACACTTTCCCCTGAAATACCACTAACTGCTATACCAAATGCATTTTGGTTCTTTCTTATTTTATGTCTTTTGATCTGGGCATCACAGAAATCAAGCCCATAACTATCTTTATTCTACTGACCTTTGGGAACGTGATGTTGTCTCAGTGCATGGGTAGTGAGACTTTTTTTTTTTTTTTCAGAGATAGTCTTGAAATAAGCCTATGTTTTAAATACACACTTTTCTGCGCTAGCAGGCATTCTGAAGCTAGGTAGTTCTAAATAAAGAATGCTAGTCAACAACAGGAAATAACTCCCACAGAAAAAAGGGGCAGAATACAAACTCTCACCAACTCTTGTACACAGTTCACAACGGCCTTTTGTTCCCTGCACATTAAGCCTGAAATTTTTACTTTTCAGAGCATGTTTGGGCCTTTGCAGGGCAATCAAACCTCTTTTCCTTCTGAGGTTGTCCTTGCCTTCTTCTCTCCAAGGAAGTTAACCTTACCAGGAGATAGTAGACCAGAAAATGGAACAGTTTCTATTCCAAAACTTAACTTTTCTTTTTCTTAATGGAGTGTCTCAAGAAAAAAAAAAAATCAATTCTCAGTTTAAAACTTACTTTTCCTTCTAATACATATAGTGCCATGTAAACACATATATGTTCGAAAGGAATATGATCATCTGCAGTACGTGTTTCTAAATCTATCAACAAGGATATATCGTATTAACCTGTAAATCTAGATCGAAGGTTATCAACACTTTGCAAGTGACATTTCAGCAAATCAATGCAACCAGAAGGTACATTTACATTCTACTCCAAAGCTCCCCATCTTGAGTTTATGGTGAAAAAGAGGGAGAAAAATCTAGACTCAAGCTAACCAAATAGAAAGACATGTGAATGGTCCTAGCTGGTTTGGTTCCATGGATAGAGCATCGGCCTGCGGACTGCAGGGTCCCGGGTTCGATTCCGGCCAAGGGCACATGCCCAGGTTGCAGGCTCAATCCCCAGTAGGGGGTGTGCAGGAGGCAGCCGATCAATGATTCTCTCTCATCATTGATATTTCTATCTCCCTTCCTCTCCAAAATCAATAAAAATATATTTTAAAATAAGTAAATAATTTAATTTTTTTTTAAAAAAAGAAAGACATCTGAATGGGTAGTTTTCAAAGTCAAAGTGACTCCGACTGAAAAGAATTGGTGGTATTCAACTATAGTGAGCACAGGTAGTCCTGACAAGAAAATGGGCCTGAGAAAAACAGCCTAACTCTGATGCAGCCTGGGATTTCTTCCCTCTTCATACACTCAGCCTTGCCCTCTCTACTGGCTCCTTCCTGCAGTCAATAAATTACGGACTCGGTGCTCTCTATCTTCACTTTTGAAACAGGAAACAACCCTCCCCAGCTGCAATGCGGCAGGAATGCTGGTGGCTACTCCTGTCTTTGCCCTCAACAGCATTAGTCCCTCCTACTTCCTCTGGCGTCTGCAGGACAGCTCTGCTGACCACACCCAGGAAAGAGCACCAGTGCCCCCGGAACGCCAAGGCCAACTGACACTTCTCTGTTGTTTAGACTCCGGAGCCTCTCCGTAGCATTGGGCATTGTCATTACTGACCACCTCGACCATTTCTTTCAGTACCTTTGGCTGAACTGTAGTCTCCTGGTTCTTATCTCTCTGGCCACTTATAGTTGTTGTTTTGTTTGTTTGTTTTGTTTTGCTGGCTCCTCTTCTCCTCTGCCCATCCTTAAACCTTTAGTTCCCAACTTTTAAAAAATTACCTTAGGTTGCAATTTGGGACCAGAGAGGGTTATGGAGATGAGCAGGGAGTAGGGGGTGGTTGGTATTACAATCTTCAGGAAAATCTGGAGACACAATTGTTTGGGAAAAAATTGCCAACTGATAATTACTATCTAAATGTCCGTATTCCCTATGGATCCTTTGTTTTTGCTCCTTCTCCTCTTCTTATCCTATAAACTTCCCCTAGGTAACCTCACTCTCAGGTAATCTATATGATAATGGCTCACAAATCATTCACCACATTCTAGACCTTTCTCTTTAACTTCATATCTGACCTTTCTATAGAGAAAGGCCATATATCCCAGTTTGTCAGGGTCATTCTTGTTCTGGCATGATTAATAGCACCCTGTTTCAATCTCAAAAGGGTCCTGGTTTGAACAATAAAAGTATACAATTAGGCTATTTTTATCTCATTGCCTATTAGACATCCCCACTGGGTATCATAAAGGCATCTCCAACTCACAGCACATCTAAAATGGTCCTACTCTGACCCTCCTCCTGAATGCCTAACTATGGGTAAGGCACCACAAGGTACCCTGGTGTCTAAGCTGGAAATCTAAGATTCGTAGTATCTTCTCTTCCCCCTTCCCTCACATTTAACCAGTCAGAGTCGTGTCAATTTTCTCTCTTAAATGTTTTTCAAATATGTCCCCTCGTCTCCATTTTTCCTATAACAGTCTTAGTCAAGACCCCTAAACATCTTTTACTTGATTATAACAATCCATCTCCCTATTTCCAGTCATGGATATTCTCTAATCCATCCACACCACCTACTGTGTGACAAGCAGCACTCTAACGACTAGACATACAGGAAAGACTAACTCATCGTTACATCACTGATGCAACAGGTTGCCTGGGATAGAGACATACACAGGACGGCCATGGACACACATAGCCTGGCCATCGTAAAAGGGGTCAGGGAGGTGGGGAGGGATCTTAGGGTAAATGGGGAGTTGGCCAAGGTCATCAAAAGCAGATGAGCAGCAGAGATGGGGAGGTGAGAAACAGCACAGGATATGGGTGCAGATCGAAAGTGTAAATTCAAGCAAGGAGGAGCAACACACAAGACTGGAGAGTTCGATTGGGCACATCTAGGAAGGCCTTGAACCCCACATTGGACCCCACATCTCTACAGGGTCTGGCCTTTCTGTTCTGAAGGTGGTAAGGAGGTACTAAATGATTTTCCACAGGGGAGTGACAGGATGTGATTTTTATTTTAGGGACGTAAACTCCACATCTATTCCTGAACTTGATAGAGTGATCCCAAAATTTACTGAGAATAACCAACACATGAAGAAAACAATACAATAAATCTTAAAAGCAGATATCAAAAAGCTGTAATAGCTCTGGCCAGTGTTTTTCAGTGGTTAGAGGTCAGTCCATGCATCAAAGGGTTGCAGGTTCAATTCCCGGTCAAGGGCGCGTACCTGAGTTGCAGCTTCAATCCTCAGTCTGGTATGGGCACGTGCAGGAAAAAAACAATTGATGTGTTTCTCTCATATTGATGTTTGTTTCTCTCACATCAACGTTTCTCTCTCTCTCTCTCCCCGCCACTTGGAGAGTGGAGGGAGATATCCTCTGGTGAGGATGGACCAAAAAAAAAAAAAAAAGAAAGAAGAAGGAAGGAAGGAAGGAAGGAAGGAAGGAAGGAAGGAAGGAAGGAAGGAAGGAAGGAAGGAAGGAAGGAAGGAAGGAAGGAAAAGCCTGTAATAATTAAGAGTTGGGTTCTGACAAAAGAAAAATATAAATGTATCTGCACTGAAAAACTTGAAACAGACCTTAGTATAAAGATCATTCTTGTTAGTGTGCAACAGTTTACTATTTCAAGGGGAAATTTTACTTTAGATTCTTGCCTCACACAATATGATAAAACACTCGGGATTAATGAAAGAATAAAATATATTTTTAAATGTAAGAGAACTAAAAGAAATTACAGATGAATAATTGATCTTAGAGGTAGGTAAGTAAAACAGAATACACTAAAAAAATGACATATCAAGAAACAACAGTCCAGCCGGTGTGGTGCAATGGTTGAGCGTTGACCTATGAACCAGGAAGTCATGGTTTGATTCCTGGTCAGGGCACATGCCGGGATTGCAGGCTGGATCCCCAGAGTGGGGCGTGCAGGAGGCAGCCCATCAATGATTTTCTCATTGATGTTTCTGTTTTTCTCTCTCTTCCTCAATAAAAATATATTTAAAAAACAAAAACATGGGTTTGAACTGCATGGGTCCACATATATGGGGATTTTTTTGTCAATAAATATGTACACTATTGTAAATGAATTTTCTCATGATTTTCTTAGTAAACATTTCTCTCTAGCTTACTTTATTGTAAGACATAGTACATAATACATAGAACTTAAAAATAATCACTGTTTATGTTATTGGTAAGGTTTATGTTTATGTTATTGGTAAGGTTTATGTTATTGGTAAAATTTTCAGTCAACAGTAGGCTATTAGCAGTTACTAATAGCTATTAGCTATTAGTAAGTGTTGGGGGAGTCAAAAGTTAGATGCAAATTTAGACTGTGGGGGTGGGAGGCATTGGCACCCCTAACCCTGCATGGTTCAAGAGTCAACTGTTAAAGGATTCAAACTTGGGAAGGCAGGGTGGGTCACATGCATCAATAACTTCTTAAAATGTCCACTGCAATGTCATTGCATTTCTAGGAATTTACTCTGTAGCTCTGCATCTACTGTATCCTAGGTTCTAGGAGTTGGGAATGTGGCAGCAAACAAAACATACAAAAACCCCGGTTGTCATGACCCTTATGTTCTAGTGAGGGGAGAGAGAGAAAATCAGATTAGTAAATTACATGACATACCAGCAATTCAGTGCTTTTGGGAAAATGGAAGAGGGCGGAGAGATGGGGAATGTGTGCTTCAGTGTGTTGGGTGGGGAGGGGTGCAGTTTTGAAGAAGCCTCACTGAGAAGATGACATTTGAGAGAAGAGCTGAAGGTCATCAGGACTCGGGCTGAGCATAGGAGTTTTCATGGCAGAGCAAACAGAAAAGCAAGCAGGCCCTGAGCAGGGAGCATGCCCGAGGGCTCTAGATGTCTATGGAGGGGAGAGTGGCAGGAGAGGACTATGGTGAGGGACGTGATTATTGCAATATCCTTGACCCCTAAAGGTGTATTCTCAAGACAGTGGCCAGTGATCCTTTTTTTAAACAAAAGTAAAATCATGTCACTCCTCTCTCAAAACTGGGTGATATTGATTTGTTTAGTGTTGCTTTGAGTGTTTAATCTCTTCAAGTGAGTAAAAAATTCTAATACTATTTGACAATGTGCTACTAACACGAAACAACTGAGAATCCCTGGGCAGGTGTAATGGGTAAGAGCTTGAGCTTCGCAGCTAAGGCAAAGCTGCCACTTATGAACTTTCCACTTATAAACCGTAGGCCTACTTCTCAACCCCCCCCCCCCCCCCCAATCTTAACTGTAGAAAAGAGAAATAGTACCCTCCTTGAGGTTCTAAACAGATTAAATAAGATGATTTTTATTTTTTTTTCAAAGTGAAGAGTGCCTGTGGTGGTACATGAGGTGATTTTAAAAGGTACAAGGACCTGGCGCTAAAGACCCGGCACTGAAGGATCATGGTGGAGGAGGGAGGCGACAGCTAGATGAGAGGTAAGTGCTTGTTTGAGGGGATGCAAAGGTTTCCAGGGGGGAGGAGGAGAACGGGATAATGGTTTGAGACATTAACGTGAGGTTTCTCTGCTGTCTAGCCCCTGTGCTGCGGGAGGTAGCGAGGCGATGCAGTTTTGGCTAACTGGGTGTAGGGGAAGCCTGCCCGAAGCCCTGGGGAAGAAATTTCCCAGCCTGACTAAAAAGTGAGGGCCACACACTCATGCAGGGGGAGCTCCCTCCTTCCAGGCTGTGTGAGGATGAGGATGTGGGGGCGGGAGCTGAGCTAGCCATCTTGTGTGCATGACATAAGAAGGCGAAGCACAGAAGTCCAACATGCTGAGGGTGGTGAGGTGCAGTTTGAGGTGGAGCCTGGTCCTCGCTGACATCACTGAGCTGATGAGCTGAGAACAACTGATGCTAAGACTACCTTCCTCCAGACTTCCAAGGGAAAATATAAATGGCCTTATGAGGGTGTTTGTAATTATATTAATAGGTGAGGTCCAAGGACCACAGGCCACTGAATCACCTAGGGACTGATTTAACCCCACATCCACGGACCCCACCCAGCTCTGCTAAAACATTATCTCTGTGGGAGGGGCTTAAGAATCTGTATTTTGTATTTCCCAGATGTACTGGTTTCCTATTGCCGCTGTAACTAATTATGAAAAATTCAGTGGCTTACAGTGACACCGATTGATTCTCTTACAGTTTAGAGGTCAGAAGTGAAAGGTCACAGTGTTAACAGGGCCGCATTTCTTCTGGAGGCTTCCAGGGAGAACGTTTCCTCGTCTTTTCCAGCTTCTAGAAGACAGCTGCACTCCTGGGCTTTCGGCCCCTTCTCTTATCTTCAAAACACATTCCAACCTCTGCTTCCGTCATCCCACTTCCTCCTGCCTTTGACCTTCTTGCCTCCCTCTTATAAGGACCCTTACATGGGGCCCAGAATAATAATGCAGGATAACCTCCCCATCTCAAGATCCTTAATTTAATCACATTTGCAAAGTCTCTTTTACCATGTAAAGTAACATGGGGGCGGGGGGGAAACACTATTACCACCACATCAGTTGATTATGGGACCAGTAATAATCAAGGGTTTAAGCTACTGTTGGCTTTTCTGTACCTGCAAGTGAAAGCATCTTATTAAATCACTTACTGGTCAAAAAAACTTAACCCAGTGGTTCTCAATGGGAACAGGGATGGGGGTGTGGAGGATGGGGAAAAGGATCGGGGAGAAGCTATACACATTAGTATTGTTTGGGATCTTTTTTCAAAATAGATTTACCTGGGTCCTGGCCCAGACCTGTGGAACTGGGATATCCAGGTACAGGCACCAGGCACGTATCGGGGAACAAACCTCCCCGGGAGGTTCAGCTGCAAACTGTGGCTAAAACCCACCGACTAAATCCCAACTATGCATTAGTTTTCTCATCTGTAAAATATAAGAGTAATGTATGTCCTGCCTATCTCTAATGATCATGTGAGGATCGAGGGAGGCAATGTATGTGGAAGCATTTTGTAATTGGGAATGGCTTATTTAGTTATCGCTGGTGATTATTAGAGGAAATTGATGCAGACAGTAAATGGTGGTGGGCAAAACAATTCCTCCAGTTACTTGGAACTAAAAAAGCAAACAAAAATAAATCCTTGAGAAAAAAGGAGAAATCACGAAGCCCATGTGTCGAATCTCGTGCATCATCATGTATTCCCTGAGTGTTTATGTAAAAGGTGATTTAATTTTTTTTACCCCAAACCATAAATTGTAAATGGAAATCAGAGGGGAGGCTAGATTAAAAGAGGCAAGCACATGATACTAGAAAAATAAACTAACAAGTAGAAAAGGGGGAGATTGAAACATGTTGGTACAAGAAACTCAAAAAGTTTAGTGATGTGTGATCATTTAAAGTAGGGGCAAACAGCACCATGCCCCTCACTAGCTCTGCCCTAAGACTGTGTTCCAAGAGAATACCTTAGCAACTTAAATGATCCTCAATCATGAAGAAAAGGTAGCATTATGCTCAGTGCTCTTCGTGGGGAAAATGTAATCCTAAAAACAACAGTAATGATATAGGGAAATATTTTTATGGAACAAGCTTACATTAAAAAAAAAGGTGGGTGCTTAAAGAGAAACTTCAAATATATTTAAAATGCACATGTACAGAATGCCTGCATGCTATATAAATAACACTCTATAAACTAGAGCTGTTGTAAATCTATGCATGAGTTCTGACAATGTGAAGGAAGTCCTCACACATCGTAAGAGCTCAATATGTATTGTTTGAGAGATTGAAATTGACATTGTCACCTTCATGGTCCATCTGCTGGCTATGGAGTTTTACGATAACAATACCACACCTTTAAGTCTGTATAATTACTTATTTACACATTATAAAGCACCTTGACCTCATCATCTTATTTGATCCCTACTCCCTAAAGCCCCAAGAGCCAGTTACTACTATTCTCTTTCACACTTGAGGAACTGAGGTTCAGAGAAAACTTCCTCAAGATGCCACAATAACCAAGCAGTAAAGCCCAGATTCAAGATTCAGTTTCCACTGTCAAGTTTACATTATTGTAAGCATCACACTTCACTTAACCATCCAACGCAGACTCTTTGCCAAAATACATTTCTGAAAACAAACTCAGATGGGATCTTTCAGTGTGTTGATCTATCTAACATCTATCTATCTACCTACCCAACAGCATGAATCAGAAAAATTTTAACATATCTTTAAAAAATCTTATCTTTTTCTTTTTAATATGCCCACACATGGGCTAAGTTTCTATAAAAAGCTTTAGCTCAGAGTAAAATGTTATTACTGAATCTGAAACACTTTAATAAACTAAAAATGCTAAGATAAAAGCTAGTAAACAAAATCATTCGCTCTAAACACCGAAAGCTCAAAATGTTCAGGTTTCACAAGTACTCGGCTGCTGTACGAAGGGGTACAGTTCGCCCATTGGTGTGTTCTACTTGCACCTCTAGTGGACTACTATGTTTCTGTGCAATTCCAGCCCACATGCACTGATGACACACACGGAGCTGAAAATGCTGTGATTCACCAAGGCTGCCGGGCGGGCAGCTCAGTGATGCGCCCATCAGATGAGAAGCTGCACTCTGCGCAGCGCACGTTCTCACTCCTCTGACCCCTCCACGCACTGCGTGACTCCAGAAGAGCATGCTCATCCACTTCCGACCCACCCTCCCACCTGAGGAAGAGCACAAGCCGTGAAACTGAAGTAAATAAAAAAAGGATTATCTAAAGGCCACCTTAGTCAGAAAATCAATCATCTTTTCTACATTTACAGTGAGAAAGTCTTCACTATGAGTTAGGTCATTTTTATACTATTACCTTTTGGCTCTTTGCAGAAAAACCCAAGTACAAAACACAGAGCATTTTGAGATTGTTTAACATGTAATTAAGCAATACGGTCAACATTTTCCGACATGCCTAAGAACACTAACTTTGGAGTCAAAATATTCCTGGAACAAACAGGGTTTCAAGTTCCAGCTTGACCATGTGTTGGCTATCTGACCTGAGGCAACTTGCTCAAGCTTCCATTTCCTCAACTGTAAACGGGATAGAACCAGGACCTGAGGCATGGTGTTATTGTGAGAGTTAAATGAGATCATGTATGTTAAAGGAATCAGCACAGTCTCTGAAAATGAGAGACAAAGGTAACTATTTTTGTGGTTAATAATTAATTATATAATGCTCGTTGAGTTCAATGCTGAGAGGTGGTCACTGGTGTTGGAAGGAAAGCTCCCCTGTTGAATCCCAGGAGGCCTGGTCATTGCTGCCGACTGGAATGAATCTCATGGACGGTTTGGGATGCACATGAGAGCACACTAGAGATTAGATGGAGCTCCATTCACTTAAAGCATTAATCAGACTGGAGTGCAGGAAAAAGACGGTTTTAGTGAATAAATTTCACCATCTGACTAGCATTCAAAATGTACCTCTGTCCCCACAATTCAATATGGAGCCAACCCCACCTTTTTTTTTCTTTGCCCAACTAACATTTACTAACTGTCCAGGGTGCCCTAGTCTGAGTTTAAGAAAGGGTTCTAACTGTGAGACCTCTGGGTTCTAAATTAACTGTGATCCCCTCCTTCTTGTCTCTTTGCTTGAAGTATATTCTAATGGGAATGTGTATATAACAAAATATAATAAAGACTAGGAAGGATCAGCTACTATCTTCAATGGCTTTAAAATGTAACAGGTGCAACCAACATGCATCTTCCTATTTTCACTACGATAACTGGGCTACGATACTTCCTTTTTCTGCCTAGAAAATGCTGGTAATGCTTGGCAAGTGAACCCAAAGGAAAGGAGAATGTACACAAAAATGTAGAAAGCTCTGAAAAATATTGGTACTCATTACAGACACAAATACCTCCATTTGCCCATGCTGCTACCCAGGTTGATGGATTATGGGCTTGAGTTGTCTATCAGGATTTACATTTGGCTATGAGTAAAGAAATACTAACAGTGGCTAATGACTATGAGTTTGTGTGTTGTTTTTTTCTCTCATAAATTAGATGTCTGAGATTAGGTCATCCAGGACTGGAAAGTTGGTTGAAAGGTACCTGTTCCATCATCCTCATGGTCCTCAGGGTTGTAATAAGACTGCTAGCCGCCAGCTATTTCATCCACATTCCACGTAAGAGTAAAGCAAAAGCCTTGTCTTCACGGGGCTTTCCCCTTTAATTCAAGAAGAACTATCCTCCCCAGGGACATCTCACAGGCCAGATCACAGTCGGAATGTAGCCACCTCATCTATAAAGGTGTCAGAACATCAAGTATTTTAGCTTAGTACAGAGCTACCCCAAACAGAATGGTTTTGGGTAGATGGCAGAGTAGAAAGCACCAGGAATCTGTCTCTCCACCTAGACAACAATCACACTGGCAGAATATGTCTGATATAACTGTTTTGGAACTATGAAGTCTTTCGAAGGCTTGCAATTTGGGGGGAGGGGAGACTTGTATGGTCTATTGCAGCAAATTTCAGCTCTTAGTACAATAGCAGCTACTCATCCCTCAGCCCCAGCTGTGCACTTGCTCCTGGAGCAAGATCCTTCTCTTCCACCTGAAGTGACTTCCAGATAATTTAAAAGGCCAGCAGCACCCACCCACTCCCCTTTCATTTTTCACTTTCTCCCCTTTTGGGAGCTAGACATCAAGGACCAGGACATTCAAAACTCACTGCCACAGACAGAGAAAATAAGGAAGTGACCATGCACACCCAGAGAAAGTCTCAGAAAAGACCTGAGAAGGCTTTAAGCTTACGCCTTAAGCTGAGACAGAGACAGACTACAACAATCAAAAAACCAAAAACAATACAAAAAACAGCAAACTTTGAGGAAGGGGGAGAATCTGATTTCCAGATCAGATTATTAGATCCAACAACAACAAATCACAAGGCATACAAAGAAACAGTTAAGCATGACCAATTCAAAGGCGGGGGGGGGGGGGGGAATTAGTCAGTAGAAACTGTCCTTGAAAAAGACCTAATGAACATATATCAGATAGAGACTTGAGCTGTGTACAAAATGGAAATATCAATAGAGAGAAAACCTAAAAAGAAGCCAAAAAGAAAGAAATTCTGCAATGTTACAACATGGATGAACCTCACCCATGGATGGAGACATCATGCTAAATGAAATAAGGCAATCACCAAAAGCAAATACTATATGATTCCAATTATAGAAGTACTTAGTCAAAATCATAAAAGGATGGTGGCCTCCAGGGTTAGGGCAGGGGAGGACAGGGAGTTATTGTTTAATACTAGAGTTTCAGTTTTACAAGACGAAAAGAATTATGACGATGGATGGTAGTAATGGTTGCACAACAATATTGATGTATTTAACACCACTGAACTATACACTTAAAAATGGCTGAGATGTTAAATGGCATGTTATATGTATTTTACCACCAAAATAACACAAAAACAAACAAAAACCAGAATGAGGGATAGTGAGAATAGATATAGCATAAATATATAGCTATATTAATAGAATTTGCCATACGGTAAGAGAAAGCAGCTAAAATTTATGATTCATTGTGGGGGAAAATGAATTAAAATATCAAATGATTCTTAACAATTGAAATAGTTTTATATGGATAGATAATTAATAATAATAACCATAATGGTATCTTGGACTTATTCATAGAGCACTGTTTTCTGAAAATCTCTGTTTTCTACACCTATTAACTTTTATCACAAATTTAAAAGAAATTTTCCAGAGAATATCTGCATAAGGTAAAGGAAAGAAATATAGAATATGAAACTTGAGTTCCATATGCTGCCTCATGTTCTCCTCCCAGAGATCCTTCAGAAAGGTTAGGTAGGTTTGTAACTAACTGGGGGTGGGGGTGGGGGGACAATGGGGGATAAGGACACATTTGCAATACCTTAATCAAGGCATTATAAATGTTCAGGAGAAATGCAATCTAAGTCTATTTAGGTTCAACCAAACTGAGTGTGCTGAGCCAAACAGACTCTTCATTAATCCAATACTTACCCCTTATCAAGGAGGTTTGCAAGCGTATCCCTTATGGGTAATACGTACAATGAAACAGAAAAGGTCTCAATGTTTAGGTCAAGTTGTCAGTGCTAGACCAAGAGAGGAAGGGAGGAAAAAAAGAGGGAAGGGGGTGAGAGGCAGAGCTCTGATCACTATGAAACAACTCCCAAACATTTAGATGAACTAAAACCATGTCACCTAAAATTATTCCCTTTAATTCAAATATAAGTCCACAGATGGAGAGCTTTGTCCCAAGGAAATCAACCTTTCCAAGAACATGTATGCAACATGTTTAAGCCCAGAACGTATTCAAATTCAGTAGGTTATCTTGTAGCCATTAATTAACATTATAGTTTGTAACTCAATTAGAGCTTTTTTCTAACTCTTTAACCATTCGATAGACTAAAAAAATAAGTATTACAACATTATTACTAAGCAAAATACTAAAAATACTAGGACACAATGAAAGCTATTCTTCTCTGAGCACATATACAACCCCCATTGTTATTAAGAGAGCTTAGCACACACTCATTTGGAGAAAAAAGAGAAATACACTGTAATGCCTCAGAACTACTCTAAGTGGTACATTAGCTTCCTAAGACTAAAAAAGAAAAAGCAGAGATTGTTAGATTTATAGTCTTCAAACATGTGCATGTCCAATCAATTATTTGTGTTAATTTTAATTTTAAAAATTACCCCATAACTGGGGGTGGGGGGTGGGGTGATAAGGACACATTTGTAATACCTTAATCAATAAAGAAAAAAAATTACCCCATAAAAAATGGTTGCATCATTGATGGATTAGATCATAGCACTCTTTCAGAAAAGCAAAGATAAGTTTAGTAAGTTTAAATAATATACTAAATAAAGGTTCCCTTTCTCAGGCGAGAAAACACGTGAAATCAAATATGGGAAGTTCTGGAGTGAGTTTCATAATTACTTATGACCCCACAAGTAGTTAGAGCAAAAATTCTTCATTAAAATTTTTTTAAAATTCGTAATTATGTGATTGAGTACATATTCATTAATAGCTAGGCAGATCATAAGGTCTCAAAAGCAAATTTTTGTTTTGAGACTTGGGTCCTTCTATGAAGAAGAATGGGCATGGTGTGGGGGGGCAGGAAGGGGGGGGACTCTTAGAGGTGAAAAAGGCTTGGGAAGCTCATCCAAGACTTGCATTTTAAGACAGAGAAACAAACCAACAATATTACTGAGGAATATTTGCCGGGTTGCAATAATGAATACACTTCTTTTACTGTAGTGTGTTATGTTGAGGAGGTTGACATGATTTTTAGTTGTATATTACCAAAACGGGTTTACAACACTTTTTGTCTGTTTTCAAACTAATTAAAAAAAATGTTTTTAAGTAAAACTTTTTCCCCCCCATGGACTAAAGGCTTGGGCCCTAAATGGAGTTGGTTTTTAAAACCTGCAAACTGATTGGGTGACATTTAATCTCCGAGATTAAGATCACTTAGTGAATATTGTGCTGTTCCACGGTCCGCACTGTCCTTTTGGCGTTGGGGCCTCGCTCTGCTGCTGCTGCTGCTGCTGCTGCTGCGGGCGCACTTACAGCTAATGGAGCAGCCCAGGAGCAGCTGCCTGAGTCCATGTCAGACTGCATCTGGCAGTCATCTATCTTGCAGCGCTCGAAACTCACCTCTGAAGTCATACAAAAGCAGCGCAGAGCTCCTTGCAGCCACACCAACACACCAGTCTTTGTTTCATCAAGGCTGTAAAGCAATTTTAGACCTTTTTTTTTTTTTTAATTTGCCACATATTTGAGAGTGGCAGCTTTCTAAAGAAATGGGGGAAAGTTGTTTTTTTTAATCATGAGAATATCAAGTCTTAAAAATGTCCTGTTAAAATTTGGTAGGCCGTTATTAGCACAGTTTTGGCTGAAATAGTACATTTAAGGGCTTGCCAGTAGAGACACACTGGTGCCGACAGATCCCAGACAAGGAGGCGAGTCTGCTTAAAATTCTTGAGTTGTCACGGTTATTAAATATGCTGTGCCACAAAACCTCCCAGTACTCACGGTTTTCTCCAGATCAGCTCCACTGGATTATCAAAAGTGCTGGCCGTAGCAGGAAAATTATTTACATGTGCATTCAAGGAACATTATTTTAAAGGAGCATATTATAGGAGAAAGGTTTTTCTGAAGGGGAGGAGAAAGAGAGAATAGATAGATGATAGATTTTTGTTGTTGTTAATCCTCACCCAAGGATATTTTTCCATTTATTTTTAGAGAGAGTGGAAAGGAGGTGAAGAGACACAGAGAGAGAAACATTGATTTGAGAGAGACACATCAATTAGTTGCCTCTTGCACATGCCCCAACCAGGACCGGGATAGAGCCTGCAACCGAGATACATGCCCTTGATAAGAATCGAACCAGGGACCCTTCAGTCTGCTCTATCAATGAACCAACCTGCTAGGGCAGATGATAGATTTTTTTAAAAGATGAATTTTTTCCAAAAATTATAATTAGTTGGATTACTCTGTAATGGATTATCAAAAATGCTGGCCGTAGCAGGAAAATTATTTACATGTGCATTCAAGGAACATTATTTTAAAGAAGCATATTATAGGAGAAAGGTTTTTCTGAAGGGGAGGAGAAAGAGAGAATAGAAATCCCAGTAGAGTTTGACTCTTCTCCTGCCCTTCTGATGGTAATGACCTTTATAAGGGGATATATATATATTTCACTGTAATGGCTAAGGCCTGAGCCATTAAGAAAGAAGTATAACAAACATGTACTAAAGAATGCACAAAGAAAGCCAGGCCTAAAGCAAAATTAGTTCTTAGATGAGAAATAAGTGAAAAAATAGTTTTTTTAGCTCATTAATTGATTTTGTTCATATATATATAAAATCAGTTTCACTTTATGCAGTGTTTTACCTGTTGGAATTTACCATTCCAACCTTTTTAGAGTGTATAATTCAGTGGCATTGAGTACATCCATATTGTTGTACAACCATCACTACTATCCATTTCCAGAACGTTTTCATCATCCCAAACAGAAACTCTATACCCATTAAACAACAACTCTCCATTCCTTCCTGCCCCTAGCCTCCAATAATCTCTATTCTACATTATGTTTTTATGAATTAGATTTTTTTAGGTGCCTTATAGAGGTAGAGCCATACAATAGTTGTTCTTTTGTGTCTGGCTTATTTCACTTAGTATGTTTTCCAGGTTCACCTATGTTGTAGCATGCATTAAAATTACATTTTTTTAAAGAATGAATAATATCCTATTATATGTATACACCACATTTTTTTAATCCATCATCTGTTGATGGACATTTGGTTGCTTCTGCCTTTTAGCTGCTGTGAATAACGCTGCTATGAACATCGGCATGCAAGTATCTGTTTGAGTTCCTACTTTCAATTATTTTGGCTATATACCTAGAAGTGGAATTGCTATGATAATTCTAGAACTTTTGAGGAACCAAAGAGTCGCTTTTTATTTATTTATTTTAAAATATATTCTTACTAGAGGCCTGATGCACGAAATTTGCGCATGGGGCTCAGCCCCCGCAGTCCCAGCTTCGTCCAGAAGGTCATCCAGAAGGTTGTCCAGACCGTCATTCTGCTGTTTGGCCATCCAGTCTAATTAGCAAATTATGCTTTTATTATTATAGATTGATTTCAGAGAGGAAGGGAGAGGGAGAGAGAGATAGAAACACCAATGATGGGAGAGAATCCCAGTAGGGTTTGAGCCCGCAACCCGGGCATGTGCCCTTGACCGAAATTGAACCCCGAACCCTTCAGTCCTCAGGCCAAGGCTCTCTCATCTGAGTCAAACCCGCCAGGACTGCCCTCACTTCCTTGCTAGTCCTTGAACACACCAGACATGGTTCCACCTCAAAGCCTTTACACCGGCTGCTCCTTATGCCCAGAGCCCTCTTCCTCCACATACCTCCATGGGTTCTCCTACTTCCTTCAAGACTTTGCTCAAATAACACTGTCTCTTTGTTTTTAAACCCTGTTTAAAATTGCAAATTACAACCCACTCCCTCCTCAGCCATCTCCATATCCTCAACCCCTAAACACTGCTTTAAAAATTTCCCCACAGAACTTACCTCCTAGCATTAATTCTATAAGTTATGCATTATATTTATTGTCTTCTGTGCCCGTTAAACTGTGAACTCCATGAAAAGCAGGGAATTTCCCCCCTGATTTTGTTCACTGTTGTATCTCCAGCACTTAGAGGAATGACTATCATAAGGTAGATGCTCAATAGATAGTTTTTTTAAATGAATTGGTCAGCAGAAAAATACCCTTCATTTTGGGATATACTGCTTAATAGGGTTACATTCAAATGTGTAGCCTCTCTCACTTATGGAAACACACAAACATTTTTAAAAATATATATTTTAATTGGTTTCAGAGAGGAAGGGAGAGGGAGGGAGAGATAGAAACATCAATGATGAGAGAGAATCATTGATAGGATGGAACCCACAACCAGGGCATGTGCCCTGACTTGGAATTGAACCGTGACCTCCTGGTTCGTAGATCGACGCTCAACCACCGAGCCACGTCGGCTGGGCTGACAAACATTTTTAAAGCATCTTCTATGAGTCAGGCACTGTACCAGCTGCAGGTGAAATACAGAAAACCCTTCCCACATGAAGTTCACAGTACAATGCAGTTCTAAGGAGTTCACAATTTTTTAAACTTTTCCTTTTCAGGTAATTGTGTTTTGACATGCAGTTGTCAAAAACAACACTGAGAGATACCATTTACACTTTACTCAGTTTCCCCCAAGGGTAACATTTTACAAAACTATAGCACAGGTTATTGACATTGACATAGTGAAGATGCAGAACTTCCCCATCACCACACAGACCCCTTGTGCTGCCCTTTGACAGTCATACCCACTTCCCTCCCAGTCCCCTCCCCTTCCTTAACCCCTGGAAACCATTCAATTTTCCTCAATCTCTAGAACTTTGTCACTTCAAGAATGTTATATACTTGGAATAATATGGTATGCAATCTTTTGGGATTGGTTTTTTTAACCCAGCATAATTCATCCAGGTTGTGGCATGTATCACTGGTTAGTTCCTTTTTGTTGCTGACTAGTGCTGAACATGCCATAGATAGTTTTAGCATCCACTCATTGAAGGATCTGAGTTGTTTCCAGTTTGAGGCTATTCTGAATAAAGCTGCTATAAACAGTCATATACAGGTCTTTGTATGAACTTAAGCTTTCATTTTTCTGAGATAAATGCTCAGATATACAATTACTAAAGAATCTGCCACGCTGTTTTGCAAAGTGTCTGCAAAGTTTTACATTCCTACCAGCAATGTATCTGTGACCCAGTTTCTTAGCATCCTTGTCAGCATTTGGTGTCGTCACTATTTTTTATTTAGCCATACTGATAGGTGTGTGCCTTTAATTTTCATTTCTCTAATCTAATGATGTTGAACATCTTCTTGCCCCCTGTATATCATCCTCTTTAGTGAAATACCTCTTCATGTCTTTTGACCACTTTTTAACTGTTTTTTTCCTACTTTTCAGAGTTTTTTAATATATTTTAGATCAGCGATTTTCAACCTTTTTCATCTCATGGCACACATCAATTAATTACTAAAGTTCGGCACACCAAAAAAATATATTTTTTGCTGATCTGACAAAAAAAAATGGTATAATTTTGATTCATTCACAGTGGATGGCTGTTGTTGTGTTGGCTGTTGTCATATTTTAAAATCTGACAATCTAAAAAAGAGGCCAGTGCCCCTAACAAAATAGTCAGTTATTGCATAGTCTGTTTGTTTTTTAATCCTCACCCGTGGATATGTTTATGATTTCTGAAAGAGAGAGAACATTGATCAGCTGCCTCCCGTACATGCCCTGACAGGGATAGAACCCAAAACCTAGATATGTGCCCTAACTGGGAATCTAACCCTCAACCCTTTGGTGTATGGGATGACGCTCCAACCAACTGAGCCAGGGCATGTATTACATGTTTTAAAAAGTCTTGCGGCACACCAGCTAAAAATCGCTGTTCTAAGTACCAGCCCTTTGTCAATATGTGGTTTGCAATTATTTCCTCCAAGTCTGTAATTTGTCTTTTCATCTTTTCAACAATAATCTTTCGAAGAACAAACTTAACTTTGATGATCTAATTTGTCAATTCTTCCATTTACGGATCATGCTTTACATGTGTAATACAATTTATTTTGTAACAGACCTGAGTCTTAAATGAGTAAGAGTTTGCCAGATTGGGAAACGGGGAAGAAGATTCAAGGCTAATGAATCAGAATGGCACCACTAGCTAGCTAGGATATCAGTTGGCTTAAAAATATGAGAACTGGAGAATCCTTTTGACAATCCCGTACTTACAACAGTACTCTAGTGTATGTAATCAGAAGGTGCTGTACTCTACACAGGCTGGGGAATAATTGTTCTATGTTTACAATTTGAAATATTTGGGGATTGGCTAATACAGACACTTTTTTAAAAATTGATTTTGAGACAGAGAGACAGACGCACACAGAGAGATTTGTTGTTCCACTTATTTATGCATTCATTGGTTGATTCTTGCATGCGCCCTCACCAGGGATTGAACTCGCAACCTAGGCGTATGGGGACAACGCTCTAACCCACTGAACTACTTGGCCAGGGCTCAGACAGTTGTTTGTTTAAAAAAATATATATTACTAATGCCAACCATTCTGAGACAATATATAATTCTAGACACCAGAAATGGAACTTAGAATTTTCCTATACAAATATAGAGGTGGTGAGCAGATAAAGGTGCAGAGTATTGTGCGTAGTCGGCCTCTCCTTTATTTGACGCGATCACTTTTACAGGCTGTTCTACTCAAACACATTTTCCAGATAACTGATGAAGCTTACCCCTTTCAGAGCGCCAACATGTTTTCTCTTTTAACCACAAGGGAAGACCCTGGACTACTGTTCCTAAATCTAACTATTTTACTGGGTGATAATGTTGTTAAATGAGCGATGGCTTGGGGCTACTAAAGTTCACAGGACTGGTTGCCCCGAGATCAAATTCCTCTGAAATGCCAGCTTAGTTTTTACCTTGGCCTTTCATGTGTCCGTGTTTGTTACTGGACATTCTGTTCTTAATTTTTGCAACTGTCAAGATGCCTGCTTCTCACACTTCCTCCTAATCTGCTGTGGCTTGGGAAGCCCTGTAAGTAAGCCAATAAGAATTCTGTCTAACTTAAGAGTAAATAGGCTCTAAAGGAGGACATGATTCCACTCACCTCTGAGTAAAATGCATTAGTGCATGGCACATGATAGTGATTTTAATGCTGCTGAAAACTTTGGGAAGAGGCTTCTAGCTTTCCCCAAATATATATTCCCCCCCCTTTTTTTCAGTAATAATTTTTAGTTGAGTCCATGGGTACCCAACCAAAAACTAAATTTCCTAGCTTCCTTAGAAGCTGGGTATGACCATGCACTATGTCTGGCAAATGGGATATGAGCTGAAATGACAGTTACGTTTGGGTTACGCCCACCTACCCTCCCACCCCTCACCCCTCCACTCTGTTTCCCCTTTCCAGTGGCTGCTTTAGTGGGTGTTGAGCCATCCTGAACAAAAGCAATGTTCCTGGGATAGTGGAGCAATAAGATAGGAAGTGATATAACGATTCTAGCATATTGTTGCCCAGTCTTTATCTATTACATCTTTAAGTATCAATAATATTTTCAAGAGATGCCACAGTATTTTATTTTTAGGGTTATCATTTTGCAATTGTTCTATTTTGCTCTTTTCATCCTAAGAATGTAGTTTTATTTAGAGAATGTCAATTAGCAGGTCAAATTTAGACTTAAGACATTTATCCACACTTAACCAGAGAGGTTGTAGAAGCTATTACACCAGTCAGCTATTCTAAACCCTTTTATGTTAATTATGAACATTTCCCCAATACTACTCTTAAGTCATATCTCATTTATCTTCTTCCTTAGAATTGCATATGTTTGTTTTAAATAGTTTTAAAACCTGTAATAAACTACAGAGTTTGTTAAGAGTACAGGTACTCTGGTTAATGTTCAAAATGGTGTGGCCAGAGGTAAAGCAAGTATTATTAAATATGCATGCAATCCTTATCAACACAAATTGAACTTTTTTTTCCAATTAAAAAAGCTAGTCCAATATACAACCTCATTCTATAAATATGTCATTTCCAAATCGCAGTGAAAGAAAGGGACTTTTATGGAAATTAGCACCCTTTCAAAGGCTAAAGTCCCATCTTCCAAAGCTAACCTGCAGGAATTTTTTCAAAGCTTATTTTCCTTCACACAATTAGCTAAAAGTCCAGATTCCTTTTTAGTCTTTATTCTTAAAGGACTCTGCCCTTCACGTCTACAGTCCTATGTTTGCTCTTAGACATGCTCTTTCCCCTTCCCTCTAGCTGTAACCTCCAGAACCACAGATCTTCAACAGCACAAGACCTGGCACCAGCACCAGCCTGCCTTGCTTCACTGCTGGCCTCACCTGGACACCTCCAAACCCAATACAAAGAGCAAATAGCAGCCCCAGGCAGTGGCCCCAGGCAATGGCTGACTTTGCACCTCCCCGGAGGCCCTAGAGCCAGTGCACCCAGTGGACAGCTTCAGACCATACCAGATTACAGCTCTACACATCCACAAGTGACACACTCAAAAGGCAGACTCGGTGAACACCAAAGCCCTACTGAAGCAAGTCCTGCTCCATAGGGGTGTCTCCTGCACAGCAGCTCTCCCACTGTAGTCACAGCTGGTCCTCACAGTCAATTGGTCTAGAGGTCAACTCCTCCCAGTGATGCCAACAGCAATCAAGGCTCAACTACAAGGCTCAACTACAAGACTGTGCACACAGCCCACACAGGGGTGCACCTAGAGTGCCCAGCTCAGGTAATGGGGAGGCTGAGCCACTGGGCCCTACGGGACTCCTGTTATATAAGGCTACTCTACCAATTCCAGGAGACATAGCAGCTCTATCGAATACTGTACATAGAAACAAACACAGGGAAGCAGCCAAAATGTGGAGACAAAGAAACATGTCACAAATGAAAGAAATGGAAGCAAGCAAACTACTGAATACAGAGTTCAAAACCAGAGTTATAAGGTTACTCAAGAATCTTCATGAGACTTTGAAGGATCGTAATGAGAATGTCAAAGACATGAAAAAGGACCAGTCAGAAATTAAGCATACACTAACTGAAAAAAAGAATAATTTACAGGGATTCAAGAGTAAGTAGAGGATTCCGAGAACCAAATCAATGATTTGGAATATGAAGAACCAAAAAACACCCAATCAGAAGAACAAAAAGAAAAAAGAATCCAAAAATATGAAAATAGTATAAGGAGTCTCTGGGACCACTTCAAGCATACCAACATTTGCATTATGGGGGTGCCAGAAGGAGAAGAGAGAGAACAAGATATTGAAAAACCTACTTGAAGAAATAATGACAGAAAACTTCCCCTACCTGGTGAAAGAAATAGACTTACAAGTCCAGGAAACCCAGAGAGTCCCAAACAAAAGGAACCCAAAGAGACCCACACAAAGACAAGTCATAATTAAAATGCCAAGGATTAAAGACAAAGAGAGAATCTTAAAAGCATCAAGAGAAAAGCAGTTAGTTACTTACAAGGGAGCACCCATGCGATTGTCAGCTGACTTCTCAACAGAAACTTTGAAGGCCAGAATGGAGTTCGTCACCACAAAATCAGTATTACATGAAATGTTGAAGGGTATTCTTTAAGAAGAAAGAGGAGGAAGAGGAGGTTGAGGAGGAGGAGAAGGTGGAGAAGGAGGTTGAGGAGGAGGAGAAGGTGGAGAAGGAGGAGAAGAAGAAGGGGAACAAGAAGAGGAGGAGGAGAAGGAGGAGGAGGAGGAGGAGGAGGAGGAGAAGAAGAAGAAGGAGGAGGAGGAGGAGGAGAAATAAAAAATATGAATGACAAAATGGCAACAAATACATATCTATCAACAATTGAATCTAAAAATCAAAATAAACGAAAAAGAAATCTAATGAACAAAATAAACCGGTGAATAAAATAGAATCAGAGGCATAAAAGCCTCTGATGAATCTCAGAGGAAAGGGGGGAGGAGGGACAGGAAGAGATTAACCAAAGATCTTACCTATGGACACAGACAGTAGGGTGGTGAAGGCCTGGGCAGGGTTGGGAACTGGGTGGAGGAGGAAATGGGGGGAGGTGAAGTGGGACATCTGAAATACTCTCAACAATAAAGATTTTTTTTAAAATAAAATAAAAATAAAACCTTAATAGAAAACTTTTAAGGGAATAGGTGGTAACCAAACAATTGGATTTACTAGGTATTAGGGAAGGTAGAATGCAATTGTGCAGCACTGGAATTTGACCAGGCCATTAAGGTCAAGTAGTTAAATGTAAAAGGTGCTTCTGATTGCATGGAATGTAAAAATGTCTATATTTTTCTATGCATTAAAACAAAACTTCTAATCACCCTGACTTTCAATTCTTTTTTCCTTAATTCTGAAAGCAATCAATTGCACTTAAATAAGTAGTACAACTGGTGGAGAGAGAATACCCCAAAAAGTATATATGAGAAAAATCTTTTAGTGATTTTAAAGGAGTTTAATCTGTGTATTAACAACTGTAGCTCTGTAAAAGGAAACCATGTGGAGGACATAGCAACATTTAGTTTATGTTTTCACAAGTATATGCTGACTGTCTCATAATTAAGTACACAGAGCTCAAAACAGCCAAGCCAACACTACGGAGAGCTTATACTGTTAACCATTATAGAAGAGGTTGAGAAATATTTGCTAATGACTACCATAAAAGGAACTGATGACTAAGAACAGAGAGGATGTGTGACTAAAAAGTCCCACTACAGTTCTTTGAAAATTCCCTGAATAACGAGGCATGCCAAATGTGGTCTGTCATAAAAGCATCTGATGCTAAACTCTGTAGTTAGGCAACAAATACATGCTCTGCCTAAAGGATAAAGTGCCAAAACAACAAGACCACCAATAAGGGAAAGTGTTAATCAAATTAAAGTGTGGCCCGGATGCAAATGCTGCTGGGCCAGAGTGGGCTGACTCCCGAGATAATTCATTCAGTTCCTCAGGTTGGACCACCGCACAGGAACCAGACACTTCGGGCCACTGCTGTTCTTTCCTGCACCTGAAAAATGTACAGAAAGCTTCTCACCGATCCTCAAATACTAGAATAATTCAAGTCAGCACATCATAGCCTATCTTTGGTAAATCAACCTTTTCACCCCAAAGGCTTACTACAGCTATAAACAAGCTGCAGAAATCAAAAGAAAATCCCAGTACACATTTGGGAATGCATTCATATACACAACTGTCTCTGAATTGGCACAATTGATTTTCCAAAAGAATATTACATTTCCCGTAAATAATAATTCCAAATTATAATAACAATAGTTACCATTGTTTTATGAACAACATCATTTAATCCTTTAACTCATGAGATAGGTTATGACATCATTTTCCAGATGGGGATGCTCAAGGTCACACCATTAAGGTCAGATTGAAACCCAAGTTTGGCAGAGTCCAAAACCTATGTTTGTTTCACTACACTTCACTGTTTCTTGATATTTTTCTGTTTGCCACCCCCACTTGCGGGAGAAAATACACTAAATACTGACTCAAATGGGGAAACAGTTTTGAATGACTGCAGAATGTGCTGTAACACACTGCAGTGACTTTTCATACACATAATTAAGGGTATATGTATTTTTCTTTTCAGTTTTTTATTTTTGGCTTTCACAGTATATGCTACTATCTGGACCTCTAAGCATGTTTATAACACCATATCAGGTTTAGTAGTATATGGATTTTTAGTAAAATGTACATCTCCATCATGTATAAATTTTGCATTTTTAAGAACCCATGTTCTATGTATATAATGAAAAAGAAACAATTCTTGACTCCTCTATAGAGCTATCTTTCATTCAATATAAATGATTCAATAATGAAGGATGAAACTTACTTTCCTCATTAGGATTTTAATATTTCCTCTACCTAGTGACTGATGTACAGTGAGAAAGAACTGATTAATAAAAAGACATTTTAATTTTCTGAAACAATAAATTGCAAAGTGGCATTTTGCTCTACTGAAAGAATGCAGCATACAGTATTATTAAAAATGTCAAATACCATGATTACAGAGGACAGCTGTTGCTCTTGTTGCATCCATTTCTCTTCTTCTATAATTGCATCCCACTTTTAAGAAGCCCCCTCTTTTTTTTTTTGTCCAATCCTCCAGCTGATTCTCTCTTTACCAGGGATGGACACATGACCTAGGGCTGGCCAATCAAAGCATTTCACCCACCCTGGCCATAGTGATTCATTCACAGATGGATACAGGTCAATGAGATTTAATGCCAAGACTTTTCACAAACTCTCTTTCTGCTAAGGATGCTAAAGAGACTGTTGCTTCTGGTTGTCTTTACTAACACATGGGGATAATATATCTAAGAATGAAGACACCACAGGGGAAAACAATGATGAAAAGTAAGACTACATATTCCTGATGCTATTCTTTGAGTGGTAGCAGGTTCAGGATGGAAAGGTTGATCTTGCTAGTCAATCCCTGTCATGTGGTCTTACTCCGCTGCAGGCCACTGAGCTCCTCTTGACTCCTTGTTTCCAGCCTTCCTGGCAATTCTGTGAACACCTGATACCATTTTTGGCTTAAATCGAATAGAGTCTGTTTCTGTTTTTGCAACCAAGAACCCTGCTAGCCCAATGGGCAAACAATTTTATGATCTTGGGATAGAAAAGGCCTGCCTAGGAAGACAGAGCTGACTACACAACCATCTAAAAATTGTAATAAAATAAGAAAAAATAAATTATATATAAAAATAAGTACATGGATATGCAATTCACAAAAAAAGAATACTAGTCAATACAGACATTTAAAAATACTCAAATTAATGAGAAGAAAAGAAATGAAGATTAAAACAAAACAAAAAATACTAGTCTCCCAAAACAATAAATCCTGGGCAGGCAAAAACCATTTCTGTGTTGTTTATTATTGAAACCCCAATATAACACACACTCAGACATTTATTAAATAAATGGATGAATCAGTTTAGGAAGGAAGCAATTGGGTGTAATAAACAGACCCTCTCAGGTCCTGTTAAGGGAGCACACACTGGTACAGCATTGGAGAGCAAGTCGGCAATATTATAAAATGTTTTAATGTACATTCTGCTGGACTCAGCAAGACCATACCTACAAATTTATCTTATGGAGAACAATGAAAAGAGTGTGCAAGATGTAAGGATAAGTGATGTTCCCAGCAGTAGACTGCTTCTAAGAAGACAAATGAAAAACAATACAAATGTCTGGCAATAATGGTTTATTGAATAAATTATTTTACATCCATTCACATTGGAATACTATGCTGCTATTTAAAAAGATAACTGATATTGACATGGAAAGAGTTCCATGACTGAAAATAGCAGAAAACAAACAGCATCTATAGTATGACTTTATTTAATAAAGTTTCTTTTTTCTTATATATTCCCTGGGGTAAGGTCTAGAAACGTATTCATTGAAATGATGCCAATGGATTCTGAGTGCAGGGCTTTAGGGGAGGTTATACTTGTATGGGTTGAATGTTTTGAACAAACATTTTATCAAGGTACCAAATAATAATAAAAATGACACATACATGCACAGAATTCTTGCAATTTCCAAAGGAATCACATATAATATTTAATCAGATAAGACAGAGAATCTTAATCCTTTCATTATGGCAATGTAAGCCTAAAAATTTACCAAATTGGCCTAGTAAGGGAATAAAATTCCCCTTTTCATTCTAGACTCAAGGAAAGGTAGAGGCTAGAGCAGCTACCCAGGTAAAATATCTTGAGAAAAGACGTTTTTTAAATCTTATAAATGATGCTCTTCAGAATTAACACAAATAGCCAAGAATCTGAGGAACTACGAGGAAATAAATCAAGCTCATCAATTGTTCAAATATGCATTGCATCTATTCTGACCAGTCAGAAAAGTATTGTACATTTGAAAACATCCAAAATGCAATGGAATTCTGTTGTCCAACACTACCGGATTGTCTCTTATTTCACTGCAAACTCAAACATACTCACCCACTACTTATCCCAAAGTCCTGAGACATATAATCAATTTTAAAAGTAGTAAGTAAAATGCTTGGCGTGTAATATGGAAGGCAAGATTGATACCAGGAAGAGGTAATGTAATACAAGCTGTCAGCCTTGTACAATAAAGAGGACAACCAGTGCGTCTGAAAGTCTTGTTTCCATGGCCCGTAATATTCTGAAGCACTTAAATTCTCAAGAATCCTACCTTCGAAACAGAAACCTCTCGGGAGGGTACTGTAACTTGTGCAATCAATGCAAGTTAACACTGTAGTGCTCTCCACTTTTTTAAAAAACTTAAGATATATGGGGAATTCAAACATGTTAAACTCCACCCCAGAATTTGCATATTCAAGCATGAGCAGTCTAGCGTAGTGGTTAAGGCCCTGGAGGTGAATGATCTGAGTACAAGTCTTGACTCTGCCGCATACTAGCTTAGAAATCCTGGGCAAAATAAGACCTGCTTCAGAGTTGTAATGACCGAGTTAAACACACTTAGAATAGTTCCTGACACAGAGAATGCCCCCCAAATATTAGCTGTCATGATTATGGGGCATAAAAATGATTCCAGGATTCTAATGCTGTGGGATAGCTACGGAACTAACCAAGCTAAGCTTAAGTTATAAGGCATTTTATAATTCAACCCATTATGGTTCTGACTTTTTTTAAAAAGTAGTGAGTAATTAATTTTAATTCTTTGAAGTGCTTTAATACGCTGCATTAACTAAATGTTATTCACAAGATTATATAGTACAATTGTTTCAAAGAGCTCAGAGGCTTAATATAATTATTTATTTTCTGATCCAAAATGTGATAATTTTTTTCCAAATAGTTTCTAAATGTGAATATGTTTATTGGTTACAGGTTTTAGTCTGAAAACAAAACAAAAAAAAACACAACTTTCCAAACATGACACATATACTTCAAAGAAGTGGTAATGAGGAGTTTATGCCAGTAATTGCTACGAATTTGAAAAGAACCATTGCAAAACCCAACTATATGAAAAGCCTAGCACTAAAAATTGCTCTCATCCTACATGTACTTGCCCCTCCATTCTAGCAAAATGAAGCTTCTTTCTTTTTACTCCTTTATCACTCCGTTTTTTAACTATCCCTGAATTTCATTATCACATCATTAGACTTCATTTCATCGTCCCTTTTCAACAGGAATGCTCTTTTAAAATACGTAAATGTCTCTTCATTTTTAAAAATATATATATTTTTTTATTTTAGAGAGGAAGATAGATGGAGAGAGAAACATCAATGATGAGAGAGAATTATTGATTGGCTGCCACCTGCAGACCCCACACTGGGGATCGAGCCCCCAACCCAGGCCCCCAACCCATGCAACCCACCCAGGCATGTTGCCTGACAGGGAATCAAACCGTGACCTCCTGGTTTATAGGTCAATGTACAACCACTGAGCTATGGCAGCCGGACTGCTCTTTTTTATTTTTAAATTCCAAGGCCTAAATACTGGTAGCTCATCAGATCATTTCACGAACTAAGAGTCTGCCTTTAACACACAGCACCACTGGTTTTGGTAAAGTTAATATATACCTTAAATTACTAGAAACTATTACATCCTGATGTGTTTACCATTGGCCTTTGTGCAAAGACCATGATTTTGTGTCTTGATTGGTGTATCTGTTTTGTTCTGGGATTTGAGAGACCCCTTTGTGACAGTTTTGATTATTTAAAAGTCATAAATATGGCCCCCTTCCTGGTCGTAAAATGTCTGAACTTTGCCAGCAGCTCTTTCACTTGGTCCTCGATTTGAAAGGCAAAGACGGTCTAGGGGGGGGTCACAGCTTAAACCCTAGTAAAAGTCTGACCTTGTGATGTGAGTTGTAGTGAAATCACACTTAGGAATCAGCACACGCCATTGTTACTACAACTAACAATCATAATTTCTAATAGTAGTGAGTGTTTTCCATGTATCACTTTAGTCCTCACAATAAACCAATAAGTTAGATTTTTTTTTAAAATATATTTTATTGATTTTTTACAGAGAGGAAGAGAGAGGGATAGAGAGTTAGAAACATCGATGAGAGAGAAACATCGATCAGCTGCCTCTTGCACACCCCCTACTGGGGATGTGCCCGCAACCAAGGTACATGCCCTTGACCGGAATCGAACCCGGGACCTTTGAGTCCACAGGCCGACGCTCTATCCACTGAGCCAAACCGGTTTCGGCAAGTTAGATATTATTTTATGCTGGCTTTATAGGTGAAAAATATGAGGAAAAGAGAGCTTAAGTAACATGACCAAAGTCACACATAATGTGACAGTGACAATTTGAACCCAGTTGGTCTGGGCCAGGGCCCATGCTCTTAACCATGTGCTATACTCTCTCAAAGATAATTTGGGGCAAGCAAGAAATAAAAAAAGCAGTGTGTCTGCATCACCATGCACTTACTTTACTCAAATTCAACTATATGTGCTCAGTTGAAAAAAAGAACACTAGAAAGTAACAATTTAGGTAGTCTAGACAATTGCCCCTGTTTTACTCATTGTATGCCCAGAAGGATAGAGATGGGAAACTAATTTTTCTGTACTCTTAATCCATTTCAGTATTTAAGTATCCATTCTTAATGACCCAAGTACTTCTCCTTAATGACAGTACTTAATTAAGTTAAATGTGGTTTTAGTGTAAAGAGACATTTTTCATGTAACATTAGTTATATGCAAGTCAACTACTTCATCTGGTGCTCAATTGAAGAAACAGTGATTATCTATTGCTGCTGGGGGAAACTGGCTCTCCGGGGCGATGGAATGTCAGTCCCCACTGTGCACCTTCCTCAGGGATTAACAAGAGCAATTTTGACCAAATACAATCTTTGCAACTTCAAAACTTACCTCCTGCCTTATATGCAACTCCACTAATGCATCACGGTTGTATGCCTTACTTCAATAACAGTAATAGAGGCCAGATAATTTACAGAACGCAATTCGTGCTCATCTAGGCCATTACTGTGGCTTTGCAGTCTCTTACATTCCTCATAGCACCTGCTCAGTTCCCCCCCCCCCCACTTTCCACAAAGTCTCAGATACATCCACACCCACTTAGTCGCTGACAACACGAACTTTATAAGATGTGAACCATGCATCATCAATTCTCTCCACTTAGTCTACTTTCACCACAAAACTATATCATTCAGCCCCTCCTGCTACAGATTGAAATCTAGTCTCACCGTTTTACTGAAACTGCTCTCTCAAAAGCCGCTGATGACTTGGTTGCCAAGTCCAATAACATCTCAGTCTTCATCACTCTTTCTGTATTGCAGTGATTCTCAACCATGGCTACAAATTAGAAGCACAAAAAAAAATAAAAATACTGATGCCAGGGCTCCACCCTGGGCCAACTTAATTGGTCTTGGGTTGGCAGAGTGCTGGGTTCTTGTTTAAAGCTCCCCAGATGATCCTAATGTGCAGCCAGGGTCAAGGATCACATCTCACTTGTAACTCTTCCACTCGGTCACCATGATATCATACTTACTATTTCTATTTCTCCTATGGTTCCTCTTCAATATCCTTCTCTGGTTCCATTTGCTCTGCCAACTGTTCATTTTCCTCTCAACTCTTAATTTAAGGTTTCTAACAATCCCAAATCCCCATATCTAATCTTGAACTCAAGCCTCAGCTCTAGACCCTCACCTCACAGAGATGATGTCCCTCTGAATTCAACCTTCACACATCCCAAATCATCATATTGTGCTACTGCCTCTCAATCCTCTCTACATAATAGCCTTTTCAAACTTTCTGCACTTTTCTCAAACCCTCTGTTTTCTACCACATCTCTTCTTGTTCATAGCAGAAAATCTTGCTCTTATTTCACAGAGAAAATACAAGTCTTTACACTCAGTCTTAACTTGACCCAACCTGACAGTCTCCTACACATGCACTTTCTCTGCACACCAACCCTCCGGGGCTCCTGTTTTCAGCCACTCCGGAGACTAGGACCTATCAATTATTTCCTTTCCTTCTTCTGGATCCTTCCCATCAGCATCTAACTACATTGAAGCCTTTCCCATTTTCAAAAAATAAACTCAGAAAACTGTTTAACTCTACATAATCTCTTAGGTACCATCATCTCTCTTCCTATACAGTCAAAATCCTTAACAAGTTTTTTACATTCACTTTTTCCCCCTTCCCATTCGCTGTTCAGCTCACTACAAGTTTCCATGCCATCCCTCCATCCGACCAGTTCTTGTCATAGTCAGCCAGGGCCTCCTTGTTACTAAGTCCATAGAAAACTTTCAGAACTGCACATTACTAACCATTCTATCCTTTTTAAATGCTCTCTTCTTCCCCTGGCTTCCAAAATACTTCATGTTTAAGTTCTCCCTGCTTCTCTGGCCACTCAGTCTCAGTCTCTTTTGGAGGCTCTGCTCCTGCAAGGTATTCCTGAGGAGGCTGTCCTCACCTGCTCACTCGTATTTCTCCTTATACACTCTCATCTATCCCACCGCCTCAACTGTGTGCGATCTGCTGCTGCCACAGAAGTATTTGTCCAACCAGATCTTCAATGAGATTCAGAGCTACAAATTCAAGTATCACATGATCTCATTCACATGTGGAATCTAAAGAACAAAATAAACTGATGAACAAAATAGATCCAGAGACACAGAAGCATGCAACAAACTGACGAATCTCAGAAGGAAGGCGGGGAGGGGGTGGGAGTGGGGGAATGGGTGGGAAGAGATTAACCAAAGAATTTATATGCATATATGCATAACCCATGGACACAGACAGTAGTGTGCTAAAGGCCTAGGGTGGGGGGCAGGGTGGGGGCTAGAAGGGGTCAATGGGGGAATAAAGGGGGACATCTGTAATACTTTCAACAATAAAGTAAAAGAATTAATTTTAAAAAACACACAAAACAAAACATAGTTACAAATTCAAATGCCTGATTCTACTTCTCCTCGGAGGAGTTTTGTGGGTGTTTTAAATTCAACATGTCCAAAATTGAACTCATCCTCTTTTCACGCCTCTCCTCAAACCCGCTGCTCTTCCTCTTTCTCAGTGAAGGCATCACCATCATCCAGTTTCACAAGCCAGAAACTTGGGCATCATTCTCATCTCCTCTTTGTAAACCCACCATACATTCCAGCAAGCACCAAATTCTGCCCATTCCACCCCAACTGCTTCAGTTCAGCTCAGGCTGAGACTATCTCTTGCTTGAATTTCACTGCAGCACAATCCTAACTGGCCAGTGCAGTCTCTCTACAAATGCAAATCTGATCATGTCTCTCTGCTGCTTAAGACTATGCAAGGTGGTGCATGTTATATAGGCACAGAAGTAGTCAGAAAGATTCCAGGGATGGGATAGAGTTCAGAAACAAACTCAGAAACGTAATTTTATATATGATAACATTTAAAGCAGCACTTATTATCAGTGAAGGTGATTCAATGATGAAGTTGGGATAATTGGCTATTTAGTTGGGAAAAAAATGAAGGATGTATCCTTATCTCATATAATGAATGGGTATTAATTCCAGATAAATTAAAGCTCTAAATGCAATAAAAAGAAACCAAAAAGAACATAGAAGAAAATAGATGAAAATTTTGTTACTAATCTGGGGTTGAATAAGGCACTTGTATAAAAGGTCCAAATGCTTCCAAAGGCCACACAAAGACCTTAACATCATCTCTCTCTACTGCCCCTACTCCTCCTCTCCAGTCGTGGGAAGTTCTTGCTTCAGGAGATGCACCATGCATGCTCTCTCACCTGAGTGCCTTTGCAATGCTCCGTTTGTCCTCTCACTCTAATATACTGAACAATCCATCATCTTCCCTCTGATTGTAAATGCTGCATTTATCATATATTGAATTTGGCTCCATGTCATTTCCGCCCCCCCCCCCCCCCCCAGGATTCTATTCTGTTCCACTGATTTGTTAGTCTTCTCCTGTGCCAATGACATAATGTTTTAATTATCTTAGATTTTAGGTAGATGTTTATACCTGCTATCTTTATTCAAATTTTAAGAAACACTGGAATCAGCTTATCAAATTCTATTAAAAACTCCATTAGGACTTTTGGGTGTAATTGCACTTAATCTATAGATCACTTTGGGGAGGACTGGCATCTTTTCACCTAGGAATGTGTTTCTCTACCTCTTTAGTCCATCACCGAATTTTTTTTTATAATATATGTCTTATCGAACATAATTTTCCTAGGTATTACAGTTATAATTGCTATGGTGATTGGGGCTTTATTTCATTATATTTTCAAAGTGATCACTGATGATGTGTAAGAAAGCTACTATATTCTGCATAATTACTTTGCATCTAACCACCTTACTGTTTTCTCTTACTAGTTCTAATAGTTCTCCGGGAGAGTGAGAGTATTAGGTTCCACAGGAAAGAAAAAAGACAGATAGTTGAGGCAGGTTGCATGCAATATAATGAGGTCCACATAAGACAGGTTAAGTTGAAAGTGACAGTGTTATACTAAACTAGAGATGTCCTAAAAATATACAGAAATACAGAACTGGAGCAGAGGAGAGGGCTGAGGGCTGAGCAAGATGTAGGAGGCACGTGCATACAGGTAAGAGTTGAAAATACTCCTTAATGGTAATGTCAATGCCAGAATAATGAAAAAAATGTTTGTCTATTCCAAAATTTGCTATTAAAAATACAATAAAAAAGGCACTGTTTTAATTGTGTGGTGGCTTCATACTATAATTATTGAGTATAGGCCTATACAAGGTACTTTTCCAAAAGAATTTCAGGAGACCAAGGGTGGAGTCGCCTGACTGTAGGTCTGACGACTACATTACTACCATGGAATTCATGTGGGGAAAAAATCCTGATGATCAAAAGTAAAGGCAGGAAACGGGTGGAGGGAAGGGGAAATGCTGAACTACAAGGTCATGGTCAGGAAACCAATTTGGCAAGGCATGTGGAAAACCAAGGCATATAGAATCAAGTACCACATACAGTAGTGCACAGTCCAGAGCCAGCTTTGTTTTCAGCAACGGGACTCAAATGGCAGGGCGAGAGCCAGGGTCTGTGATCCACAGAAGCAACCACCTCCAAAGTCCCCGTCAAGCTCGCTGAAACAGACTCCCAAGTGGAGCTCAGACAAAAGGCTGCCTCGCGCCTAAGAAATGTGTTAGTAATTAATGCCTAATGTTGATTGTCAGGAATGTATACAAGTCTCCTTTTCATTCATTTACATTATTTTTAAACAAGTCAAAGAATGATATCTGTAAATCATACAAGAAAATTAAGATATAGTATGTACATCCAAATCCGAACTTTATAAAAGAAAGGTGTTTGTGTGTATACATTATAGGTGTATATTTACTTTCTTTGTGTCTATTGTCAAAAGTAAATATCACTAAATACCAGAATGTAGCTTAGTTTTTAATTGATTTATTCTTTTCTGCAATTTTACAGTTTTCTACAATGAATATATATTGATTTTTATAATAAGAAAACAAATAACAGGTGTTATAAAAAACAGAAATCAAAGATCCTGAAATACATAATTTCAGATCACTCAGGAAGTAGGAATTCTGATTAAATCCCCAAATTTTAGAATATAAGTAACAAATAATGGGAGATACACACCTAAATTTCTCCTTTGGAGAAAGTTAAAATAAAAGGGTCGTTAAAGGAACAAGTGTGAAGCCCACGGAAGTGTAGCCGCATGAAAGGGGATGTGATTGATCCTCACCTTATGCTGGTAGAACGGGAAAGAGGTTACAGAAGACAAGACAATTCACCTCAGAAATGAGCCCCTCGAAACGGTGCAAGTCCCACAGGATCATGCTTTTGGGAAATGAAGGCACCATCTCTGAAGCCCATGAGGGGCACAGGGTTAGCTATGGGAGGGAGCTCCTTCCTGGCGCAGTCACGGGGGAAGGGCACCTGGTGGCAGCTAGGCCTGCCTGCCCCGAGACAGCTGTTTCCTGGGCTGGCCTCTTACCTTCCAGCACCCCAACCAGGCCGCCTTCCTGGTGCCAGGTCCTTCCGGAGAGTCCCTACCAAGGCCTATGACCCGCCCTCCCAGCCTCCCAGCCTCCCCGCCTCAGGACCCAGACGTTTAAAACTCGGCGGGAAGGGACTGGGAAAGCAGCTAAGTGGACAAATTCAAGTCCTCTGTTTTGAGCCTGGAAGCCGGTCTGCCAAGCCAACAGCAAGGGTAGTATCCTTGTGACTAGATGTGAGAAACAGGTATGTTGATTATGCTCATTACTAAGTGTCTTCTGCAGGTGGGGTACCTGTGAGGTGCTGTAGGGGATATAAAGAAAAATCATTCACCTTCCTAAGGGAGCCAGTGTTGACAGAGGCGGTGACAGCCAAATAAAGTGAGTGAAGAATTGTGCCATACGATAATGAGAAGGAAATCTGCATGGTGGGTGAGAGTGGGTTCTGAAGTCAGGGGACTGAATCCAAATCCCTGGCCTTCGACTTGTGTGACCTCAAGTAAGTCTCTTAACTTCTTTCTATCTTAGTTTCTTCATCTATAAAATAATGATAATAGTGGTATCACCTCATAGTGTTCATGGGAAGATAACAAAGAGTTTAGAACAGTACGTGGCACATAATAAAACATTTGCTATAATTCTGTGCCCACTATGTAGCAATGTGCTAATACTTTATATCTTATATTAAATAAGGGAGGCATTATTAGCCCTGTTTGCAGATGAGGAAACTGAGGGTCAGAGAATTAGGTAATCTGAGCAAGATCTAGAGAGAGGAGGAACAGGGTTGTGATTTGAGCTGACCCCTGCCTGAACGCAAAGCTTACGATGTTTATTACTACTACTATTGCTGTATCACAGCAGCAGCCAACATTTGTTTAGTACTTACCCCTGTACCAATTATTATGTGCATAATTGCAATTATTCTCACAAGATACTATTTGAACCCATTTTACAGAAGGAAGGAGGACACCTACATGGAGAGGCTCGCAAGTCACTGAGCTGCTAAGTGGCAACGCCAGGATGTCAGCTTGTGTCTGCCCTTTTCCAGGCCAGAGCTCATCACGCTGCCTAGCGGTGCGTAACTGGGGAGCTTCAAGGAGAGAGCAAGAGATTTCAGAGGGTCCAGCCCTTAAAGGGGTAGTACCTGCCTACATCTGAGGAAGGGAACCATGGCAGCATGCCCACCTCCTCACTGGTGGTCCTCATGAGCCTGCAAAGGCAGGTGTGGTTGTCGATCTTCTATGCCAAGGTGAAAAGCTTATACTCAGTTCATCTAGAAACGGGGAGTCAGTTAAGTTTTTTCAGTGAGGTTTTTCAGTAAGCAGTATTTTAGGGAAATTAATCTGGGAGTAATGAATAGGATGGGCTGGAGGGGAAAGAAAAGTGTGGCAGAGACCGACTGGCAAGGAGACTATTCTAAGCCACAAAGCTTATTTTAGTCTTAACATAGCTATATGTCAGACACAGAAAACAAGTCCTTGGAAAAAGACCCACCTGAACACAAAATGACTTGCAGAAAACTGCATTTTAATATTCTAGATCTATATATAACAGCTCAAATAAAAGTGGATTTTTCCTTTTTAAAATTAACAAAAGAAATATATACATATGTATGCACAAGTAGCAATTTTTAAAAGTAAACTATGAGACAAACTAGGTATGTAAATATGATTGAATTAATCCAGCATATGTGAAGAAAAGAAAAATTAGGATTTTTATAGGGATTTATAGTTTTTAAAAACTAGTGATATAAACTTTCTGGAATGGTAAAGAAAAAAAAAGATAATATGTAGGGTTTATTTTACATAACAAAGGATATACCTTACTTAGGTAATTATAAATTCAGGAACTTAATTTATTTTTAATTTATATGACAGAAGTAAATGTATGTATGAGATGCTCAATGTAAGGGAATAACAGTTTTTGTCAATTTAAGATTAAAAACTAAAATCAAAATTGTGGTCAAACAGAAGAGTTTTGTAGTTTCTAGGTTTATTATCACTAGAGTGCTGAGGAGATACAGAAAGTAGTCCTTTTCTGAAAGGAACTGCAATAAGAACCATAAAGATATTATATGCTTTGGCTAAATAAATCTATTCCTAGGAATTTATTCTAGGGAAATAACTGACTAAAAGCAAAAGGGCATCTGTAGAAGATACATAATGCAGTGTTTCTCTAGTACCTAAAATCAAGAAACAATGTGCCCTGGCCCGGTGGTTGGTTCAGTTGGAGTATCGTCTCATACTCCAAGAGGTTACGGGTTCAACTCCCAGTCAGGGCACAAACCTACGTTGTGGTTCCGATCCCTGGTTGGGGTGTGTATGGGAGGAACTGATAGATGCTTCTCTCACATCGATGTTTCTTCCTCTCCCTCTTCCTTCCTCTCTCTCTAAAATCAACAAAAATGTATCCTCGGGTGAGGATTGGAAAAGTAAAAAGAAAGAAACAATCTAATAATCCAATATTAGAGAATTGCTTGATGACTATGATTTGTAAAGATTATAATATTTTATAATACTAAATAAGTTTCAATTATAAACATGATGTAGAAATACAAGAAAATGATTATTATATTTTAAGTGCATATTACAGAATACATAATTACATGGATATTATTTATACCTACATAAAAACATACATACATGGAATAAGGCAATGTCAAAATTAAAAACAGTAGTTCGAGGGTCGTGATTAGGTATCTTTCTTAAAATAAAAATTTTAAATATTGTTCTATTGTCTTTTTATCATCTTTCTGTCCATATAGATTTTTCAGTTTCTTTAAAGTAGAGGAAACTTCTTAAGGGAAAGCCATCTATCATCCCTAATCTCACTGATCACATGCAATTTCTCCCATGTAGGATTTTGCCTAATCAGCCTCATTTCTAAAGCATAAGGGCCTAATATTTCTTTTCACTTTTCTTATTTATATTAACTAAAAATAACATAAATCACTATCCCTTCTCAAGATTCTGCGTCCAGGGCTAATCCAGGCAAATCCAAGAGAGCTGTTCCACACCCACATTCCTCCCTTAATTTTTGGATAGAAGAGTGCTGTAGCCACATGGATTGACTTATGACAAAACCCTTCCCATTTCTAAACAAAATGCTTCTCTGTGCTCAAGTGAAAATGCACTCAGATTCTCCCAACAAGTTCATTTTATCTGGGCCTTTAGATGAATGCCTGACAAAGGAGACAGAGATTCATGGAAGTGAGAGCTGCAGATGGTTTTCCAGAGAAGTCTTTCTACTGCCAGGTTTTTAGAAATAGTTTGGGAGGAATCAGCAGTTATAAATAGGTTGCAACAGAAATACCTTATCTTAATTTTTCCAGTATTCTGTACTCAATTTCTGAAAAAAAAAAAAAAAAAAAATCTCGGGGAAAAAAAAGATAGTTTTCAAAAAGAAAATTTCCAGCTTTTTTCTTCTAGGAATAACCCAAACAGTGGTTTGAAATGGGCCAACATAGATCTTGTAGATTATAGAGTAATATGTAGACACTGGGCAACAGTGGGTCGAGGAAAAGAATGAGTTTCCTTTCCCCTGATCCAGCCGCTACCCCTCCCATTTCCCATTCTCTCCAGGCCACCCCACCACCATTGTTCATTGTTCAACGTGTACTGTTCCCTCACTCCTTCACATAGCCTCCTTTCTTCAGCAGACATGTGTCTATGAAAACACATCCGCTTCCAGTCCTCTCTCCTCAGTGGACCGTCAAATTCAGCTTCCTAAAAGATAGCTCTATCCAGGCCATCCTCCTCTTCAACACCTGTCTTGACTTGCCAAAGTTCCTAGCATGGGTTGCAATTCTCCCCAGTTGGTCCATCTATTGTTCCTGTAATTGCCCTGGGCTTTCCACCTCTCTGAAATGCCTTTCCCCTCTTCATGCTCACTGTCCAAAGCCCTGCCCATCCTTTACTATTAAGTCCAAATTGCATTTCCTCCCAAAAGCCTTCCCTGCTGGCACGAATGAGAAACTTTGTTCTTCCTCTGAACTGTCATCCTAATTTATGCCCCTGTGATGTCTTGGAAATTTTGTAGTTATTTGTGAATAAAGCTTATTTCTCCATCTTAAAAGCATTGACAATAACATCTCTTCTACACTTCTCACCTTGAGTAACTATTGAATCAATAAAGGACCAAGCTTTGGTGAACTTAAGACTGCATATGGCCCTAGTCAGTTTGGCTCAGTGGATAGAGCATCGGCCTGCGAATTGAAGGGTCCCGGGTTCGATTCCAGTAAGGGGGCATGCTGGAGGCAGCCAATCAATGATTTTTCTCTCTCATCATTAATGTTTCTCTCCCTCTCCCTCTCCCTTCCTCTCTGAAATCAACTTTAAAAAAAAAAAGACTATATATGCACATGTGTGTGTGCCCCACTTGTTTAGAACTTGGAATGGGCAGGCTTCCAGGCTAGCCTTCACAAGTATACTTAGCCCATATACAGCTGGGACTCACTGCCTCAAAGATTTGGATTTGAGAGGCTAGGGCAGGGCCCAAGCATGGGTTTTTTTGTTTTTTGGTTTTTTTTTTAAGTTCTGCAGGTGACTGAATGTGCAACCAGAGGGCAGATACGGTAGTAACGATGCCGGCCTGTGTTTGGGGTCCTAGCAACAACACATATATAGTTCAACGAGGAAGAGGAAGAGGAAAAAGAATTCTCTCCCTTTTCTGGGGAAAGAATATAGCCAGTCCTACTTTTTAGTCTTCCTCTCATTTCCTGGGGACCTTATGATGCTCTAAATCTCCTGAGTTTCTCACCGTGACCTGCCCGTTTCCCTAGTATTTCCCTGCTAAAAGTTCACTACGGTCCTAACCCTCCTAAAATGTTAGCTTCTCCAGGGAGTAGTTCAATTAGATATGTGGGGTTCCAAGCACTACCATAAAAATAATTTATGCTGTAGGGGTCATGAATGAACCTTTTAGTTGCCTGCATAGGTGGTAAGAGCTATCGTCTACTGAGAACTTACTATAGCCTAGGCATGGGATCATGTACACTATATGTATACAGGTCAAGTTAATCCTTGAGTAACCCTGGGAGGCAGGTACAATTATTCTCATTCACAAAAGATAAAATAGACTTGACCTGCCCAAAGGTTAGACAGCTAGGAAGTGGCAACACCCAATATCAAGTCTGAAGTGTCTGATTCCAAACTCATGTTCTTACCCTCCTTGCTGTGTGTTAAAGGAGACTTGCTATCCTGCACTTGTTACCCTGCTCAATGGCCCTTGGCAAGGATAAATAATAAAAAGAGCTCTGGCAGTGGACAAGAGGACAGGAAACTGCCAGTATGACCAGACGGGCTCTATTGCTGGGGTCTACTCCCCTGGTCCTTCCTCCACTCTGACCCTCAGATTCTCCATGAGCACTGACAATGCCTTCCGTGGCAGCAGCATCGGGCCTGGTTAGAAGGGGAAAACTGGGGCAAGAGTAGCAGCCATTGTGTGTAGGGGTTGCTTATAATTAGACTGCTCTATTTGAAATGCATCAGGAGAAATGTAATTAGTGCACTCATTTCTTAGATCTCTGTTATATTTCACTTGTAAAAAGACTTGGATTAAGACCTAAATCTTAGAAATAATATCCTGGTAGGAACTAATGAGAAAAATATTTACGGAATTGGACCCTGGTTGTGAAATACAGGGCTTATAACATCCAAAAATGTTTCTCTTTATTCAGGGACACTAACATTTAACAAAGGTAAATATCACTTTAAAAAAAGAAAAAAGATTAGCCTAGACCAGTGGTCGGCAAACTCATTAGTCAACAGAGCCAAATATCAACGGTGCAACGATTGAAATTTCTTTTGAGAGCCAAATTTTTTAAACTTATACTATATAGGTAGGTACATTGTTATTAACTTAATTAGGGTACTCCTGAGCTGGCCTTTGCCAAAAACGTCCTCAATCTGATTGAAGTACGTTCGCTGAGGTCGACCCCTTCCAACTCTCCCATCCACACTCATCTTGTATACTTGTTTCGTCTATCTCCTTTCATTCATCCTCTCTATATGTCCAAACCATCTCAACATACCTTTCTCAATCCTTGACACTACATCTTCTTTCACTCCACAACGTTCCCTAAAATTAACTTAATAAACTTTACTTAAAGCTTTAAATCTTAGTTAAACTATAGGTACGTTGAATAAAATTTGATATCATACTTAATAATGATATTATTTATTGATAAAATTAAATTCCTTACAATTTACCTTACAATATCCATAAAATTAAATCATGACAATGACTGACAAACACTAATGTGAACAGTGGCCTTGCATCTCCTTGGAAAGTTTGGGTAAGTCAGGTTTGTATGTTGTTGTTTTTAATTTTAGGCACGATTCCAGGTTCTCATCAATAAGACGACCTCTCACTTTACTCTTGATAAGGTTCATGCTTGAAAATGATTGTTCGAATAAATATGTAGACCCGAATAAGGAAAGAACAGCAAACGCTAGTTTTTTCAGTTGATTATATGAGTCAGGAATACTATTCCAGGTGTTAAAAATCAACATATCTTCCTTCTCCAGGTCTTTCAAAGCAGACCACTTGTGCTGTGAACTAAGTTCACATTTGTTTTTCTCCAATATTTCTATATCAGCACAAAGACGTTCAAATTTCGAGCTCCACAATTCTTTGTTTTTTAAATCCAGCAATTGCATTTCAAAGTTGCCAATGTCGATATTAAAGGGAGAAAAATCTAATTCTGTTACAGTAGCATTAAGAGGTTTTCTAACAAAGGCTAACGTTGCTTTGCTGTTTCTGAATTCCTGAAACCTGTTGAGAAAAGCTTCCCTCATATTTAAAAGTGTTGTTTTGAAATAGCAAATGTCAATATCAGAATTATTTTCTTGGCGATGTTTCAACAGGCTGGGAAAGTGAATCAAAGTTTCTCTTTCAAAATCTTGAGCAAAAAGAGATAATTTGTTTTCGAATGAAGTAACTTCTTCTAACATCGAAAAAATTGTGTTTCCTTTCCCCTGTAGTTTATGATTAAGCTGATTTAGATGAGACGTAACGTCTACCATGAAATAAAATTTTTGGATCCACTGATCGTTCGTTAGTTCTGGATAGTGAACACCCTTCTCAAGGAGAAATGCTTTAATTTCTGTTAATAAGGAGGCGAAACGTTTCAAAACGTTTCCTCTTGATAACCAACGTACCCAACGTACCTTGTTATGCAGCAGAAGATCTTCGTACTCACTCTCCATTTCAACTAAAAATTCTTTAAATTGTCGATAATTAAGAGCTTTAGCTATAATGGAGTTGATAATGTTAATCACCAATTCCATAACTTTGCAAATTTCTTCTGGAAATGTTTGCACACAAAGTGCTTCTTGATGAATGATGCAATGGTAAGTAAGTATCTCGTGATTAATTTTTTCTTTCAAAATAGCAACAAACCCGTTCCTTACGCCGGTCATACTTTTCGCCCCGTCTGTTGAAATTGAGACAATTTTATCAAGTGGAATATGATGTTTTTCAATGCACTCAATTACAGCATTTGCTATATCCTCTCCACGTGTTTGACCTTTGAGTGGCAATAATCCTAAAAGTTCTTCTTTAGGACCTGTAGGTGAAATAAATCGTACAAAAAGTGAAATGTGCACTGTATCGTTTATGTCACAAGACTCGTCCACTGCTATTGATAAAGCTGAAACCAATTTAAGATCTTCGACTTGCTGGTCGGTTATATTCGAAGACATTTTGACGATTCTATCTTTCACTGTTTTAGCAGACAATGGTAACTCTTTAATTTTTTTTAGAATATCTGCTTTGTTCTCAAAATCCCGAAATAGCTCTTCGGATGCATTTACAAAACAACTTTTTATATATTCACCGTCTGTATATGGTTTTCCTCTCTTAGCAATTTCTTGACTAACCACAAAACTTGCAATATTAACATTGTTGGAAGATTGCATCGAGTAATTAAATACAGAACTTGATGTTTCTTGACTCTTCCGAAGTTCCTCAACTGCTTTCTTCCTTGCATCACCGACAGGATATTTAGTACTAAATGACACGTGTTTAGTTGTAAAGTGTCTCTCCAAATTTGATTTCTTGTTATGCGCCAATTTTTCCTGACAAATAAGACAGGTCGGAAGGCCATTTAAGTTTTGAATAAACGCGAAAGTCTCGGTCCATTCAACTTTAAATTCACGGTTTTCGTCTTCCGTTTTTCTTTGCTTCTTCTTTGTAGCCATGTCAAACAGGGCACCTAAAAAAAAGTTTCATTTTATAATAATAAAGCCACCAACACAAAATAATTACAATTCTTAAATTGATGACAAAAATACCTGTAGGATTTGCAGCTGGTTGGAAAAATACAGGTAACTTAATGCTTCGAGTAGGTACTTTTGTCACCCGCGCACGATTTGGGGACGCGACTAGCACTAACCACTGCACCATGAGACTGCTGGCTGACTGGCTCACTCAACTCGTGCATGAATCGCACGCGCCTCCCCCGCGCTGCATATCCCGCGGCCTGCCTTTGCCACGTCTCCCGACCAACCAACACCCCCACTTCTTCTAACGCCACTTCTTCAAAATAGACTCACCCAGGCCGTGATATTTTGTGGAAGAGCCACACTCAAGGGGCCAAAGAGCCGCATGTGGCTTGCGAGCCGTGGTTTGCCAACCACTGGCCTAGACAAACTAGAAAAAGAGCCTTCATTTATTTCTAATTACCACGCTGTTGCCAGAGATTCTTAGCCACTTTTGCGAAGCCTTTGTGTGTCCATTTAAATCAGAGCTTGTTCTGTGGGCATGCCATTCCAACATCCTCCAGGGTCCACGCCTTCTTGGCCTGATGCACTGCAGCCAAGCTGGGATAATTCTTTTCTCTTAGTGCGTGCATTCTCGTGCACACACAACTCCTGAGTGTCTGAACCTCTGCCAAGGAACAAGAGGACAGTCTGCTGGGAGATCAGGTACATCTGAAAGCTAATCAGTTTTACCTGCAGTCCAACTCCACCATTTCTCAGTCATCCTGACAGCTAATAAGTGGAAAATAAACACTCCTCTAAGCTTATGGCAAATGGGTTCAAGTTGAAGGCTACGATTAGTAGCATTGAATGCACACCTCAATGAATTCAGTTTCTAACAAACAAAATTGAAATGGAATTGAGGCTGCATGATTTTCTCAACGTTCTCATCCCAAGTCTCAGAACATCAGGAAGCACAGTGGATGGTGCTGATGTCCACACAGAACCGTGACTGATGTTCCTGGCCAAAAGTGGGAGAGATCAGCTCGCAACAAGAGGACCCATGAGGCAAAGACAAAAATGACTGTCTTGAATTCCTTACAATTATACTAGCTTGATAGGAAAAGCAAATTCTAGGAGTCCTGGCTGTGTTACTGAGTTAATTACTAATCTTTTCTGTGCCTCAGTTTTCTTATCTATGAAATGGAAGTATTAGTATCTGCTGTGCTTAATTCAGTGTTATGGAGATAAAAACTAGACAACTAGAGTGAAAAGTATCCCAAGAGCATGATCAAAAGGTAACCCAGTAATGCCAACATCTTATTACTATTTCCTATTTCATTTACAGTGAGCACACTCTGACGACGATTTAATAACAACAAAGGAAGTTACAAATGGTTTTATGTTCCACTTGTGCTCTTACTCAAGTCACTTTTCATTTTGTTCCCCTTCCAGAAAATAAGGATATGGGAAACAGCTTCTATGGTAAGGTTCCTAAGTCTCAAATAACTAAGCACTACATAAAGTTTTAAATTAAAAAGTTTCCTTCTCATAATTTTCACTGCCTTAGCCAGGTCACTCACTGACTATGAGGGGGAAAACGCACTAGAAGCACTTGAATTTCCACCTCAACTGTAACATAATCAAAGGAACCACAACCCCCAAAGAAGAAAAGGTTGGACATTTTCAACACTTCTCAACATCCTTTCTATCTCTAAACCAGAAGCTAACAAGGCTAATGGAACTGAGGGAATCACACTTTTTAAATAACAGAGGTATAGAAAAGTATATAAATACAAATGGACAGAGTCACGTATTATAGAACATACTAGAATAGGGGGTTGTCCCTCAGCACAGCCTGAACCCTCTCCAATGTGGGACCCCTCGAGGGGTGTCCAACTGCCTGTTTAGGTCTGATCCCACCAAGCTGTCAGACATCCCTCTCACAATCCAGGACTGCTGGCTCCCAACTGCTCGCCTGCCTGCCTGCCTGATTGTCCCTAACTGCTTCTGCCTGCCAGCCAACCTGATCACCCCCTAATCACTCCCCTGCCAGCCTGATTGATGCCTAACTGCTCCCCTGCCAGCCTGTTTGCCCCTAACTGCCCTCCCCTGCCAGCCTGGTCTCCCCCAACTGCCCTCCCCTGCAAGCCTGTTCGCTCCCAACTGCCCTACCCTGCAGGCCTGGTCACCCCCAACTGCCCTCCCCTGCCGGCCTGGTCACCCCCAACTGCCCTCCCCTGCTGGCCTGGTCACCCCCAACTTTCCTCCCCTACAGGCCTGGTCCCCCCCCAACCACCCTCCCCTGCAGGCCTGGTCGCCCCCAACTGCCCTCCCCTGCAGGCCTTGTCCCTCCCAACTGCCCTCCCTTGCAGGCCTGGTCCCTCCCAAGAGCCCTCCCCTGCTGGCCTGATCACCCACAACTGCCCTCCCCTGCCGGCCATCTTGTGTCCACATGGGGGCAGCCATCTTGTGTGTTGGAGTGATGGTCAATTTGCATATTACTCTTTTATTAGATAGGATGTCCCCACCCAGGTCAAAAAATTGAACTGTCAGCATTCCAGAAGCACCCTCCCCACCACTCCCTCCTTCCTGATCATGTGCCCTCCTCCCACCCCTCGTGAACATTGTCCTGGATGGATCCTGGTGCACAAGAGCTGCGTATTCTCTGGGGCAGCAGTTCTCAATGTGGTCCAACTCTTGGAGGGGGGGAAGGGTCTTGAGATCCCTGGGAATCTCTAGATCCCTTCAGAGGGTCCACAAAGTTGAAACTATTTTCATAATAGTTTTAAGATGTGATTTGCCTTTTTCACTGATGAAAAAAAGTGAAACATTTGGATGGGTTCAAGATGACATGATAAAGGCAGCAGCATCAACTTGTATTAACAGTCACTGAATTCCTCACCTCCGCACTCTGAAGAAAATATGCCAGGTTCATGCTAAAATGTTTTTATTGAGGCAGTAAAAATATTAATTTTATTAAGTCTCTCCTTTAGGGTGTACAAATTGCCAGTTATAAAAACAGTCTTGGGGATATAAAATACAGCATAGAGAATATAGTCAATAATACTACAATAATTATGTGTGGTGTCAGATGGGTACTAGACTTATCAGGGTGATCACTTGGTAAGTTACATACATGTATAATCCCTATGGTGTATAATCACTGTGTTTAAGTTTTTTTAAATCTCTGCTCTTGAGTAGACACCTTTTCAATATTCTGTGTGACAAAATAGGCAAGTACACATAAAGCACTTCGCCGCACACCACGGTACAAAGGTTGCCTAGAGAAAGGCACTTGGGCAATTGTTTGCCTTTGAGCTGGATGACCACAGCTGCTTTTTTCTGAAGGAGTGACAGTCAGACAAACTATGGCTATTCATAGTTGAGTATCTGGTGGATAAGTCAGCCTATCACTTCAAGAAAAACAACTGAGGGTTTGGGTGCCAGTGGAAAAATAAGGGCTTTCGAGTGAAAATGACAATTTTAGAAAACTTGTATCTGCCACTCCGTGCTTGACAGCTTCCCAATACTTGAACACTTTTCTGATGAGATTGGTAGTAAAGTTAAAGAATGTGACAGTTTAATATTGTATAATGAAATGAGTAAACCAGTATTTTGCAAATTATCAATGTATGATATTACAAAATCATGCGTGAGTAAAAAATCTACTCAACATGTAAGGTAAACTAAAAGATTTTAATGTAACAAAATAATTAAGTTTATTGATATGGTTTCAGATTTCACATTGCCACTCACCTTTAAGAAATTACCATTTGTAGTTTTAATTGAGTATCTGCAATTATTTGAGAAAGTTATTAAAATACTCCTCCTTCTTCCAACTACATATCGGTGTGAGGTCACATTTTCTTTGCATACTTCAACCAAAAACAACATACCACAAGAGATGAATACAAAAGTAGATAGGTCTGCCCTGACCGGTTTGGCTCAGTGGATAGAGCGTCGGCCTGCGGACTCAAGGGTCCCGGGTTCGATTCTGGTCAGGGGCATGTACCTTGGTTGCGGACACATCCCCAGTGGGGGCTGTGCAGGAGGCAGCTGATCGATGTTTCTAAGTCTCTATCCCTCTCCCTTCCTCTCTGTAAAAAATCAACAAAATATATTTTTAAAAAAAAAGTAGATAAGTCTGAGACTCCAGCTATCTTCTACAAAGGTTGACATTTAATAGACTCGCAAACTGTAAAACAATGCCACTCTTCCCAATAGACTTTTAAGTTATTTTTCATAAAAAAATAACACATAATGGGCTTTCCATAAATAAATATTTTAAAATTTCTATATTTTTAATATGGTAGCTATCTATAGATATGATCCACATAAACAAAAGTTCTTCGAGGTCAATAATTTCTACAAGTGTACAGTGAGATCAAATGGTTTGAGGAACTGCTACCCTAAGGTATAAATCTAGTAGTGAAACTACTGGATCACAAAGTATCTTGTCTTCGGCTTCACTAGATACTGCCAAACTTTTTCCTGCTGTGGTTGTACCAATTTACACTCTCACCAATAATTAGTTATATACTCTGAATATAAGTCCTTCGTCTATTATATGTGTTCTAAATATTTTTTCCAATATGTTTTTTAAATTTATTATTTTTTTTGTCCTCACCCGAGAATGTGTTTTTATTGGTTTGAGAGAGAGGAAGAGAGAGAGTGACACCTCAATGTGAGAGAGAAGCACTGACATTGATCGGCTGCCTCTTGTATTCGCCTGACCGGGGATCGAACCTGCAACCCAGGTATGTGCCCTGACCAGGGGTCAAACCCACAACCCTTTCCCAATCTATTTTCTCCAATTTTTTTAGTGAATAGAAGTTCATCAAGAGTAGTCAAATTTATCAATCACTTCCTTTATGGTCAGTACTTCTGTGTCTCATTTATGAAGTCTCTCCATATTCCTAACTCTATATATTCTCCAATCCTCCCAAACATTTTATTGCTCTGCTTTTCACAGTGAGATCCACAGCACTGCAGACTATCCGTTATTTAGGATATCTGTGGGCTTCTGTTTGCAGTAAGGAACACAACCACTCTTCTCTGAGTCTTCATATGTCTCATTCAGGAGTCATTCTGTATTGCTATTGAGTTTCTATCCGGATCTCTTGATTCAGCTTAAGAGATAGAAGGCGTGGATTCAAATATTTCAATAGAAGATCAAAAACAAGAGGCCTTACTTTTTCAACGGACTCTTGGATACGTAAAACCATCACCCATCTCTTTACAATATTACAATGAACTGGAAAGCCCTTCATGCTGCCACAACAATGTTTTCAAGAAAGCTGTATTGATGTTTTGTTTTAAGACAGAACTGAAAGTACTCTGGGAAATTTTCTAGGTCTACAGAACTTCAGTATGTATTTCGCAGCAAAAGGCAAGTCCAAGTCAGAGTGTAGTGTGGCTGAATGCATTGGTTTTCCTTACTTTCCTTTATTCGCCCCTGAATACTCCTCAGTAGGAAAAGCGCTGTCCTATCCACCATGGGAACTAGAAAAGGCATTCCTGTCACATATTTGTCACCCTCTGAGATCCCAGTGTCTCTCTAGAATGTAAGTTATTTCTTCAGCAAGACTAAATAAATAAATATCCATGCCCAAATACCTGTTTACACATGAACTTACCTACCTGCTACTTTTAATGTCTAGCATAATATTTCTCCAACTAGAGATCATTATCCATTAATGATCATGAAATCAATGAGTCATGAAATCAATTAAGTGAATTATACTCAGTATTTTAAAAATATGAACTACAAAGGAATTTAATCCTATATAATAAAAGGGTAATATGCAAATTGTCCCCTAGACCGGGAGTTCTACCAGAGTTCGACCAGGGGGTGGAGCCGGCCCATGAACCACCTGGGGCTCCTCCCCCGCAGCCGTCGGGGCAGACCAGCCAGACCCCACCCATGCACAAATTCGTGCACCAGGCTTCTAGTAGAAAATATCAGAATGCCTGTACATGGTGAGGGTAAGTATTGTTTCATGAAATTCTTTTCCAATTAAACATGTGTGTATATGTGTGTCTCAATGTAAAATGTATTTTTTTAACATGGGCTTCTGTCAAACATTTAAAAGGTACTAGTCTGATATGTTTTAGTGAGCATACAATCTGGGGAATTTTCTTCCCAACAACTATCTCTTATCCTGGGAAATACCTACCCACTACCCACCATATGGGTAAACACACATGTTGCCATGTTTCTACATGACCCCCACCTCCATGACCCCCACCTTCCTGACCTCTCTACTCAGTGACACATGACCAATATTGATCTGATGAGTTCCTTGCCCACAATGTGACATCCAGAGGCAGAAGCTACAACTTAAACTGTTGCGGTCATGTTTCCAGCCCTGTGGGAAAATGGTCTGCCATAGAAGGAATGAAGCAAACATACAGAAAGAGATGGAGATGAAAGACGGAGAGAGTTCTGGCCTTGTTCAGGCCAACTGCAATACTGCCCTTCCTATAGTTTGGTGGCCAAGTCTATCTTAGTTTCTGTAAGTCAGTAAGTCTCTGTTTGCTAAGTTAGTTTGATAGGTTTCTAATACTTTTAGTCCAGTAGATAGACATGATGTAATGCCTGCATTTCTCCTAAAGTCTTGGGGGCTGAAGTGATGAATTGAAAATTTAAATCCCAATGAATAATGAACTGGGTTCTTACCCTAAACTTCACTCTACCATGTATCATTTAAGAGGGAAAATTGGTGCAACTCATAAAAAGCTACAAATATAAAAAGAGTCCGACAGTTGCTACACAGTGGTTGAGCATCAACCTAGGAACCAGGAGGTCATGGTTTGGTGCACATGCCCAGGTTGTGGGCTCAATCTCCAGTAGGGGGCATGCAGGAAGCAGCCAATCAATGATTCTCTCTCATCATTGATGTTTCTGTCTCTCTCTTCCTCTCCCTTCCTCTCTGAAATCAACAAAAATATATTTATATTTACATATATATATATATATATATACACACACACACACACACACACACACACACACACACACACACACACACATATATTCATACACACACACACACACACACACACACACACAAAAAAGACTGTTATTGAAATTCAGCTCTGGTCTTCACCACCAAACTGAAATGAAGGACACTTTGGGATAAACATGGTAACTAGAGGGAGGACCCTCAAAGCCTCTTCAGCAAAGTCACACATGCACCATTTATAATATTTTGCCTCTGTCTTTGGCCTGAAATACAACCACTGAGACACATTATAGTGGAAGTTGCCATGTTTCTACTATGACTTAAGTCAAAAGGGTATTTATTTTTTAAAGCTAATCCAAAATCATTCCATCAAGTTCTTAAGCCCTGGTGAATGGAATGAGGGCAAGATCACCTGATTATAACCAAGTATATGCCCAGTATGATTAAAGGACTTAAACACAGAAATTGAGAATGAAGAATGAATGGCCGAGAGCAAAACCTGGAGCTGACAGAGGTGAGAACGATCCAAGCCAAGAAATAGGAAAACTGAATGCAGCTTTTAAGTTTAAGAGAAACTTCTTTTAAGAACACAAATATAGCTCTTCCTATATCTGCTTGACTGGAGGCTAGTTTGCCCTTAAAATTTATAATCCAACTGCCTTTGTGTATACCTGAATATTTCATGCAGAACATTGCAGAAACCGACCCATTTACACATGTAGTTTGCTCAGCTTTGGAAGTAACTACCGAGAGAGACAAATTTGCAAGGTGCAAGGTAGGTCTATAAAGGCATTCCGTGAATGGTTTATTTTATTTTTTCTGGCAAAGTGATCTCTTTTATATTATGGAACTTGTGATTATTCTGATCAATTCTGCATTCCCCATCAATTCGGCTTAACTTGGAGTCTGCCCAACTTATCAGGAGTTTCAGAAAGGCTCTCCAGGTTCGCAGCTCAATGGAAGGCCAGCAAACATGTGACTTGCTTGCCATCAGCTCTCTGAAAATATATGCCAAGAAGTTAAAGGTTATTCGCAGAGCTTTTATAACATAAGTAATATGTGATTTTCTCAGTCCAAAACTTCTCAAGACAATGCCTAATGAGAAATCTGGTGCTAAAAATCACAATGTGATTTGCTTTTGGTCTTTATACTTCAGCTTCTCAGGGACAGGCAGCATTATTCTGAAAGGTTTGAAAGTGGCCACAGTTGTCATTTTTCAGACAAATGGGAGGTCATATAAAAAAGGGGTTCTTCATAAATGTTTCCAGAAGACTGAGTCCAAATCTGGGCTGTCCATGAATCTATCTGTGACATTCTTAGACTTTTACATGGCTGAACACAGCACTGGGTACATGTGACCCTGGAGTAAGTCTCCCCTACTAGACCCTAAACTCCTGCAGGGCTGGTTCCAGCACAGGGCTTTGCAAAGGGGGATGCTCAGGAAAGTCTCCTGGGATGAGAACTGTAACCTCTGTGTAAGGAGGGGTCCTTTTAAAAGAAAGAGCACACACTGGTCTGAGTCTGGGGAAGTGGGACCTTGTCCCTGCACCGACTGGAGTTTCACTTTCCTTCTGAAGGGCTTTCCTCTATCTTTAAAAAATAAAAACTGTGTATGAAAACTGAATGGTCCTTAAGGTTCGCTGTGTGCTGCCATTTTGATTCTAAGTAAGAAATAACAAGGCTCCTATTTTTTATTGGTTTACTAATGTCAAAGTCAATCAAGAAGTTGCCCTTTGGTGATCTATACGTTCCCGCTGTGAGCAACATGACTGGTCACTAAGCTGGCTCTGCTGACTGTGGCTTTCTGTGCAGATGTGAAAGCGAGAGGCACAGAAGACCATAACGATGCGTGTCCCTGGCCCAGAGAAGGGGGCTCCAGTCTCGGCTCTGCTGCTTACTAGCTGTGTGTCCTGCGTCACACACTCTCAGAATTCGGTTTTCCCATATATGAAGGGGAAGGGCAATACCACACATGGCAGCTGCAGCTGTGGGCGTTAAATAAAATAATGGTCCTGTGAAAGCTTACACCCTGCAAGGCACCAGCTATACAAACCCCGGAGGTATGGCTGTTTGCAACACAAAGCCAAAATGGTGTTGTTCAATAAACTCTGTAGAGTTCAAATAAAAATGCCAATGCTTGAATGAAGGGTGAAAATGAAAATTCTACTTTGTTTTCCGTTCAAATGATATCCACCGTGGAAGAGACAGCGCCATAATCACTCAAGAGTTAAAATCTAAGCCCCGCGTGGCGTTTCCACCGGCCCACCACTGACTTCAGTTATCTAACATCTGTCCTCTACCCCCACTGCTGCTTGTTTACAATTACGGACAGCCTCTTCCAGTGATGAGAAACTCCACTGCTGTTACCATGACAAACTGGGACACATGTTGTTGTGGTTCTAACTTACAGCAGGGCTGGGCAGACCCCTGCGGCCATTCCTGTAAGACGTGGGTGTGGGCTTCCCCCAAGGGCAGTGCTGGGGAAGCCCCCCACTGGTGTGCACCCTGCATGGGCCACTCCCTCGCTGCAGAGGCGCTCGGCTCCCGCCGCAGACCTAGACTTTGAGACTTCGCTGCAAGGCAGAAGCAAGAGGCTGGGAGGGTAGCTGCTACTGGCTCCTTACTCTTTGTCACTCACAGAAAGCGAAGGACGGTGAGAAGGCCGTGACTCGTTTTCTTTGTTAAGGCAGATTTTATGTACTAATCTCTATGGTGATTTTTAAAAACCACAAGTATTGTCTTTTAAAGGCAAAAGCATTTTATACCAATTAAGGAAATAAAATACAAAAGAAACAGCTCTTTTGGTTCATTTGAAGTTATGCAGTAGAACACGTGTCCTTCACCCCAAATGCACTTCTTTCCTTGGTTGTAATTTAGTCAACTACTGTATGATGCTCGCTTGCTGAAGTTGCTAATCTAGCTAACTTCTGATGCTCACAGCTTCACTTATTTTTGAATGCCCACTATATACCAAAGTGCAGTGTAAGAAAGCAGTTTATTATATGTGCCCTTTTTAATATTTAGGGTTTTAACGCATTTTCTGTCAAGGGTAAGCTAAAATCAACATTTATGTGAATTTCCTAAACATACACCTCAAAATCAGGGAGGCTAGCTCAGGTGGGGCATTGAGCAGAAAGTTAAGGTGTGAGTAATTTACTGTGGGTAGTCTACACAACTCTAAATGCTTCCCACCTATTCTTAATGTCACACTGGAAAACCAGCTTGGAGTCACAAACAGAAAACCACGTTACCTACAACCTGAAGTATTCCCAAACCATCTATGCAACTATAAGTCATGGAAAGTAATTGTTCCTTTCCATTTTTTATAACTGCCTGAAAATAAGCAAGAAGTAAGCAAGTGAGAAAGACAACTATTTTATATAACCAGTTATATTTTATCAAGTGGCTCAACTCTTCTCCAAGAAAATTCTGATTTCTAACTAACAGAACATCCTTTCTTTCATGTTGGTTTTGTCTCTTCCAGTTAACACAAAACAATTACGATCATTTGGCTTCTCAATTTTATGTAGCTTTCAGAGTTTGAATGAAGAACAGGATCATCATGTTAATAAATCCTTCCCATTGAGCTTGTGAGTATAGACTTATGCTAGATTTTTCAAAAGGCCCTCTCTGAGGCAAGGGAGTGGGTAACCTTGTCATCTAAGAGTTCCCAAATGCAAAAAGATTGTATCTGATTTTAATGCACAGATGTCTTGACTGAAAAAGAAAATCATAAATCATCATCCCACACATTTTAGGTGGGAGAGGAAGTAACAGAATTGAACAATTAACAATTACTGAAGAAATTATTTAATATAAGGAGGAGAGAAACAAAACAGTATTTAGAAGGCCTGAATTTCAGTCATTTCTCCACTTGCTAACTTTTTAATTCTCTGGACTCATGTTAGCTCATTTCTATGAGGAATAGCGACAGTTCTTCTGCTCATTACACATATTTCTTGCTGGGGATTATATGTGAAAATATAATTACAAGGAAAAGTACATTACAATTATTTTTTTAAAAAAAGGGGGTGGGGGGAGCTACCCCAGTATTCCTGACATGAACGGATTTCTCTGCGTTGCATTTATTCCAGTGTGGCTGAGGATGATCAAAGCCAACAGCAGGCCTTCGGCAGTTCTGCAAGAATCTCTGAAGTGGGTCTGCTATCACTGCTGCACGGGGTGACGTCAGGCTGCTGTTTACAGAAGAAGAAAGGCTGCCAATTTCCACAGAGCAGAAGACCGCAGTGGCCAGCCGCCTTTGGCTGTGAGTGAGCAAGAATGGGCTCTTTATGTGTGGCGTGTGTGCACACGCAACGGTTCACGCGCAGGGGCACCAAAACCAGAAAACGGCTTTGTGTGCACGCACCAGCCCACACTTCGGGGCTTCCGTTTTCACTAAGAAGACTAATGAAAATTGATCAAAATGCAACTTTCACTTTGGTTACGCTGAAGGAAAAAGTAAAAAAAATGCCACTCAGAAACTTCATCCTCCGTTGGAGGTTTGAAAGCATTTTAAAAGCAGAACAGTCCATTCCTCTAGTTTTTACAGGCTCCTTCTTGAGTTTTACAAACATTCACTAACAAAAAGAATTATGGGAGATGTGCTTCAAAGCACAAAACATATTCAGACTGCAGTAGCCAAGTTTTACAGGAACAACCTCATTTTCAGAGTGGTTGGAGTTGCTTCCTCCTATAAGTTCAGGAAGTGCTCACTCAAGTTTTAACATACTCTAACTGAATCCACTTTGGGGAGTTATTTTGTTAAGTTTATGACTATAAAGGAAAAAAAAAATCTGGCTTATTAACATATGCCCATTCATGAAGTTTCCTGGCAGAAAGCAACCTTATATTAAATCAAATTTAGAAGGGCAAAAAGAAAATAGGGGCTGCATTCATTATACTCTTTCTTCAACTATCCATCACCTTCTGGGACAGCAGTCAAATCAGGAATAATATGGAAACAGATCATGTTTATAACTGGCACTGAAACTTTACTTCAGACAATAAATCTAGTGTAAATCATACCATTGGAACACTGAAGAAGAGACATGGGGAATATTTTTGGTACCTAAAAATGCATTTTCTTTAGTCCTGTTGTAAGTATATCTGAAAAGGGAGAAACTGTGGCCCAGAAATAAGGTGAAGCCGAGGAAGAGCCCTCAGTTCTGTATTTGGCTCTGTGGCTGATTACAATATAATCCTAGGTCAAACATTTACCCAAGATGTGCCTTATTCTTTCGTATCAGAGAAATGGGGGTGTCAATAGCAAATATTATTTTTCAATTTTTAGGAGAACATAGGAAAAAAAGATAATAAGTGAAAAATCTTTAGGCAACATTACATGTACATTACGGGAATTAGAAAATAATAGAAACATGGGCTGGGAATCCAGCCCAATATTGGCCAACTCCTTTGAGAGCTGGGGAGGAAAACGTGCTAAACAAGTAGGAAGTGTTATTAACACTTCCTTCATTTTATAGTGAGACATAACAGTAGCATGAAAAACATGGCACCAGTTCAACTTTTCCAGGGCCAGTTCCAGCTAGTAACATTGGCCACATCTTCTTAAACATATCAAGAAACCTTTTTTAAAAATATGTTTTTATTGATTTTTAGAAAGAGAGGAAGAGAGAGATAGAAACATTGATGAGAGAGAAACATCATCAATTGGCTGCTGTTACATGCCTCCTACCGGGGACCAAGCCCAAAACCTGGGCATGTGCCCTGACCTGGAATCGAACCAATGAATAACCTCTTGGTTCATGAGTTGATGTTCAACAGCTGAGCCACACCAACTGGGCCTAAATTAACCCAAACACAAAATGTTCCTATATTGCTCTTACAATACGTAAGTACTGCAAAAAAACAAAAACAAAAATCCATCACCTTGCCCTAGCTGGTTTGGCGCAGTGGATAGAGCTTCAGCCTGCGGACTGAAGGGTCCCAGGTTCGATTCCAGTCAAGGGCACATGCCCAGGTTGCAGGCTCCATCCCCGGTAGGGGGTGTGTAGGAGGCTGCCAATCAGTGATTCTCTCATCATTGATGTTTCTCTCTCTCTCTCCCTCTCTCTTCCTCTCTGAAATCAATAAAATAAATAAATAAATAAATAAATAAGTAAATAAATACAAAAACATCTTGAACAATCTTTTTTAAAAAAAATCCTTCACCTCTGTCAACCTCGTGCACTTACCACTTAGTAGTCACTGTGTTAGTGATAACATGCGACATGAGTTACAATGGAACTCGACAACAGTGCTGAGAACACAGGAGTGTCCCCGTACCACAGGGTTTTATGGCTAAGTTAGGAAGAAATGAACTGCATCACTGTCAAGAGTCCATGACTTGGTCCCCAATCAAACTAAATTTATGGCTAATTACTGACAAATTTTCTGACAATCAAAATTTTCTACCATAATGCAATTCTAATAATACCCTCAAACTTCCCTTTGTTTTTGCTCAACTGTAATTTTTTAAAATTATTTCTCAAAACTCAAGTTGACCAGTAAGTATCCCCCAATGCTTCAACTCAGTCACATAGCATAGTTAAAGATGCACACATTGAGTGGCACAATGCTTACTACGGCAAAATGGGACTCGTGGCCCTAAAACTTCCCCATATTTCGGTCTTTCAGAAAATCATTCTCCGAGTATAATCGCTTTTCCAAATAATTTTTTAAAAGCTACTGTAAACATATTATTGTTTGTTGGTTGTGCTGCAATTTTCAGTCAAAATAAGAACTCCTTATGGAAAATGAAAACAACAAAATACCTGGGACAAAAACAGTTTGCCCTTAGGATCCATTCCACACAAGTTTAGATCCCGCCCATAAGAAGCTCCAAGACAGAACACAGGAGCGATAAAATCGAGGAAGAAGACAAAGCTCGGGCAATTACTCTATCATTACAGTATTAAGTCCTGGGTAATGAGAGGCAGATAATGTACTGCTCTTCAGCCTACTCACTTGGACTTTTGTTCCATTCTCTCAAGGAGACTAAAAATTAAGGATACTACTGTAACATTTCTCAGTAGAAAGGTAAAAAAGAATCTGAGTCAGTCTGGACTGCTTAGCCTTGATGGTTTTTTCACCTAACTGATTGAGTGTCTGAGGACAGAAATACATTTCCGATTCAACTGCTAATCCCAGCAATCAGTTTGACCAACTGTATAGCCATGAACAAATATTTCCGATGCATGACTGTTCACATCATGGCAAAGCCAGCCTTATTCTAGTTAGGAAATTAAATTTTAGTTGGAGCTTTTGAATCTTGATCTTTGTTTTCTTTTCATTTCTTTTTTTAACATTGGGTAGTGGAAATAAAAATAAAATCTGGTAGTAGATGGGAAACAACAGCCATTTCACTTTTCATTGCAGCCTCTGAGCCATTAGCAGCAAACCTCAGCTAAACAGTAAAAGCATTTGTTACAGAGCAAAGGGAAGCTTGTCCACAAAACTTTTCTGCGAGATTCTAAAATTAAAAATTTGCTCAGATCATATGTCACCATTTTAAAGGTGACCAATAGCACTTCAAGGAAACACAACGCAAATTTCAAACTTCCCCCCAAAAAACTAGCATTTTTAACTATAGCCATGGTGTGCCTCCTCTGGCTTCTCTAATAAAATTACTATTTACTTTAGAGTTCTGCCTTCATTGTGCTGCTTTATAATTTAACGTTTACAGAACCTTCATTTGAGATGTATAAGACACATCAACACACACTTAAATAGTTCCTTTAAAAAGCCTCCCTCTGACTGAATGACTCGTGCCAGCAGAAGCATGAAGTATGGATGGAACCATTGAAAATCTACGTATTTTCAGTATTCACGGAGCTTAATAGATCAATAGATGGCTGTCAATACTAAATACAAAAATTTAATGACAAAGTAAAAAAACTGTAACTGAAAAGGGACAAGCCAAGGTTCAGTATCTTCCAAGTCAACAGAGACTCCGGACTTTTCAGCCTTCTGTTCTTTTGCAGGAGGTTGGTAGGAATAAAATATTCTGCTTAAGGGGTCAGAGAGGCTCGATTGCTCTCCTACAAGAGTGATCCTGTTGTTCCGGTGGAGTTTTTGTTGTTGTTGTAGTTGTTAATGTGAAGATCTTCCCATGTGATAGTGACAATTTTGCAGGTGTTTCAGGAGTGCTTTAGAAATCCCACAGGGAAGAAAAAAAGACAATACTTCTCTACATATTTCGACAAGGGCATGCCTGAACAAAGACCCTAGAGTGTTCACACATCCTGGAAAACACGTCTTTGGTAGATGACTTTCTCATGGTACGTGAGAGAGGGTTCAAGACCAAACAATAAAAACAAAAACAAACAAACAAAAAAAACTACTTGCTGGTAAAATACACACAATTCTTTTTAGAAAGCCAGTTCTGGAGAAACCAGGGCAGCTAAACTACCATATAAGCTCAGATTTCCCCAAAGTATCAAAAGCCTGGTGCATCCTGGACAGCTAAGATACTACACTTCAAATAGAGCATTTTATTCTGCTACTTTTCCACAGGGCACGGTGCAATTTTCTTTTAATAAAAGGAGAACAATCTCTTTTGACTCTTGTTTTTACGGAGAGTTAAAGAGATTTTTGTTCACATGTGATCTGGAGTGTGATAAATATGTATACACTGTTGACAGTTTTCCTTCGGTGGCTTTGGAATAATATAAAGTGAAGTTGAAATACATAAGAAATAATAAGATGGGCCAAGATACGTTAATGGACAATATATGACCAGTTGCAAAGTATACATAAAACGCTATACCCTAGAGCAGTGATGGGCAACCTTTTGAGCTTGGTGTGTCAAACTTCGCCAAAAAACTGAGCAAAACTCGGGTAGTGTGTCACTTTGAGGAAAAAACATTATTTCGCAAATGTTTCATCCTCAGGAGCAGCAAATGTTTCATCCTCGGCATGCAGCCGCCTCAGCGGCCGCGTGTCATCAGAAATGGCTACGCGTGTCAGTGCTGACACGCGTGTCATAGGTTCGCCATCACTGCCCTAGATACTGAGGTGAGAGGACAGGTAGAAGACCAGTTAAGGAAAAGTCACTTACATATATGCTTACTAGTAGGGAGTGTGGCAGTGTCAAAGGAGGACAAAATTTTCTATAAGATGGACAGGAGAAAAGAAAAAAACAGAAATTAGCATTTATTAAATTATCAGCTGTGTGTTAGTCGCTTTACCTGTTGTACATCAGTTAATAATCACAGAGGTAGATATCACTGTTCCCATTTTACAGCAAAGAAAACGGGGCTTGGAGAGGAATAATGAACAGTTAGTGGTAATGTCCATTCCTACCTTCCTCTCCCTAGGTTAACCTCATTCCCAGGTTACCGGTCCAGAGAGGGGCAGAGCTGTCAGATCAGACAGAAAGACTCAGAGCCCACCCTGTGGGGAGATTTCCAACTTCCCCTGAATACCACATTATATGCATGTGAAGCAGCTTGAGGAAGAAGCCAGAACAGAAGGTGGAAACTACCAAGGAGTCGGGCACAGCGGAAAGATTCTAAGAACCTGAGCCACAGGTGTGACCAACCCTGAACCCTGCCCTACCTCTGCACTTGTGAAATGATAAATTTCCTGATGATTCCAGCAAGCTTGAGGGTGGTTTCTGAAAATACTCTTAACTGATAAAGGAATGTAACTTCTCCAAGGTCACCCACAGTAAGTGGCAGAGCAAGTATATGAACCAACAACGTTTTGCTCAAAACTGAGCTTTTTCCAGTAAACCACGCTGTGGCATGAACTTTGATGAATGTTTTTCTCATACCATCATGCAATGTTAGCTCTAGAAAGGATCTTACCTCATCATAATAACAAAACGCATTTATACCTCATAAAAATGAAGTAGTGGCCTTTGCAAACAGAATTAGCAAAAACGCCCAGAATTTTTTATTCTGCAGAACTTCTCACTTCATATGCATTTGATTTTTAGTAGAATATGAATTCACATCCTTTAAAATGGAATTGAGCTCTTGAAAAGCATTCCAAGTTATTATTAATTGTCTTAGGTGGGATAATGGTATTGTGGTTACATAGGAGAATGTCCTTATTCTCAGGAGATGCAGAGTGAAGTATTTAATGGTAAGACTTATGATATATGAAACTTATTTTCACAGGATACAAAAAGTAAGTATGAGAGAAAGAAAGGGAGAGAGCCATAAAGCAAATACAGCAAAAGGTTAGCAATTACTAAATCTAAGTATAGGGAATATGGGTGTTTGTTGAATTATTCTTTCAAGTTTCCTAAATGTTCAAAAAGTTTTACAATAGGAAGTTTGGGAATGACGGAATATGGTGTGGGACATTTTGAAAAATAGTGAAGCCAGGGTCTCGCCCCAAGTTTTGGCCTGGGCACAGGTAATTCTAATGTATTGATCACACTGGTATGGTAGAACTTGAATTTTAAAGTCACAACTCGTTAATACTCTGATAGTCCATCCCAACTCCATAAAGACAAACCTGAAAATTTCTGTAGACTATATTTTATTCGTGAAAAAATTGCCAGTGTTTTAAACTTAACATAAGAATTAATTCCAACAATAAAGAAACTTCCCTGAAACATATATTGGGTGACATAGGAAATATTCAGTTAATATTAACCATCACTTTAACAAACCTATTTAAGTTTCCTGGTGCTATGCTCAAGACCGTGAGGGCAAGAAAAAGAGAGCAGACTTAATTTTTCCCTAAACAAATCTATTCATAGAGTCTATGTTCCAACATGCCAAATTTAAATTATAGAAATGCAAAAAAAAAGGAACAATATTTAAGGAAAAGCATTAAGCCACTTAAGCTCTCTTTTAAAAACAAAAGTCTTCCTAAACCATGCTCTTTATCCCATGCCAAAGATGAGTCATAATCTGTTAAACTATAAGGAAAGGAGGATTTCTTGAAAAACACACAACTCTAATTCTCCAAATTCAAATTTGTGCAAATTACTTAAAGATACTCCAGTGAGCCGTACATACAGAAAAAAGCTCTCTAAGGCCCTATATCTAAATTTCAGCTCACGCACAGGCCTCCTCAGTTCTATTTGTTTTTCTTAAAATATGTGTGTCTGGGGTATGGGGTAGAGGTGAATAAAGAGTAGATGAAATAGAGAAATAAAAATAAATGACAAACTTTAAAAATATAATTCTTGTAATAGAGATTTCATCTTGGAAATATACTTTACACCCATGTGGCTTAAAAAAATTTTATTGATATACAATAAATGCATATATTTAAAATGTATAATTTGCTAAGTTTTGTCATACATATGTATACACCTTTGAAACCATCACAGCAATCAAGATAATGAATATAACTATCCTAGGTGGCCTTCTTTTTTCTTAAATCCTCTCCTGAGGATATGTTTATTGATTTTAGAGAGAGAGGAAGGGAGAGAGAAATATCAGTATCAATTGGTTGCCTCCTGTAAGCGCCCCAACCAGGGATCAAGCCTGAAACTTTTTAGTGTGTGAAACAAAGCTCCAACCAACTGAGCCACCCAGCCAGGGTTCCTAGATGGCCTTTTGAATCAAACAGCTGTGTCATACCATAGATACAGTTTCCAGGGGGGAAAAATTCTTGATAGACATTGTTACATTAAAAAAAAAAATCAGCAAAAAAGTCTCCACAGAAGTGTCCTAATACTTTTATCAACCGTTAAAATAAACATTGAAGCTTTGGATTTTTTTTCCCCCTAATTGAAATTTAAGAGACAAGCATATGTTGTGTTATTTTATCTTAGATTTAGGTCCAAATAAACAAACAAAGGCACTCTAAAAACAAAGGCAATCTTAATATTTTCAAACATCCAGGAAAATAAAAATAGAAGCCACAGTCACACTGCATTATGTTTGAGAACTTTTAAACACACACATTAGGGATTTGGCTATTCCAAAGCAAAATAATTTAGAAAGATTATACCAACATATTATGGCAATATATAGACTTCCTAAATTTGTAATATTGAGCCTCTAGCACTCCCATTTCATAGGTGGGTAGGGCTACTCCAGGCAAAACTGAAGAAAAAAAAAAAAGAGTGTGTCTTCGTAATTGTCCAAGGCTCCATCTCCACTTCTTTCCTCCCCTTTCAGTGTTTCTTCCATTTAGGGCCCTCACCGATGTACCAGGCTTCCCAAAGTTATGAAGTGACTCGTGTCCTCAGAACCTCACCCATGTCAAAGGTATGTCTATATATTGTGTTCTCAGGTGCCGAGTTTCTGCTCAGGTAGCTAGCTAGGGACTGTAACAAATGGCTAGGATGTGTGCTCCATTCCCTTCCCCTCCCCTTCCTTGCTGAGCAGTTTTAGTGGCTAAAAGAGGGACTGTTCTACCCTGAGGTGCCTCAGGTACAGGAATACCTGCTAAGCATCTTTGCCCTAACTGAAAAGGAAGGATGGATTTACAGGAAGGCCACCCAGGATCCCCAGAGGGCAAGTCCAAGACAGTTTACTATAGTGGCCTACACCAGACTTCCCATCACACTAAATCCCATATTGTTTAATACAGAGATTTCTTTTTCACATGGAGATCTCTTGTCTCCCCAAATGGAATGTGAACACCATGTCTTATTAGTCTGTGATAGCCCCAAGGACTTGGGACGTGTATGAAATATATAAATATAAAATATAAAAATAATTAATGAAAATCATTTTATTGTATCATTTCATATTAATGCTATTTTACTATAAAATACTTTGATTTATCTACTTTAATATATGAGGTAGAAATGTATACTATGAGTTTTATTTGTCTGTTTAGAAAATTACATGGCGTTACAATCATAGAAACAAAAGACTAGTTCTTTCTGTACACTGGACAAAAACAAAGTTAAGATGTTCTTGTTAATTGTGCAATATAGCTGAGATGACTACATTTCCATTGTGCAATTTTCAGTGTTACACTTTTTTCCCCAGACTCTGTTATAGAGAAAACAAAGCAAAGGGAGAAAACAACTTGAAAATATAAAGAAAACCTAGTAAATAGTTCAGATCATGTCCACTGTCAGGTTTCCCAGGGTTCACCAATGAGGACGATTTCAGATTTCTGCTGGAAACATCCAGTTACATTATCAGTTTTTAACATTTCAACTCAAACTCAAATGAAAATTGTCCATTCAAATGGAGTTTTGTTTCAAGATTTAGGATTCCTTTATACCATGTCAAAGGGCATAAATTCCATAGAAAGAAACCTTACTTTTTTCCAGATCATTATTATACAATGTTTAGTTCTGACTAATCCAAATAGAAGATAGTAAGTTCTATACACACCAAGTTGTTTGCATGTAATTTCTACTAGGAAAGGAGTATTTGTCTCTTTTCTCCACTGCTGTATGTAAGTGCCTAATAACAGTAGCTGGCACATAAGTGCTCAATACATTTCTGTTTTAAGGAAGGAGGGAGGGAGGGAGGGAGGGAGGGAGGGAGGGAAAGAATGGGACAGAGGTGTGCAAAAAAAGACCAGGCTTCTTCCATGAGGCACAGATTTTATAAAGTACAATTTCTGGAAAATCTCTTATTTAATAAACTCCAAAACGCAGTTTATCTAATGTTATATTTGAATTGTTTAAATAAAAAGTAACCGTGGACTGTTCTCTAAATCAAAAGGAGGATTCATTTTGTTTACTCAAATTGCAAGTTTTTCTACTACTGAAGTCTGAATAATATCAGGTATTTTGAGAAACTATACAACATTCTCTCCAAATCAACGAATTTTGGTCCTTAGGAAAACATTTTACTCAAAAGATTTTTTTATGTAAACTTTTTTTTTGTTTAATAATACATATGCATTTACATACCCTTTGGTTTCCTGGATGAAAAGACCCCTTAAAAATCAAAACAAAAGTGAACTCAAAGGGATACATTTCATTTGAGCTGAAGCCATGGGCAGACAATAAAGCTGATGGTTGCTTCACCAGGAGCCATTAATCACTGAACAATGGTGAACCCTGGAGAACCTCACAGTGGACTTGGTCTGATGTTCAGTCTGGTTTCAAGGAGTTCAAAACACAACAAAGGAGCTGCTCCTCCTGCCTAATGCGTGTTCTCAGGCCAGCCGCCCCCCCACCCCCACGTGGTCAGGTGGCGATGGTCATTGCTGAAACAGCCTGCAGGGCTCACGGGGCACTGGGCGTGCAGCAAAACAAAGGGTGGATGTTTGAGATGTTTCAAAGTCACATGGACAGAAAAAATTCTGCGGGTATCCCCCCATAACATAAACATGTCACAGTTTCCTCTTTTCCCACCTCACTTAAGCTAAAACTTGGTTTTAGATTTACAAAAATGGCCCCTTACGTTCTGTGTAGATGAGATGGTCGGGGAGCTCATCTTTTGAGATGAGCTAAAGCAAATTTTCCATATAGAAGGACTCTGCCTCAGCCTCATAAAAGCAGCCTGAAATAAATGAAAACTACTAACTTCATAGCTTATACAGAGGCAGAGGCAAAAGACAGCTAAAGGAAAAAAACCTACTGTGATCAAGGAAAAAGAATACCAATGTGAAGAGAAGACAGCAAAGTAAGAAAGATGCTGCATAAAAACTAAAAACAAACGCACGTGGAAATATTAAGAAAACTGAAAAACAGTGGTAGAACAAAGGAAAGAGGGTTGTGAAAAACAGAAAAAAAATTACATTAAAAGTGAGCTGTTTGGGTCATTTTATTTACTATGGTAAAAGTAAACATTCAATATACTAAAGAGTCATACATACCACCACACCAAACATTATAAACATCAATGTGGACTTTAAATTCAAAAGAGGAGAAGAAATCTATCATTCTAAGTTTCTGTTAGTTGAATGTTGAACAATAAGGGGAAAAGGACAGTGTATTTTTTTTATATATATATTTTATTGATTTTTTACAGAGAGGAAGAGAGAGGGATAGAGAGTTAGAAACATCAATCAGCTGCCTCTTGCACACCCCCTACTGGGGATGTGCCCGCAACCAAGGCATATGCCCTTGACCGGAATCGAACCTGGGACCCTTGAGTCCGCAGGCCGACGCTCTATCCACTGAGCCAAACCGGCTTCGGCAGGACAGTGTATTTTTAAAGTTGCTTTTTGTTAAGCAACTTCGTATTAGAGGATAATTGCTCACTATACTCAATATTAGTTGAAACAAATATTTCTTTGTATGTCCACTTGTTTTTATAGGTCTTATTCTGAGTACACTAGAATTCAATTCCATTTTAAAAAGTGAGTAACATCATGAGGCCGAGACAACTCTTCTGCTAATAACCAGAAAGAGATAAAGCTGAATTAAAAGAAATGTACATAATGTGCTAACTGTGGGCTTTTGACTTTTAAAGTCTGCTAACTCACTTTTAAGGACAAGAGAAGACTAATTTCTTAATACACAGCCTTTCCAGACATATCTTCACTCAAATTTTCAAATAAATTAAATGAAATCCTACAACCCACTATATTCTGATGTGTGCACATTTCACTGCATTCCAGGCTCAAAATAAATGAGTATAGCTAAAGAATCATTTGGAAATTTAGAAATAAATAAAAATTAATTTTTCTTTGAATATACTTCTAACTAAGTCTAATATGTCTGAACATGTTTTCCTGCAATGTGCAAGCAAGTTTTACAAGCTTTAACCTAATAAAATATATTATCTCTTATACATAAAGTTTCTTACATCAACCCCTGCTATAACCCAGGATGTACCAAAACTCAGCATTATCATTTTTTAAAAATATATATTTTTTAATTGATTTCAGAGTAGAAGGGGGGGGGGGAGAGAGAGAGAGAGAGAGAGAGAGAGAGAGGGAGAGAGAGAGGCATCAATGATGAGCCCTAGCCCTTTGGCTCAGTGTATAGAACATCAGCTCGTGAACTGTAGGGTCCCAGGTTCGATTTCGGTCAAGGGCACATACCTTGGTTGCAGGCTCGAGCCCTGGCCCTGGTCAGGGCACATGTGGAAGGCAACCTATCGATGTGTCTCTTCACATCGATGTTTCTCTATATATATCTCTCCCTTCTACTCTCTCTAAAAATTAACGGAGAAATATCCTTGGGTGAGGATTAAAAGAAAAAAAAAGAAGAAAGAAACATCAATGATGACAGAGAATCATTGATAGCTGCCTCCTGTATGCCCTTTACTGGGGATTGAGCCCACAACCCGGGCATGTGCCCTGACAGGGAATTGAACCGTGTCTTCCTGGTCTATAAGTGGATGCTCAACCACTGAGCCATGCTAGCCAGGCGCAGTGTTATCATTTTAAATCCCATTCAATTAAACCAAAGTTCCTTGCCTCTTTAAAAGGTACCTTACACATTCTTGTGAACATATCAATTAAAAATCTCTCCAAATATAAAGTTAAAAGAAAAAATTCCCTTCAGACAAAAGATCTAAAAGGCCACAATTTTTAAATGACGATAAATATCCATTTCTAAATGCTAATGTTTACTTTATATTTGCTTGCATTTTTGTCCTCCAATGCTTTCAAAAAGTACTTACAACGTACCCCTACAACATCCTCTAATGAGGGTAGGGTAACTAACTACCTTCCCTCTTCACACTGAAAGATGGATAAGAACTCCAAGAGCCATGGAGGTTAAGTGTAAAGCTCAAGGTCACCTGCCAATAAGTAGCACTGCTCAATCTAGATCCATGGACCTTAATTTTAAGTTTATGTCAATAGAGAATATATATATATATATATTATTTTCCTCTATTTTTGATCACTGACAGATACAGCAGGTCCTCGAACAATGTAGTTTCATTCATCATCGTTTCATCTTATGGTAGGAAATTAACTCTTACTTTATATCAATTAGCCTATGGTAAATTTTACATTGATTTCATTTTATGTTGTCTTGTGTAAAGTCACAGAACCTACTGATGACGTTAAGTCTTAGTATACAGCTATTCATTTTCCTAATGTTAGAAGACAGCACAGAAATCACAAGCCTTAAAGTTTTTATCTACCTCATTCTTCTCTTCTTTCCAAACAATTTTTCATCAGAAACGTTGCTTTTTTATTTTTTTAATATATTTTATTGCTTTTTTACAGAGAGTAAGGGAGAGGGATAGAGTTAGAAACATCGATGAGAGAGAAACATCGATGAGCTGCCTCCTACACACCCCCTACTGGGGGGATGTGCCCCCAACCAAGGTACATGCCCTTGACCGGAATCGAACCCATGACCCTTCAGTCCACAGGCCAACGCTCTATCCACTGAGCCAAACTGGTTAGGGCAGAAACGATGCTTTTTTTAAAAAGTTGGATACATTATATAGGACTATAAAATACTAATACTCACATATCTTCACAAAAATGTTAAATGAAAGGAAGAGATAAGAAAGAGATGTGAGCTACAGAAACAGTCATGCTAAAATGTGCCAAGTGAAAAATAAATGACCTTCCATCTTGCAGACCAGACACTTGTGTAGTTTCTAAGTGCCTATAAATTAATTTTTTTAAGTTTCATTTTTAGACTGACTGCTTTAAAAGTATATGAACAAAGGGCAAGTTTTCTAAATAAATTGTTTTAGCCAATAAAAATGCAATATATTCAGCTAAAATCGGTAATTGGTGATTAGGTAAAACAAAGGATTATATATACAAGATTATCCACATTGTAGTATATAGTATACATATTTGAAAAGTTTTAACAATGTTAGGGAACACTAACACTTGTGAGTCAATCAGTATCCAGATTTCGTTACTGAGGATATCTCTTTTATACAAGATATTTTTGCATTTTATAATTTCGGGGGCATAATAAATTAAACTGGATTTTATTGACAAATAAAACAGTGATTCTATAAATGAAGCGGGTGTTAGGCCTCATCAATTTTGTTTATTTAAAGTATATATATTCCCTAATTGTGTAATGCCTATTAAGTATGTGAAGTTTAAAGTGCTTTATTTACTAATTACATATACCTCCTTTATGAGTCCTATTACACTATTTACTACAGCTATTTCTAAAGTTAATTATTAATTAAGATTATGCAAGAGAAAGAGTTTCATTCTTGAATGGGAAGAGAAACAAAGCTTTGGTCCTTAAGGAAATGATGCCATTTTATTTTCACAGTGTTAGCTTAATAAATTCTCTTTATTATTATTAATTCTGAAGCCGATAATAACATCACACCATCATTTGGGACATGCAAAAATCTAATTAGTATAATTCACATTTATAGTAACATCCAACTTAGTAACAGGAAATTTGGGAGTCAGAACATCTTACAATAATAAATGGACATGTCAGGTATCAAAGGAAGATATTTGATATGTACTTTTCTGACTATTTTAAGTTTAATCTTTAAAATGAAAAATAGTTTCTTAATAAAGTATGCTATGCTGTAATTCCCCTCATTTGTTCTCTTTTAAAAAAATAATAATTGAGAGCATAAAAATTCAATTTAACAATACAAATACTAGCATTCTCCACAATATTACTTACATGTCATTCACCTAACAGTTAGGTGGTCATTAGTTAACAGAGCCAAATATCAACAGTACGATTGAAATTTCTTTTGAGAGCCAAATTTTTTAAACTTAAACTTCTTCTAACACCACTTCTTCAAAATAGACTCGCGCAGGCCGTGGTATTTTGTGGAAGAGCCACACTAAAGGGACAAAGAGCTGCATGTGGCTCGCGAGCCGCAGTTTGCCGACCACGAACCTAACTCATAAGTAACTTTGGAATAACATTATTTAATTAATTCTACAGCATTCATTAAGCTTCTTTATGTACCAAGCACCCTGGTAGATACTGGAGATTAAATTACGAATGAAACACTCATACACACACACACACACACACACACACACACACACACACACACACATAGAGGCCCGCTGAACGAAATTCATGCAAGGGGCTCAGCCCTCACATCTTTGGCGGCTTGCCTTGGCCCTCACAGCCCCGGCTTCGTCCGGAAGGTCGTTCGGCTGTCCGGTCTAATTAACATATTATGCTTTTATTATTATAGATATATTTTTTTAATTGATTTCAGAGAGGAAGGGAGAGGGAGAGATAAAAAATATCAATGACGAAAGAGGATCATTGATTGGTTGCCTTCTGCATTGTCCTTACTGGGGATTGAGCCCACAACCCAGGCATGTGCCCTGACCGGGAATCGAACAGTGACCTCCTGGTTCATAGGTCAAAGCTCAACCACTGAGCCATGCTGCCAGCTGGGCTGAAACACTTTTCTTACCCTCAAAGAGCTTTCTCTTTAGTAAAGGAGAAAATCATAGATAACAGCAAATGTGTGATAGGTATCACTATAATAGAAGTATATATATATATATATATATATATATATATATATATATCCTCTTATGCAAGCTTAAATGAAAGTGATCAACTCAGCTCATCAAATAACTAAATTTCATAAAGATATATATAAATGCTAGTTTAAAGTATAAATCTCAAAGAATATCATACATATTGATAATAATTCTGCTTATTTTGACAGCAACAATTCTTTACAAAAAATTTACTCATGTTTCAAGACATACCAGGAGGATAACAGGGAATTAAACTTAAAAAGATGTTTCAAATGCTAGTCAAGATCTTTACAAAGATGTACTACTAGTAAATATTAGTTAAGATCTTTGCATGGCCCTGGCCGAGCAGCACAATTGGTTAGAGCAGTGGTCGGCAAACCACGGCTCGCGAGCCACATGTGGCTCTTTGGCCCCTTGAGTGTGGCTCTTCCACAAAATACCACGTGCGGGCGCGCACGTACAGTGCTATTGAAACTTCGTGGCCCATGCGCACAAGTCGGTTTTCGGCTCTCAAAAGAAATTTCAATCATTGTACTGTTGATATTTGGCTCTGTTGACTAATGAGTTTGCTGACCACTGGGTTAGAGCGTTATCTGGATACACCAAGGTTGCTGGTTCAATCCGGAGTCAGAGCACATACAAGTGGAGGGGACCTGATTTATGGTGACAGTAGATGGTTTGACTTTGGGTGGTGAGCAGACAGTGCAATATACAGATCTTGTATCATAGAAATGTACACTTGAAACCTTATGATCCTATTAACCAATGTCACCCCAATAAATTTAATAAAATTTTAAAAAATGAATCAACCAAGAATGCATAAATTAGTGGAATAACAACTTGATGTTTCTCTCTCTCTCTCTCTCTCTCTCTTCTCTCTCTCTGTCTCTTTACTTTCCTCTCTCTCTAAAAAAAAAAAAAAAATCAATAAAAATTTTTTATTTTAAATCTTTGCAGCCAGGCAGGCATGGCTCAGAGGTTAACCTATGAACCAGGAGGTCATGCTTTAATTCCTGGTCGTCGGGGCACATGCCCAGGTTGCGGGCTGGATCCCAAGTGGGGCATGCAGGCGGCAGCCGATCGATGATTCTCTCTCATCACTGATGTTTCTGTCTCTCTCTCTCTCCCATTTCCTTCCTCTCTGAAATCAATTTAAAAAAATATTTTAAAAAATAAAAAATATTTGCATATATTAACTCATTCTGACCCCACAATAACCCTAAGAAGTGTTTTCTATTATCCCCATTTTACAGATAGGGAATCTGAGGTTAACTTGACCATGTCACATAGACAACAGGAGGAAATGCTGGGACTTGAACTTACAGAATCTAATTCTAGAGGCCCCACTCTTAACCACTCTATTAGACCTCCTCTCTAAAGGGGGTGGTGATGACGGAACAGCTAACACCAAGTGCTCTGTGACATGCATTCTTAGTTATCCTTACCGCAGCCCTTTAAGGAAAAGTCATCCTTCCCATTTACAGGAGAAAATCAGCAGAGGCCAGGTTTAAAAGTTGTCCAAGGTCAAACAGCTATCTAAGGATGGCTGCAAGATTCAAACTCAGGCAGCCTGGCTCCTGTGCTTGAGGCCTCTCAATGATTCAGTCCGACACTCAGGCAAAAGGCCACATGATAAATTTATTAAACAATTCAAAAAAGCTTTGTATAAGTCTTCCTGAAATACTTTGCAAGATTTGGGAGCTTATGACAAGCATTTCCTTACGATAGCATTTACATTGGAGTCAACTTTACTACTTTAGGCTGATCATAAACACATTTCTGCTCTTCAAAAATAAATCTTTCTATAAAAAATTGGCAGATTTTAGTACAGGTATAGTCTATTCTTTAAACTTAAATTTAGTAACAACTTATTCTGATTAGTCTGAAAGAGAAGGAGAGAAATGAACTACTAAGAGGCCTTTCCTATACTTTAATATATCAAAACACGTTTGGTTTGGCCTAATTTGAATCTTGTGGACAACATAGACCAGAACTTGATACAAAAAGAGTAATAACATTTTAAATAGGCTGAATTCTCAAAAGTAACCTCAGAAGCCGATTCAGAGTAACTACTCATAATTTTTACTTTTATCTCCAATTAAATACTAAAGATGCATAAGGCAAGATTCTCATAAGGCATATATGGGCAAGTATGTATACTTCTGAGCTACCAACAATCAAGAAACCAAATTAAATTTTTACAAAACTCTGTAGCATGGCATTGTTTAAGAGCAATCAAAAATACAAAAGAGGGATAGCAAAAGAAAAAAAAAAAACACTATTTTTATCCTTAACACACCCCACTGTGCCCAGTGCCTGAGAAATAAAAAAATTCGGTGTTGTAATTTCTTGCTAGAAAAGAGGTGAACTGAAGATGCAGTATGAAGCTGGATTTTCATCTTACCTTGCTTTCCTCCAACAGGTTCAAAGACTTCATAACCTTTACTCTAATAGTGAATTCATATTTTTTTTTCCAAAAGGGAACCTATAAAACTATTTTAAAATAAAAATAGTAAGCCACACCAACTAGGCAACCTGCCTTCCCTTGCTCTAGGATCACACATTCAAATGAGAAATAACCTTTTTGTCTTGCCTTTACTAAATAAAAGTTGAACTTTGGTTTGCAGGAAAATGTACCCAATTAGCCACTGTGCACTTTTTTGCAGGTCACAGAGTCTCTCAGATCACACTGCTGACTATTGCAGTTCACGGAGCATCCTAAAGACGGAAAGCGTGCCCTTACCGCTCGTTTTAGGAAGCGTTCTAATGCCCCGATGGGGGAAGTCTGGCAAAACCTAGAAACACAGCAGGGCCGGTGAATAAGGAGGGGCGGGGGGAGCGAGAGCTGGGGAGGGAGGCAGCCTCCACCTCAAATGCACGCCGGACCCGGAGCCTCCCTTCCCACAAGGCGATCCCTGCCCTCCCCAGAGGGGACGGCTCCCACATTTCCCCCCCGCTAGCTCCCCGAGATCCCACACGGCACTCACCCTTCCGCGAAGAAGTCGCCGCCGGGTCCAGCTCCGAGACGGGTCGGGGTGGCAGCGAGGGAGGGGACGTCTGGGCTGTGGGCGGGGGGTGTCGGTGCGTCACTCGCGTGCAGGACGGGGAGTTGGAGCGGTGGGAGCCGAGAGGAGCGGGGAAATCAAGTCACGGCCGGAAAAAGGAGAAACGTTGGGGGGGGGGGGAGGAGGTGGAGAGCCCCCTCCCTAAAATAAACTCTCGGTCCCCTGCGACCCCCCGGCCCCAGAGAGGGAAAATAAAATCGGGGGGAGCTAGACGGATAAATAAATCTCTAAAACGACGAGGAGCGAGGCACAGACTTTAGTGTAAAGGGGGACACGGAGCGGGGGCTGGCGGGGAGGCAGGAGTCGCTCTGGGTCTATCCCATGCCTTTGCAGTCCCCAAGCAGAGGAGGAGGCTGGCCGAGGGGAAGTTGCAGCGGCTCCAGAGGAGGAGGAGGTGGAGGAGGAGGTGGAGGAGGAGGAGGAGGTTACACCGTAACAAGTACAGACAGACAGCCATGGATCAGAGGGGCGCTGCGAGCAGGGGCGGCCGCGGCGGGGCGAGCGGCGGTGGCGGCAGCACCGCCTGCTCAGCTCGCTCAAGACATTTAATTGGATTGATGGGTTGTGCAGTGACTCACAGACTTTACCGAGTCGGACAGCAGCAGTCCCCGCCCCGCTGGCCAGGGGGATGCGGCGGGGGACGGCGGGGAAAGGGGGTCGCGGACGAGCCGGGGAAGGGAGGCGGCGACTGAGAGGGCGAGGCGTTGGGCGGGGGGGGCGGGGAGCGGAGCGGAGCCACCCAATGGCGAAGCCCGCCGCTCCGACGGGCGTGAGCGTCGGCCAATGACAGCGCGGCTCGCTCGGCGGCTGGCTTCGCCCCGAGCCCACTGAGTCTACTAAGGACACTGCCGCGATCGGGGCGGGGGAAGTGGAGTGGGGGGTGGGGAGAGTGGGTGGACGTTGAAGTGGGGGGGCGGGGGGAGGGGTGGAGGGAAAGAAGGAGGCGCCGGGGACCCGCGGAGTCACTCCGCTCGCCTCGCTTCAGGAGTGCGCCTTCCGCCAATCCCAGGGCCGCCTGGGGGTGATGGACACCAGTATGGGGCCAATGAGGAGAAGAAGATGCCCTTAGCGCGACGGAGGGGAAGAAGTAGGCGGGCCAACGCCCTCCCCCCGCCTCCCGCCCAGTTGGGGTCAGTCACGCAAATAACAGTGTGAGGGCTGGGGCCGCGGGGGGGTAGGGGAGGCGGGGGGGAGCGGAGGGCCGCGCTGCTGGCGGCGTGACTGCGATCGCGACAGGCTGTGGTGCCCACACCGCGCCGGCGGGAGGAGGCGGCGGGGGCTGGCTCCTTACTCAGCTTGCAGGCTGCGGCTGCTCCTCCCCAGCCTCTGCCGCGCGCAGCCGGGAGCCCCGAAGGCCAAACCCCACACCCGAGGAGCAACCACATTGGGAGTGAATCAGATCAAAAACTTTGCCCACGTCCACGCAGCGCCTACTCCCGGAGACAGCTCTGTGGGGCTGTGCTCTAGGCTCTGAGGCAGCTGGAAGCCAGAGACCGGAGGCTTGGCCGTGGCATTTGCGTCCTTGCTTGCCAGTTTTCTGGGGAAGTCAGGGTAGGGTGTGGACAGGTTGAAACAGCTCCTGAAGACGTACCTTTTTTTTTCCTTCTTTTTTTTTTTTTAATTGAGTTTCCGGAAAAGGCACTTCTTAACCTGGCACGAGCGAAGCTGTACGGGCTTTGTTTTTTAAATGCATGTATGCACCTTGGCTTCCTCCCTTCTGCAACCTCTCGCCCATTCTCTGCCCAGCCTCCTTCACCTGCTACCTGAGGGCAATGCTAGGGAGGACTCACTATTTGATCTTGTCGCGGCTCATTCCCAGGAACTATGGCTTGTCTCAGTTTCTTGCCTACTGTCCAATAATCATTTTACAGACCTTAACCCTTTCCGCATACGTTTGCAAGTAACTGTAATTCCCAATCAACCTGAATAGAAATGCCCACAAAAGCAGTTACTTCTTTCCCACAAGGTGCATTTCTGCACCTTGACATTTACGACAGTTGCTTCCTATCCAAGGAAAGGAAAATCATATCTCATCCCTACAAAAAGAGGTTTTCAAAACTACTTAGAAGGCCCATTGTCCATTTGCCATAGACAAGTCAACTAGAGAGACCTAGAGTGGATTTAGGGTCCTGGGGTAATCTAGATAATGTTTTCTTTCCCATAAGATTAAAACCTAAAGTGGTCTGGAAGTCAGGGAACATGGGCGTTTGCTCTGGTCATATTGTTTTCCTTGATTATTGTCATTTTAGGGTATGATTCTCCCCCTGAGCTGTAATAGTGAGACTCAGCCTGACACCATTTACCTCTTCCCTTTCTGATTTTAGCCCTCCTCCATGATGTCTGCCTGTAATCCTGAGTCCACCTAAGAAAATGAGCTGCCCTGCAAACTTTTGCAGTACCGAGCTTGTGCATGCGTTGCCCCTCCGTGTGTTGAAACGCCTTTGGAATTCAGCAGTGCAAGAAGGCCAGTGACCTCACCCCAGGACATAGTGATCCATGAAAGGTAGACAGTGCTCTCTTGCCAGGTCACCCCTGTGATAATCTAGCCCAGTGGTCGGCAAACTCATTAGTCAACAGAGCCAAATATCAACAGTACAGCGATTGAAATTTCTTTTGAGAGCCAAATTTTTTAAACTTAAACTTCTTCTAACGCCACTTCTTCAAAAATAGACTCGCCCAGGCCGTGGTATTTTGTGGAAGAGCCACACTCAAGGGGCCAAAGAGCCGCATGTGGCTCGCAAGCCGCAGTTTGCTGACCACGGATCTAGACAAACTAAATCCCTCAAATGGTAAAAATCACCTCCATTTCTAATGTGTGCTTTTGTACTACATTTAAGAATGTGCTAATGATGCATTTTTAAAAATATATTTTTTATTGATTTCAAAGAGAAAGGGAGAGGGAGAGACAGAAACATCAATGATGAGAATCATTGATCAGCTGCCTCCTGCACTCCCCTTACTGGGGATTGAGCCCGAAACCCAGGCATGTGCCCTCATCAGGAACTGAACCATGACCTCTTGGTTCATAGGTCAATGCTCAACCACTGAGCCATGCTGGCAGGGCTAGCCAAACCTAATCTTAACTGCTATAGTAAGAAACCTAAATATGAAATCAATTTATGAAAATCAAAACTATTCCTACATACTAGTACTAATAAACTAGGAAATACAATAAAGCTGTAAAGTTAAGAATTCACCTGAGATAGAATGCACAAAACCTTTAGGAAGAAAATATTTAGTCTATTAAAAGACTTCAAAGAAGATCTAAGTAGGGGAATATATAATATTTGTGGATAGGATTGTTAAGCTCTGAATGATCTCTAAATTTATTCATAATCTCAATGTAAACCTTTCAAACTTGTAGCAGGATTTGAGGAATTTAAGCATTCTGAAATGCATACAGAAGACTAAATTCCATTATAACCTGGCCATTTTTAAAAAAGAAAACCCGAGGGAGGGGAAATTCACCCTTCCAGATAGTAAGACATATTATGTTATAGTAACAGGCATGTGGAACAGAATAGAGAACTCAGAAACAACCCATTTACCTATGAGAACTTAGTATGCAATAATGGCAACATCACACAAAATCTATGATGAAATCATGCTGAGATAGTCAACTATTGCTGCAATAATAACATTATATAACAAATAATCCCAAAAGATCAGTACCTATAGCAGCCATTGTTTTTTCTCCTTCATGAGTTTGTATGTGAACTGAGATTTTGCTGATCTCACCTGGGCTCATCAAGACTTGGCTGGGCTCAGCCAAGTTCAGCTGGGCTTGGCTCCAGGACCCAGGTAAAGTTCAGGTCTTCATCACATGTCTCATTCTGGCAATGACAGAAGCAGAAAAAGTGAAGTCAAATCACTTAAACACATTTAAGGCCCCTGCTCCCATCACATCTTCTGACATCCCATTGGCCAAATAAATCACATGGCCATGTCCAACCTCAATAGTGGAAGAACTGCAAAATCACATAGCAAAGGGCCTGGGTATATAAATCTATAGCAGGAAGGACATAAGAGGTTGAGAATGATAATCCAATCTAACACAGAGGTTTCTTAGATAATATTGGGAAAATTGGTTCATTGTGGAGAAAAAGTTGCATCCATATCTCATACCATATGCAAAGGTATGAGCTCTCAGTGAATTTTAAAAAGCCTAAAAGTCAAAGGGAAAATTATAAAGCCAATAGAAATTAAAAGCAGAAGAACAGGTTTGGAATCCTAGGATAGGAAAATGCTTCTTAAGTAAGACTCTAAAAGCATAAACTATAAAACCAAAACAATGATAAACCATACTAAATCAAAATTAGAGTTTCCTGTTCAACAGAGAACATCATAAATAAGATAAAATTGATAGATTGAGAGGTATTCCCAAAGGTTAAAACCAACAAGAGATTAATATCTAGAATGTTCTAGGAATTCCTGCAAATCATTGAGAAAAAAACACACACAAACAAACAAACAACCCACAGGAAACATAATAGAAAAATAGCCAAAGAATATGAACAGGCAAATTTACAGAAAAGAAACTTGAGAAACTAACAAGTAGATGAAGAGATATACAGATAAAAGCATATTAATACAATAAGACACTTCTTTACATGTATTAAACAGGCAAAAATGTGAAAGAAGATGGTTAACACCCAGTGTTGGCTAGGCTGGGAAGAAGCCATTGCTGTTAGAATTAAGTCCAGGTCATTTTGGAGTTGTCTTGTAGCATGTATTTTCCTGATGGCCCAGCAGTTCCACTCCTGGGAATATACACCTCTAAGAAACTCTTGCACAAGCCCATAACAGGACACGATTGAGGATACCCATCACAGCAGCCTTTGAGATAGCAGCATATTATATGCAAACTTAGTACACATCACCTGTAAAATGGTTAGTAAAACAGTGAATACTCTGCAATAACATGCAGCTGTTGGAAGTAATGCACTCAACGTACATCTTGCAACATGGATAAATCTTTAAAAGATGCTATAACTGAAAAAAAGGGTAGAAAACAAGATTACGTAAGTCCCAGGCCTTGGGATATGTTTTATTATAGGATGCATCAATATGTTTTTCATTTCTGCTCTTATCGGGGGCACTCAGAGGGGAGGATAAGGAAGGTGCTGTTACAACTCACTTCTGACTCAAATATTTTCTTCCAGTTTTCACATGAAGTTGTGGCAGGCCCTTCCCCCACATCCCACACTGACTCCTTCTACAGGCCCATGGTTTCTCCCACCATGGCATGCTCTGTCACCTCCCTGCTCCCTCATACGTGTTGAATATACATTTATCTGGTTATAAGTTCCCTTCCCAGGCTGGGTGGGAGATGAGTGATGGGCTGCACAGTCAGAGATGTAAAATACAATCTTGCCACTGTGCTACTCACACCTGCCTACAACCCCATTTCCAAGTGAGAAACACCCAAAAATTCTCTGGATTTTAGAAAGCTTTATTTCAAGACTGACCTAAAAATGTGTTTGCTTATGTATTTTTATATACCTTCTAGGGTGCTATCGGTGCTAATAATAACCATAAGGATGATAGAACAGTAATTGTTAATATTAGCTTTGTGGCATTAAGCAGGAGACACTGAGGCCTTTTAAAGTTGACTGAAAGGGATGCGATGGAAAAAACCATAACTAGCTGTAGAGGCTTAGGACACGTATCAGAAATAGATCCCTGAAATCAGGGTTGATAAACAAGTAAAAGGAGTTACCAGGAGGTTTGGAGATAGGTAGATGAGTTAGGGGGCTTTCTAACCTAAAGACTGGAATAAATGCGATGGCTCTTGAAATTTCTCCCAGCCCTGTCTGGTTATGAATCTCTACACAATTGTTTCCCACAAAGGTACACTGGAAATAGCCCCTGCTTGGATTATACTGCCTTAAAAGCCTGTCTCTACCCAAAGCATTCCTTAATGGCTCATTACTAGCATATGAAATTCTGACCCTTAGTAATGGCTATGATTTCATGGTCCTCAAACTCACAAATGCAGGAGCTTGCCTGAGCCCAGGTAGGGAGCTCTGCAGGGTAGCAAATGAGGACCAGCTGCCCACACCCCTTCCTGGGGGACTGAGCAACAGCTGCAGGCTTCTCTCCAAATAGCTTTGGGTCCCCGGTTTCTGCAGAAGCCAGAATGTGAGCCTGCAAAGATGACTGTTCTCAGGATCACATATCTTATGATCCCATTTAAGGTCTGTAATGCTCATCACTAGCTCCCCAAATTGGAGCATTAATGTTAGCTTTCGTCTATTATATAACACTAACCCCAAACGGTCTAATGATTTATTCATCTGTCGTTTCTGTGACTCCTAGGAACTGTGTGATCCCATCATTCTGTATTTGTTGAACACTTTCGGAGTTCTAGACAGTCTTGGGAGGTGTAAATGGAAAAGTAGATTGAGCCCAGATTACATCACCCTAAATGCCTGGTTAAGAGTGTCAATTTATAGGTTAAGGAAGTAGGGAGCCTTCGAAGGTGTTTGAAAACTGGAATAGCATGATGAAAATAGTGTTTTAAATTTAATTGAGCAAAAAATTTGGGGAAAGGACAAACAACTATTAAGTCCTATTATAGGAAAGTCTCTCTGATAAGTCCTATTATAGGAAAGCCTCTCTTAATTTATAGTTGCTAGGTGTTGTTCTGTGTCTGTTTTTAATATAGGGGGGAGAGGGGGTAGCATTTTGAAGTATTAGCCAGTGTAGTTTCCCTGTATTTCCTATACCCGAGTCCATTTCCTCAGGGTATGTATATGCACAGAAGAGCTTTGGGAAGAAAGAAAGGTCAACTCCTGACTTTCTGGTCTCAAAATGGACTTGAAGAACTCCCAGCAGAGACACTAGCTCTAGAGAAAGGCCCAGGTTTTCATAAGCTACAAGGCAACATGAAAGCATAGATCTGGAAGCACAATTTGTGGGGCCCAGAAGAAAGTGTTGTTAAACGTACTAGGATATAGATGTTTTCCCTTTCTCCTACAGTTTTTATCTCAACTTGCGTTAGTTTTTAAAATCTGTTATTTAATGTCATTAAGCAAAAATTGAAATTATTAGCCTGAGTTTTATTGTTTATTTTTGTATCGTGCAATACCAGTTTTAAATGCAAATATAACAGCATGTAACTTCTAAGCAGAATCACCGAAATTATGCGATTTTTATCTTGTAGCTTGGGCGTGCCTTGTATTTTATTCTTACCCCAGTGGGACAATGTAACTCAATCGTTTTTCTTTTTCACTTCTTGATATGTACATTCTACCAACACTCTTCCTGCACTTCACTGATGTCTAAGGAAGGGCTGAAAGGGAAAGGAACTATGGGGTGCCCTATATTCCCCTTTCCTTCTATGTCTTCATTGTAGCATACGGTTGGCTAATGCAGGGAAGTACCCAAAGGAAGAAAGGATATGATAAGACTCCTGGGCTGCTCTTGTTTTTTAGGATGCCATTGCCCTTTTTCTGTGTTCAAACAAGTCCTGGTTTGAAGGAAAGCATGACCCCTCAGGGTTGTCAGCGCCCCCACTTAATCAAAGATGAAACACACATCTTGCTGAACTCCCAGGACCGTGGGACATCCAGAATTCTGCACTCACGGGGCAGCAGGAGCAGCAGAACTGCATTGCATGCATATCCCTCTGCTCATGCTCCACTGTCCCATTGGATTTCACAGTAAAACATAGATTCAGAAATAAAATCAAGACTTGAGAGAGCAAGGAGCAGAGCGCCCTTCTGATTTCAGGCACTGGGCAGCTGTACAGGGGACCCTGTTTGAAAGCTGGATGAAGGGCCAGGGTGCCCTGCCGTGGACAAGTTAATGATGCTCTAGACTGGGGGTGGGAGGGAGAGCCGGAACTCTAGATACGAATGTGTCTCTGAGAAAGGGGGCTGCGTCTTGCTCTTCTGCCCACTCTTCCACCTGCCCACCGGGTCACACCCCAGAACCCACTGGGAGGTGGGCAGATAAAAGCAGGGAAAACCTGGCCCTCACTTCCAAAGTTTTATGCCATCTGTTGAGAACTTGGAAAATTACAAAGAAAAAAAAAATTTTTAACTATATATCATCTTGCTGTCCAGAGAGAGCCACTATTAAAATTTTGGTCTATATGTGTACAAAATTTAGAAATGTATAATAATATATGGTAAACATTTCTCATGCCACTTCATACGCTTCTAGAAAACAGTTTTAAATGTAACTTCACATTTTTTTTGGTGAATATTTGGTGGGATTTTGCACAATGAATTCTAGAGGGAAGAATCTATCAGCAGGGAGCCTGGTCAGGAAGTAAATGCAAGAATTCAAGAGGGGATCTGGGCTGGAGGTCGGCAATGGGGAGAGAGAGACAAGGGGCCTGGATGAGGCTCAAAATAGAATGCTGAGTGAAAAACGCAAGTCATCAAAGATCCCATCTATTTATAGTCCAAAAGGCAGAGAAAACTAAACACGATGTTATTCAGGAATACATACATAACCATTACAACTACAAAGTAAAACATGATTCTGAAAGTATTCCTGAGGCGAGGCCAGGGAGGTGAAGGTGCTTAGAAATGGGCACTCAGGAGCTTCTAAGGCACTAGGGATGTTCTATTTCTTTTAAAATATATTTTTGTTGATTTCAGAGAGGAAGGGAGAGGGAGAGAGAGATAGGAACATCAATGATGAGACAGAATCATTGGTTGGCTGCCTCCTGCGTGCTCCCCACTGGGGATCAAGCCTGCAACCTGGACAGGTGTGACCTCCTGGTTCATAGGTTGATGCTTAACCACTTAAGCCACATGATGTTCTATTTCTTAAGCCTGGTTGTGTGTTCAATTTATTATTTTTTTAACATGGTACACTTTCATTTTATATATTCTTTTGTATAATATGATATAGGCTAGTATATCTTAAGCCAATTCCAAAGGATCAGGTTTTCCCCAACCTCACTCTTCTGTATCCTGAGGCTTTGCCAGACAGGTTATACAAACTGGGCTCTTCTCCCAAGTTACCCCTCCTTCCCCAACTGCTTCACTATGTGCATAATTTAATCTTGCTCTTAAGTAGCTGTCTGGAGTATATTTATCTGAACGTGTCATTTCTGAGCTGAGACCAGCAGCCATACAAGCATACACCAGAATGTGAATACGCAGACACACGGATATACAAAGGTCTAATCATGCAGGGATGAGCATGGCCACCGGCTGGAAAGGCTTTCTGCTCTGAAAGTGTCTGCCTTGCAGCATGAGCAGCAGGTGCATGTCATGCTTTCCCAGCTTCCGGGGCAGTCACTCCAAACCAAATCTAAGATGTTGAAGGGAGAAGTAGTGGGCAAGTGCCTCACAGGGTCCTCTTTACGTTGTGGCAAGATCATCAAGGACAATTACATGGGGATCTCTCCTTTCCTGTAGTAGACATGCTACAGAAGATCCTTTCAGCAGGCTCACAAACCTTTTTTATCCTGCTAGTATACACATAGTTTCTTCTAAAATGCATACTACGCCCGGGTCCGGGTGAGGCCGTGGGCCCCTGGATCCGGGTGAGCCTGGGTCCCGAGTCCGGGTGAGGCCGTGGGCCCCTGGATCCGGGTGAGGCTGGGTCCCGGGTCCGAGTGAGGCCATGTGCCCCTGGATCCGGGTGAGGCTGGGTCCTGGGTCCGGGCGAGGCCGTGGGCCCCTGGATCCGGGTGAAGCCGTGCCCCTGGGTCTGGGAGAGGCCACGCGCCCCTGGGTCCGGGTGAGGCCACGTGCCCCTGGGTCCGGGGGAAGCTAGATCCCGGGTCCGGGCGAGGCCATGTGCCCCTGGATCCGGGTGAGGCTGGGTCCCGGGCCCGGGTGAGGCCACGCACCCCTGGGTCCGGGTAAGGCCACTGACCCCTGGGTCCGGGTAAGGCTGGGTCCCGGGTCCGGGTGAGGCCGTGGGCCCCTGGATCCGGGTGAAGCCGTGCCCCTGGGTCTGGCTGAGACCAAACCAGAGGGAGTCGGACCTGCATTACCACCATTTGTCCACCATCCAGAGCTGAGGGGTCAGTGCCGACATGTACTCATAAGGAACTGGTGGACATTGATATTGGGTCTCAAAAGAACTGTTGGTCCAGAAAGAAACTCACTACAGACTGATTCATTTGCCTGTCAGCATAACTATTATTGCTCGTCTCACATTCAATTCTTATAAGTATATCTCTAGTGACACATGATTTTGCTCATCTAGGGGAAATGATGAACAACATAGACTGATGAACAAGAACAGAACCAGAAACAAGGAGGCATCGATCGGACTATCGGGCCTCAGAGGGAGGATAGGGGAGGGTGGGGGGAGGGGGGAGAGATCAACCAAGGACTTGTGTGCATGCATATGAGCCTAACCAATGGTTAAGTTCAACAGGGGGTTGGGGCATCCGTGGGGAGGGGTGTGGGATGGGAATGGGGGGATGAGGACAAATATGTGACACCTTAATCAATAAAGAAATTTAAAAAAAATAAAAAAATAAAATAAAATGCATACTACGTGTATCACTGACACCTAAAAGCCGTGATTAGTGTTTAGAGCTAAGCTAAGCTAAAGTAGAGAGCAAAGTTAGCTTAGATGAATGTTTCTTAAAAACCCTCTATGAATGATAGTGTACCTGGCACTATACTATATTATGCAAAGTGGTTCACTTTTCATGAAAACGGTTTATGAAAGTGGTTACAAAAGGCCTTTTTGGTTCTTAAGAAAGGGGAATATGGGCTATGGGCAGCCCTATCCTATGACCCCAAACACAACACGTCACGTTGGAGACCATTGCAAACCTCTCTTTCCAATAGTAATTCTATTTTGAGTCCTTTTGATCTGCCAGGCTCTCCATACATTAGCCCATACACCCGTAAACTCCTACCATTTCTGTTTGTTCACAGATACCCTCTTTCCATGTCTTCATTATCTTCTTCACCACAAGGCATTGGTTGCTGGGTCCTCAAAAGAAACCACCTGGGCAACATCAATCCTACACTCATTCCTGTTGTTATGTTGAAGAGTAACAACATACACTTACATGAGTGTATGTAAGAAATACCTACATCATTTTGCAGTATGTAAGTGTATCAAATCAACACATTTTATACCTTAAACTCATACAATGCTATATGTCAATTACTTCTCAATAAAGCTGGAAAAAAACCCCACCTACGATGGAAATGAAAATATAAATAATTTGGCTCACTTCTGGTATTACTCCCTAGTGCACACCCCTTGTCTACCCCTGCCTCTGCTGTTGTTTTTTCCACTTTATAACGGAGGCAGAAGTACTCCGAGCACACTGCAATATTTTGAAATCTACCCACTTGATCTCTCACATAGAAAGTCATTGTAGGCAATATGAATTCTGATAAACAAGATTTTAAGTGATAGAATGGTGCAAAAATAAAATGGATGAGTTATAAGTCTCTACATAATTATTTTATAATAGGTACTCAATTGACTTTTAACTCTGCCACTACTCCCATTCATAACATATCACAAGCACAGAGAACAAAAATCAACAACAGAGTGCCATCTTTAAAAATGATGGTAATAAAGTTCTAGCAACCATTGGGCAAAGCATTTCTATGATGATTCATAGATCAGGTAGAGCAAGGTTAAAAGAATGCTGAGGATAAAAGCTTAGCTTAGTTTTGTTTTGCTTCATCACAGTAAAATTCTCTAAAATGACAATAATCCCAAACATAGAACTTCCATAAATGAGAGATCTATCATATGTGAATAAATTTAGAAAGAAAATTAAAGGTATTTTTAATTTAAAATATTTTAATAGATGATGAATGCTATTTGAACAAAATTCAAAGATACAAGAGGATACATAATAGAAAATAAGTTCTTGTTCCATCCCAGCTTCCCAGTTACCTCCCAGGAGGAAAACATTATTACCAGTTTTGTAAATATTCTCATGTTAATATATTCAGTATATTTATTTTTATAATATAAAATTATAATTTTTTATAATGTTTATGCATCTTTATTCACTATCTTAATCTTCTTCAAGACTAGGCCGGCCAGCGTTGCTCAGTGAGTATCGACCTATGAACCATGAGGTCACAGTTGGATTCCAGCTCGGTCGGGTTCCCCAGTGTGGGGAGTGCAGGAGGCAGCCAATCAATGATTCTCTCTCATTACTCATGTTTCTATCTCTCTCTTTCCCTCTCCTTTTCTCTCTGAAATCAATAAATATGGTTTTTTTAAAAGACTAATAGTTCATCATATAGACGTACCATAACTGCAGAACATTTATATTGTTTCTAACCTTTTGTTACTACAAACACTGTGACAACCAATGACTTCATGTGTATAATGTAACTGATAAACTCCCAAGAGAGAAACTGCTGAGTCCAAGGGCATGGGCATTGAAAACTGTGATGGTGCCCTAGCCGGTTTGGCTCAGTGGATAGCGTGTTGGCCTGTGGACTGAAGGGTCTCAGGTTCCATTCTAGTCAAGGACACATACGTTGGTTGCAGGCTTGATCCCCACCCGGTCAGGGATACATGTGGGAGGCAACCAGTCGATGTGTCTCTTTCACATCAATGTTTCTCTCTCTCTCTCTCTCTCTCTCTCTCTCTCTCTCTCTCTCAATCTCTCTCTCTTCCTTCCTCTCTTTTAAAGAAAAAAATTTAATAAAAATGTGATGGCTATTGCCAAATTATCTTTCATGGGGATCCCAGCACCAAATGGGTATTTTATAATGCACTATAACAATTGCTATTGTGGTTGTTCTTTAACTTTATTAAGTACTCATACAGTACTAGGGCATAGCACTCGCCACAGTAAAATCATGTCATAATACTATTATTACAGACACCCCTCACTTTACAGGCCAGATGTTAGCAAGAATGTCATGTTAGATATTACCCTGCCTGCCTCTTGTGGTCTTAGAATTACCTGCCTGGTGACCAATCTGTGGCTTAGCGATGCTTTCAAAACACAGGCCTACACAAAGCCCAGAGGATTTGTAGGGCAGTGAAAATGCTTTGGAAGATATTAGAAAGATGAACATATATTATTAACGTTTGTCCAAACTTATAGACTGTACATACCAAGAGTGAACGTAAGCCATAGACTTTGAGTGATTATGATGTGCCAGTGTAGGCTCACCCTTGGTTTAAAAAAAAGAAAAAGGTACCATTTTGGTGAATGATGTTGATAATGGGGGAGGCTATGCATGTGTGAGGGCAGAGGGTATATGGGAAATCTCTGGTCATCCCTCTCAATTTTGTTGTAAACTTAAACTTGCTCTAAAAAATAAAGTCTTTTTTAAAAGGCCTATATCTACATATGCATATCCTTTTTCTTAATAAATCTAAAGGGCAGTACTTCTTTGATCGACTCTGGAGTTTATAAAGTGAAACTGAATAGAAACCAAGATGAAAGATAGTCATCAAGGCTACCTCTTGAGCATTGACTAGCGACTAAATTATGAGAAATAAATTACAGTTTTGAAAAATTCCCTGTTTTAATTACTGCAAATGTTAATGTGACTAGGTAAGAATTATTTTTAATCACCTATAATTACATGGATAGCGTGCATCTAAAAGCACAAAGTCGTATCCAAAAGCCACAATTTAAAAAAGCCCCAAGACAAACTTTGCTTTTGTTTGAAACGTGCTGTATTTCCCCTTTATATGCTCTCTCTCCCTAATATGTACGGCTAGAATTGCTGGCTTTTAGCAAACACAGAAAGCCAGCTAAAAACATCTTTGCCCCGAATTCAGTAGGTTTGCGTCTTACCCAGTTTGAGCAAATTCTTGGCGAACATTTCATGAACTCACCAGAGACTAAGAATTTATTTGACATGTTTAGGAGATGTAAAATAAAGTCGTGTAGGTTTTTAAGCTTTAGAAAATTGGGAATTCCCTGTGCCAGGGAGAGCTCCCAGACCGGCAATTAGTGCAGCCGTTGAAATGTTTAAGGAAAGCACAAACAGAATCCCCCCTTATCACTGAGTTTAGGATCTTCCATTCTAGGTAGGATTTTTTCGTTCCCTCCTTCACGAAGGAGGGAAGGAGAGCGAGGGCGAGCTGGGTCTGCGGTCGGAGGAGTGTCTATAAATAGAAGGTGAAGTGTTCTAATGCGGGGGGGGGGGGGGGGGGGGGTGGCGGGTGGGCGCGTCACGGCGTCCTGCCCGGAGCTGCCAGCGCCGGGGCGGCTGCGGGAGCCACAGCGAGTCCCCGGGACGCGGGCACCGGCCCGGCCTTGCTCCGCTTTCTCCCGGGAGCTAGAGACCTGCGGGAAGGACAGAATGGGGGTGGGTGGAGGCCCCCGACGACCCCCACATTACCCCAGCCCCAGGCTGGATCAGATCCACTCTCGGGCGCACGGTCGCCAGCGGAGGGGCGGGGCGCCCTGGACTCAGGCGCCCCAGCTCGGGTGGCAGCCGGGCGCCGCCGCGGTCCTCCTCCGGGCCGCTTCCCCCTCCCCGTCCCCCCGCCTCCCCGCCCGCCCGCCCGCCTCCCCGCCTCCCCGCCTCCCCGCCTCCCCGCCGGCAGCGGGAGAACAATAACCCGAGCGGACAATGCGAGGGGAGTTCCGAGGGGGCGGCCCGGGCGCCCCGCGCGCGGCAGGAGGCCACGTGGAAGATGATTTAGGTCCGTTGGAACCTAAAATCTCAAAGGGCCTGGTCTGCTCAAGCCCGGGGAGAATTTCCTCCAGTCTAGATAGAACACCAGCAGTTGGTGAAAATGCGCGCAGCGTGTGTATTTGGGTTCTTCTCTGTTTCGGGTTTGAATCTCTGCAGTCACTTGTGGAATTTCCACAGGCCTGTCTTTTTGTAAACAGATCGCTCTGGGATTCCCCACCCAGCCTCCCGCCTTGGCCCGTGCTTCCAGCTCGGCCCGGTCTAGTCTCCATCGAGAGTCATCCTCTCTCCCCCTCCCTTCTCTTCTTCCTTCTCTTCCACACACACACAATTTTGTTCCCTTTGCACTTTCTCTAATGCGTGCATGTCCTGCAATTTTCTCCCTTCTAATTGGCGCCTGCGTTGGGATCCCCTCTCCTTGCCTATGTGTTGATTTTATTTCAATCTCTATCACACCCCCCCCCCCCCAATTCCTTTGTTTTCTTTCACAGGCAAGTATATCTGCGTGATTTTTTTTCTTCCCACTGGTGAAGGTTGTTTCACCTTAAGGACTCAAGGGTTCCTGGGGGAACACCAAGAGGATTTCATTGCATTTTTTAAAAAAAATTCTTTATTGTTGAAAGTATTACATATGTCGCCTCCCCCCCCCCCCCCCCCCCGCCCCTTGACCTCTCCTCGGCCACTCCCACCCCCAGCACATGCCTCAACCCGCTACTGTCTGTGTCCATGGGTTATGCGTATATGCAAGCATACAAGTCCTTTGGTTGATCTCTTATCCTCACCCCCCTCCCAACTCTCCCCTGCCTTCCCTTTCATTGCATTTTATCTGGGGGAACTGTCAGACAGTTCCATGTCCACAGAGTCTGGGCTAGCCAGAAGTTTTGTACTGATATGTATGTCAGACCATCCTAGCTGAAGAAACCCCAAAGCTCTGTAGTGTCTTGGGTGCTGGGCTGCTTGCTTACAATAAAAAGGCATTCAGGAAAAGAGGGGTGGGGAGGGCATTTTCAAGTTAGGTCTCTGAATATGGATCTTACACTTATTTTAAAGCAAAATTTTGAGCTTACAGTATTTGAAAGTCAGGGCATTGGCATCTTTCAGTCACCCATGAAGTGCCATCTCCTTGGTCATCTTCTTGCACTTGTTCCCATCTGTGGAATGAATATCTCACCACTTGGTTCTTTCCTCTGAGTCTGGTCTGGAGTACAAAGTACAACCCTTTGTCTGAAATAACTCTTAGACTTGGGACCTGAAGAAAAGGCAGGCCAAAGGAAAGGAAAGAAAAAGAAAGAGACAGAGAGAGGAGAGAGAGAGAGAGAGAGAGAGAGAGAGAGAGAGAGAGAGAGAGAGAGAGAGAGAGAGAGAGAAGCCAGTCAAAAGAATGGTTAAAATTTTATCAAAAAGCATACCTTTTGTGGCCAAAATGTTTGGAGGTGAGAATGAAGGTGAGTGGCTATGTGTGAGGTAGGAGTGGGAGTGGCACAATCATTCACATTTCCAGGAGGCCTTTGCTTTGCCAGGCTGACCCTCAGGTTGGGTGGGGCCTGAACATAGCACAAGTCACATTTCTATGCAGGTGACATTGGAACTAAACTTGGTGCAGCCTTGACAGAGAAAAAAGCAGCCAGCGGCCAGAGGCGAGGAAGAGTCCCCTGACGGAGGACAGGGGACCGGAGGGTAACGGGCAGGCTGGCCTTTTCAGCAGCAGCTGTGGGTTGGGGGGCTCTCCTCCATCCTGCCACCACTTCCGCCTGCCTGAGTTACTAGACCCACTTTCTTCCAGCCAGGGCCTCGATTGAAGGCAGATCAAGAGCAAGCTACAGATCATGAGTAATCCTATTTGCATAAACCATGCTCACATCCTTCAAAAAAAATTATTAAGGATTTTGGGGCCCAAAGGTCGGGTCCAACCACCAGGGTTAAGACTCAAAAATAATATAATCATTTATTGCAATTTATTTTATGCTAGGGATTCTGCTATGACCTTTAACACTGTATCTCGTTTAATCTTCACAACAAGACTCTGAGGCAGATATTACTACTCTCATTTTACACATCAGAAAACCAATGCACAGAGTAGTGGCTAAGAGCTTATTTGCCCAAGGTCACAGGTTAGTGAGTGGTAGACCAGGAAGGACTCAAGCCCTCCTCTAGCTTCAAAGCCTAGTTTATAATCCCCTCTCAGCAAGGGGAGGAGATAAAGGCTGCCCTCAGCTATGAGGACCTGAGAATTCATCCTGAGGTGGGGAGACTTGGGGTATCTATCCCTGTGTGCCACGCAGAGCCTGGGTCTGTGTTTATGAGCGTCTGCACAAGTCTGCACAGAGTCACGATGACAGTCACCTTTGTCCCTTAGGAAACTGATTCTGGTCCTTCAAGGAAAACCTGTCAACCGGAAAGAGCCAGGCTTCCTTGAGAGGACAAGCACTCCGCCCTAAACCTTGCCATCAAGATTGGGGAACACACCTCCACCCACTGGGGACAGAAGACTTGGCTCTTTACAACAGCAAGAGGGCACAGCCATTTTCAGGAACAGCCCCAGTAGCAGCAGCTGTCAGCAGGGATGAGGCAGGCCCTGGGCAGGGGCACAGTGGGCAAAGAGAGGGGCGGGGGGGGGGGGGCAGTTAGGTTGCAGTGGGAGGGGCCTTGATTAGAGACAGGATGACAACAGAGATGAGCCAACTCTAGGCATCAGAAGAGTCCCAGCCACGAACAGGGCTTAGTGTAGACAGCCACAGGCTGGAAGTGCTTGTCTAGGAGGGAGAAAATGAGTCTTTTAAGAGCAAAAGCTCTGGGGCCAGACTTCCTGGGTTGGAATCCTGCCTTCCTCCTTTCCCAATACTATGACTTTAGACAAGTCAATGAACTCTCCTGTGCCTCTGTTTCCTTTTCTGAAAAAATGGGGATGGTAATGCTATAATGCTTCTCCCAAAGAGCTGTTGTAGGGTTGAAGGAGAGAATGTATACAAAGCACTTAGAGCAGTCCCTGGCATGTTGTTAGTCTTTTCTCAGGGTAAGCTGTTATGATAATCATCCAACTTGACACAGGGTGAGCTCCCTGGAACTGGCAGTGGGGGAAGGCAACAGGGGATTCCCACTTTAGGTGTGCATTCCTCCAATAAGAAAATGAAGCGAAACCAGGCAACAAAAAGGCTGATGGAGCTAGATCTCCAGCAAAAGACTGCAAAGAAGTTTAAGCAAAGCATAAGACCCTTAATTCCACCCCACTCCGCCCCATCCCCCTGACTTTCTTACTGAAAGGGCTTGAAATGATTCCACAGAATGAACAGCAGTGTGGGGGAGTGAGCCAAGCATTTGACTAGGTACTAGGTGAGTTAAGTATAAGTTGTAACCTTGAGTAAGTCACTTAATTTCTCTGAGCCTAAATTTCCACATCTATAAAATGAGTAGGAGTGGGGTTTTTGTGTTGTTGTTTGTTTTTTTTGCGGGGGGAGGGAGAGTCTTCCCATCATCTCCCCCTTTCTTCTGGGAACTGTTTCTCTCCCATTCGCCTATTATTGGGACCTCCATTTTCTTACATGATGCCACCTCCCTGGCCATAATTGACATGTGACCCACGCTGGGCCAATCAGAGTGCTTCCATGAGATTTTTATTTTTGTTGTTGGAACTGGGAAACGACAGTCAGCAACTCTGGGTAGAATAGGTGGAGTGGGGCTCAGGACCACTTGGCAGTCCTGTTTCCACCAGAAGTCTAAGAAGATTGCATACAGTGAAAAGCAGAGTTAAGAGACCAATCATTCTGGCGGCATTTGGATCAAGTGTCTCTGAGACCCACGTGTACCCTGCCTTGCCTGCAGTTAAATGAGACACTCAGATTGATTCCAATGATTCTCCTTTTCCCCTAAACTGGTTCAAGTTTGTTTTCTTGAGTCACTTGCAACCGCCAAATCCCTGATTTTACAGATTAGTTTATTTATAAAATTCCCCCCCTTTAACTCTAAATGACTATGCTTTTATACAAGAAATAAATGAATGGTGTTCAAGTAAGGCTATGTCTCTGAACCTTGGGTTGCTGTGTGAAATAATCAAAGCCTTTTAAAAAAGGGAGAACCCTCATTAAACTTACTTAAAAGTGCAGAATAGGTTCAAGACTATTTATAACTTTTTATTATATCTAAATGAAAGAAATAAATAGGTCAAGAGCTGGTGTTTTGGTGAACTGTGAGGAAATCAGCCATTAAATTATAAAGAATTGATTTCAAAACTGTTGACTTGGTGACCTGGTTTTGAAATTGAATCCATTTTTTTTTTCTATACCCAGTATAACACAGGAGGGAAATTAGTTAACTTTGGCTTGAAGAAGACCAATTAGAAAGACTTGGTCACAGAGTAGCTATTTTAGCCTAAATTTCTTAGTCTGTCCACACTATCTTGTTAGCATTGAGTGAGTGAAATCTTTTCTTTCTGCTCTAACCCATCCATTGGTCTGTGCATCATTAAAAATAACTTACGTTTTAACTTTCGACAAATAACTATGTTTTATTTTGGCTTCTTTATCACTAATATTTCGATATATAAAATTTTGTACTTTTGCCCATGGTAAAATAACTCAGGAATGTCTGGTAACAATAAATCTTTCTATTTATAATGACTTCTCAATATTAACTTTAAAAAGAATGCCTATATATCTATACTTATATCTGTAACTGTATTTTAGTCTTCTCATTCTACTGTAGTTAATTCTTGATAATTAATGGTATGAGAGATGGTGCTTTCATAGTGTTAATTGAAATCCATAGAAAATTATAAGATCTCATTTTTTGCTAATATTGTCATGTTAATCTCCTCCCCGGAAAAAAAAAAAAATCTTAAACCAGTGCTCATATGTATAGTAGTAAAACTATTTTGACTTTTACAGACTCTCTTAACACACTTTTATTTTTATTATTATTTTTTAATTAAATATATTTTTATTGATTTCAGAGAGGGAGAGAGAGATAGAAACATCAATGATGAGGGAGAATCACTGATCTGCTGCCTCCTGCACGCCCCACAATGGGGACCGAGCCTGCAACCTGGGCATATGCCCTGACCGGGAATTGAACCCTGACCTCCTGGTTCATAGGTTGACGCTCAACCACTGAGCCACGCCTGCTGAGCCCACTTTTATTTTTTAGTTGAAGACCTTCCAAAATGTAAAGTCATAGATAAGCAAGAAGTGAGAAGGGGTAAGGAGGCTGGAGCTTGTACAAACCACTACTGATATTAATACATTTGAATAACAAAACATTGGTTATAGACCCAGAATATCATGGCACCTAATGACTGGGCCTGACTCCTGAGGTCAACAGGAGCTCAGCTGTCACTATCACCCCTAGAGAAAGGTCCGAGCCATGTATCTGGAGTGATTTTCACTTTATTCCCACTTCCTAACCTTTCCTATTGGGGAACTCTGAACGCACGGCCCACTGAATTGGGTGATGCAGTGTACAGTCTAACCATATACACTACAACCCTGTCGTCCTCTTCTTTGTCCCTTGCCCTTTCCCACTTTACACTCCTACTCAGGCACCTCCTTGTCCTGCCCTCCTGTCCACCTGGTCTTGACTACAAAATATCCTGCCTTAGTTGACTTTCTTTCCTGATGTCTTGATACCATTATAATTAGAGGGCTATTGATGGTTAGTTTCCTAGGAGACAGAGGGTGGGTGGAGTCTGTGCAGGGCGTGCTTCTGGACATGTGGCTGATCTTGGCTTTTAATCTTCTTTCACTCTGATTATTGTGTGAGGCCACCAGTGCCGATCAGTCGTGCCTGTTCTTGGTACAGTTCCTGTTTTGGCAGGGGCCAATTTGGCTAACTCTCAGTTCCCTTTATCTACTTTTCCTCCTCACACAGCTGGAGAGAAATACCCAGCTCTACCTGACATAAATATACTTAATAGAAGACACGAACCCACTATACACATCTACAGAGTTATACACCTTCACTTTATAGATACATATTTAGTAGAGGAATGTGTAGCAATATTGGCTCTATTGCATTTGGTTCAAGCCAAGCACCAGAAAGCTAACTAAACATCAATAAACTAACACAGTGTGATGTGTAAGCGATAAGCTGCAAACCCTACACAGGTGGATGAATTCAGCATAGTGTGTGAAATGTATTTTTTGTTACATCCAGTCACTACAACCTTAGTGAACGAGTATTGCAACTTGGCATAGACCTCTGAACAACTTGCTGGAAATATGTTAAATACTAAAGAAGTTACATCTAATACGACAATATGGATAGATGGATAGCCAGGTAAGTAATCTGATGATACCACAGTGGGAACTGTATATAATTTTATTGTTAGTGGGAGACTTTGCTTTGTAATCACTGTTCATTTCTTTAGTCCTGCTTTGAATCTTGGAATCTCTTCAACTGCACAACTAAATTATCAGGAATTTGAAGGTGTAACATGAGCACAAAGACAGTGAATTATTAGAACAAGTGTGATTGATCATATGGTATGAAGTAAGAACATGTAAGGTCAAGAAAAATAGCATTAAGGTTGATGAAGAGAGGCAGGGAAAGTGGAGCCTATGACAGGCCTTAGGTGAACACCACTGTAGACCTATTCAAAGCAATGAGAACGGACATGCAGACGAAAGTCCCAGACCCAGCAGGGAAGGCTCCCTAACCTCATAAGAGTGAGGACTATATCTGAGAAATTTCTCATGCATTCATTTTAAAAATTCAATCAATAAATGTTTACCGGGCACCTAGGATATGCCAGGTAATGTGTCCTGGGAGATTGAGATAGAAATATACGGTCTCTGCCCTCACTGAGTTGTTATTCCCATCAGAAAGAAGGACAAAATAAAATAAATAGAGAAAACAATGACAGGTGCCGACGTGTTATGAAGAAAGCCAACACGGGGCTGAAATAGAGCCTGGTGTGTTTGGGAGGACTCTCTTTCCAGAGGGACAAGACCTTTCTAATGTTTATTTCCCTCATCAGCTCTTCGCAGCCGGCAACACAGCCTCTGAAGTTACATGGAGACTTCAGGGAGAGAAACTCTGTGTGCTGCTCTGTAGGAAGTAAGCTCTTTATAGTTTTCAAACAAATGAAGAATGGTATGGAATCACCACCGAGGTATAGAATAACTTAATGCGCAGAGCTCACAGTCTCTCAGAGATGAAAGAAGGAAAGTCTGTTACTTAAGAGAACCCAGAGTGGGCACTGTCAAAGAGGAAGAGGAGGGGACTTCAAATATTATCACAACGTAGAACACCTTGTAGGGATTACAGGGGAGCAAAACCCAGCAGATAAATTACTGCGCATCTACTATGTGTCAGGCACTGTTGGAGATCAGATACCAATGATGAAGCGTGAATTAGCCCCCCCGCCCCCCCCCCCCCCGCCTGCTAGCAGGGGTCAGACCTGAGTACCATAGAAGGCAGCTGGGCACTCAGACAGCCCAGTGCAATCAGTGGGAGAGTTGAAGCCATGGGAGGCTGAGAAAAGAAAGAAGTAACATCACTTTTTCAAAACCATAGGTTTGACTTGAGGACACCAGCCACCAGAACTGATACCAACTATCAAGAGTATCCAGGTAATTCCTCCTGTTCAGCCTTCCTGTTTGTGGAATGACCTGCTGGCTTTCATCTGGCTTCCCATGCAGGTTTGCATAAAGGGAGAGAAATTCAAGCAGCAAGTGTGAGTCTGTGGTAACCTTCTGGGGGATTCAGATTTCTTATTTCAAATTCAAGTTGAACAACAACAAATGCTGGTGAGGATGTGGAGCAACAGGAACTTTCAGTCATTGCTGCTAGGAATGCAAAATGGTACGGCCGCTTTGGAAGACAGTTTCTTATCAAATTAAACATTTTCTTACCATGTGATCCAGCAATCTTGCTCCTTGGTATTTACCCAAATGAGTTCAAAACTTACGTCCAGCCCTGACTGGTTTGGCTCAATGGATGAAGGGTTGGCCTGCGGACTGAAGGGTCCCAGGTTCGATTCCGGTCAGGGGCGTGTGCCTTGGTTGCGGGCGCATCCCCAGTGGGGGGCGTGCAGGAGGCAGCTGATTGATGTTTCTCTCTCATCAATGTCTCTAACTCTCTCTCCCTTCCTCTCTGTAAAAAGTCAATAAAATATATTTTTTAAAAAACAAAAACTTATGTCCACACAAAAACCTGCACATGAATGTTTATAGCAGCTTTATTCATACTTGCCCAAACTTGGAAGAAACCAGTAGGTGAATAAGAAAATGTTGGTACATCCAGGCAATGGAATATTATCGGTGCTAAAAAGAAATGAGCTATCAAGTCATGAGGAGACACAGCAGAAGCTTAAATGCACATGACTGATGTAGACAACCTGGAGGGGCTACAGACTGCATCCTGTCTTTCCATTAGACTGTAAGCTCCATGAGGGCCGGCATTTCTGGCTGTTTTGTTCACTGTTCTGTCCCAGGACCTCAAACTGGCCTTATCCAGCACATAGTGGAACAAATGCTCAATAAATAGTGGCTGATCAACTAACCGTTTTTATGGCACACCTCCTGAGTAGGCCATAAGCTCCTTAACCATAATTAAGGGCCCCCTAATGGTCCATGCAGCACCTGGCAGGTGCTGGGCATGTGGCGGATGACCAAGTGGACCCTGGGGAGTGGCTGTCTTTCTAGTATCCTGAACCCCACACCCTTCGACACCACCCCCACCACACAGGGCTCCTTTTATCTCTTATTTGCCCACAACTTGTGGACCTGCTTACACCCTAACAGCAATGCAGTCTGGATGGATGACAGACTGGTGTCCTGTAAAGAATGAGCATCTAAACCTCAGTTCAGTAAGGATACCGCTCCCAGGTAGCTATGTAGGCAGGCCTGCAAGATAAAGTCACTTATGGGGCCAGGGTCATGCTAGATTTCTCCCTTTGTGAAACAAAGCAGATGGTGTCTGCCTTGCAAAGTTATTGTAAGAATCAGGCACGCTGAACGTGACCCATTTGTGGTGATGCCTGTGCATAGTATGTGCCCAATAAGTGAGGATTTTTTAGATGATGAAGTGGGGTCAGTACTGCCTCCCACCCCATCCAGTGCAGATGGTAATGGATATGGGATTCATTTGAAAGCCCGAGGTCACGTGGCCACCTTACCTGCCGCAGGTTCTGAGGACACAGTTATTTCTGAGGACGGCAAGACCTTGCCAAGACCCACTCAGGCATTTCATGTAGCTCATTTCCTTCCTCATCCAGCGGCGTCAATGACTTTAGACATTAAACATTAGAAGAATGCGTCTGTGTCATACTTTAAAACTGATTAGGAACGGGGCCAAAAATAACGTCAAAAGAATTCCCCAGTTTCCAGATACGAGCCGGTTCTGCGAGCTGTTCTAACACCGCAGCTAAAACGGGAGGTGCTGCCATCTTTCTGGCAGAGCGAACTCTCCTCTCTACACATGGGGAGAGAGTGTTGTCTCTACCACTGGTGACCCAAGTCATGGGCCAGCCCCGTGGCAGCCCACATTCTGACCCCACCTGACTTTTCCTGAGAGTTTTACGTTTCCCTCCCTCCCTTTTGCATTTCCAAATTTCCCCTCCTATTATGACTTCTGTTTGGCTCCTCTCTGTTATTTCACCTTCCTGTTTGCCTACCTTTTCCTTTTCTTTTTGTTATGTTATTTTATTTTTCCCCCCGTCATCTTTTATCCTCACTTTACCCTGCTCCACTTCCACTCACCCCCGCCCCCACAAACACCACACTGTTGTCTGTGTCCATGAGTTTTTTCTCTTTTTTCTTTTCAATCTCTCCACCCCTCAGCTTGTCCCCCCCCCCGCCCCCCCCCGCAGCTGTCAGCCTGCTCTCTCTCTATGAGTCTGTCTCTATTTTGCTTGTTAGTTCAGTTTGTTCATTAGATTCCACATATGGGTGAAATCATATGGTACTTGTCTTTCTCTGACTGGCTTATTCTTTTCTTTTCTCTCTTCCTACCCCCCCACCCCCGTCACCCCCCATGTGTATTAGCCTCCGGTGAGCTGCTTTGTCACCTGCCCCACCCACAGTCCTTCTTAGAGGGAACATTCCTAAGCTCCTTTCCCTCCTGTGTAATAGTTTATTTGGCCTTTTTAAAAAAAATAATCTTTATTGTTGAGATTATTACAGATGCCCCTCTTTTTTCCTCCCATAGCTCCCCTCCACCCGGTTCCCACCCCACCCCAGGCCCTCACCACCTTATTGTCTGTGTCCATAGGTAATGCATACATGCATATAAGATCTTTGTCTAATCTCTTCCTGCACTCCCTTCCCTCTGAGAATCACCAGTCTGTTCCATTCCCATGCCCCTGATTCTATTCCATTCACTAGTTTATTCTGTTCATCAGATTTTTTATTCATTTGATTTTTAAATTCACTTGTTGATAGATATGTATTTGTTGTCACTTTGTTGTTCATAACTTTTTATCTTTACCTTTTTCTTCTTCTTCCTCTTCTTAAAGACTACCCTTCAGCATTTCATATAATACTGGTTTTGTGGTGATGAACTCCTTTAGCATTTTCTCGTCTGTGAAGCTCTTTATCTGACTTTCAATTCTAAATGATAGCTTTGGCCTTTAAGAAACAATTGATGTCACCTTGGCTCTGAAAGTTCCTAACTTTCCTTTTCCACCAAGTCTGTTGAGTTTTGAAGACTGTTTTCCTTCTATTTAATGGCTAAGGGCTTAGAGACTCTGAGACTGGAGGATTCTCCAGGCAAACAGCGCTTTGCAAATACTAAGGAGAGACGGGAAGTACCTGCTGGTTGCCGTGTCCTGGAGAACAGCGTGAGGCAGGAGCTCAGGGGCCTTGGCTAGTGTCCATAACCCAGTGGCCCCGGCCACAGGCTGGATAGGGAGGCCCTGCCACTCCTCCTGCTGTGCCCCTACCCCCACCTCCCCCGAGTGCCCACACCTGGCAGCCACTCCAACCCCTGGTGAACACCACATACCCCATGGAGCCGGACCTGGCCTATTGCTTCACAATGACCAACCAGCCAGGAGAACACCTGCTTTTCATTCTCTTCAGGGGAAGTGTGAAGTTTTCCCTTGGGGCGATAACCCGTGGAATAACCCTTCTTCCTGTTTTCTTTTTCCACATCTCCTAGCCTAAGTCCAGAAGGTGTAGGAGTGAGCCCCAACATCTGCTCTGCGCGGTCCGGAATCACCCTGGAGTGTCTGCAGCCGGCGAGGGGGCGGGGGGGGGGGGGGGGCATGGCAGGCAATGCGCCTCCGTGGCTTTGTTTTCCTTTGTCTGCGTTTGGTTGGCATAAACACTTCTGAAAAATGGGCTGCAGCTGATGCCTGTTCGTTTGGTTCCCTTTAACAAGAGCTTTCTACAACGACTCTCACTATGCGGAACACATGTTCCGAGTATACAGTTACTTGATGGATGGAAACAGTGCTGAGGGAGGCAGAACACATGTTTAAAAATATTCCTAAAATACATAATTGCCCCGTGGACCAATCGGGGACATAATATATATTTTAATACACCATTTAATTGCTGTTTACCTAGGGGACAGGAACCATTCTGGTCTCTTGGGTTGAACTACAGATTTTTAGAAACTGTCTGAAGGCATATTTACTTGATTCATTCTGGCCTCCAGAGTGAAGAACCCTTTTTCAAAGAAGTGGCTTCACATGCAACACAAGAGAATGAGAAGCTCTGAGGTGGTGGCTGCTACTGCAAAGACAAAAGCCTTCGCTTTCATGATTCAGGGATAACAATCCCAAAGGGTAGGCTATACCCGACAGCCCTAAAGTTAATCCACAGCCGCCATGCCGCATCACTGAGACGCACGGCTCCTCACACCTGAATTTTTTTTTTCCAAACCTGAATATTTTTTCATCACAACTCTTTCTGATTCAAATGCTTAAATCGCACCAGAGTGGCTTCTTTTCAGGGGAACATTAAGGAGATTTGGCTGGAGAGAGAGCTCCATCTCTTGAGCCCAAGTCCAAGGGAGAACTCATTATCTCCCCCCCCAAAAAAACTTCTCCTCCTTCCATGCTCCCCTTCTCAAGAAACCAGCCCTAATCGGTTTGGCTCAGTTGATAGAGTGTTGGCCTGTGGGCCAAAGGGTCCCGGGTTCGGTTCCGTTCAGGGCACACACCTGGTTACAGGTGCCTCCCCAGCGCGAGCCCTGGTCAGGGGGGCTCCTGTGTTTCTCTCACATCGATGTTTCTCTCTGTCTTTCCTTCTCTCTTCCACTCTCTCTAAAAATCAATGGAAAAATATCCTCAAGTGAGGATTAAAATAAAAAAAGTAAGAAAGAAAGAAACAGCACTGGCATCCACTCGGTATTCGTGTCAGAAACCAGTGTCATCCTTTACTCTTTCTTCCTTCCCTCGCTCTCATATCTTCATCCAACCAGAAACTACTTGGGTGCTACTTCGTTTCTCAGTGCCTCAGTTTCCTCATCTGAAGAAAATGAGGATTATAATAGTACAGATCTCATAAGGTCGACACTATAAGCTTTAAATGTCAAGTGCCTAGAACAGTGGTCAGCAAACTCATTAGTCAACAGAGCCAAATATCAACAGTACAACGATTGAAATTTCTTTTGAGAGCCGAAAACCGACTTCGGCGCATGGGCCACGAAGTTTCAATCGCACTGTACGTGCGCGCCCGCACGTGGTATTTTGTGGAAGAGCCACACTCAAGGGGCCAAAGAGACACATGTGGCTCGCGAGCCGCAGTTTGCCGACCACTGCCCTAATTCAAGCTGCCATTCTCTGTCACCTGTGTCTCTATCTGGTTTCTGAGCATTCACTCATTATGACCTCGCTCCAATCAATTCTTCACAAGGAAGCCAGAGCTACCTCCCACATATAAATCTAAGTCTGTCACTCCTACACCTAAAAACCTTCCATGGAGATTATTCTTAGGATAAAGACCAACTTCTATCTTTTAAAAAAATGTATGTTTTTATTGATTTCAGAGAGAGGAAGGAGAGGAAAAAGAGAGAGAGAAGCATCAACGATGAGAAAGAATCATTGATTGGCTGCCTCCGGCATGCCCCCCACTGGGGATTGAGCCCACAACCTGGGCATGTGCCCTGATTGGGAATCGAACTGTGACCTCCTGGTTCATGGGTGGATGCTCAACCACTGAGCCATCCCAGCTGGGCTAAAGGCCAACCTCTAGAAATGGCTTTTGAGACCTTCATGAACTGGCTCCAGACCTCCGTCTGAGTTCCAGAAGGTTGTGGCTAAGAGACGTATGGCTCCCGCATGAGCTGCATGAAACTGGACACTGAACCCCTTTGTTTGCTTTGCTTTATCTTCACTAGGTTGAGGATTGGAGACTGCAACCTGACCCACCAGGGAGGCCAGCTTCAGTGAGGGTGTGGCCGTGAGTGGTGCACACCAGAGTGGCTGCACCAAGAGACAGCTGGGGCAGATGGGCCTTCTATCCTGGCCCTCAGAGTGATTCGTTCTGCCCTGGGCGGGCCCTTTAGCTTCCAAAGGTCCAGGATGGAACCCACCAGCCTTGAACTCTCTGAAGGGGATGTCCCTTTTCCCCACCAGGAACCACCAGTATCTGTGTCTGGGTTGATCAGTGGGGGCCACTCACCCTCACAATGGAGTCCTATCCTCCATAAAGAAGACTGAAGACTATGGTTCAGGGCCACAATACCAGCCATTTGCACTTTCACGTGCACAAGAGAAGGTTTTACTAGTAGGAAGGCAGGCAAAGGGGAAAATGAGAGGGACACAGCCCCCTAGAAGGTGAGCATTTGGGGAATGGGAACAGAGAGGAGGGGAGGAAGGCAGCCCCTCTGGGGCATCTGTCTCCATGGTGATGACTCAAAGGGGGAGCAGAGGTCCCACTGGTACCAGGCCTGCCCTGCCTGCTCCGGGCCAGTGGGTAGACCCAGGAGGAAAGGTGGATGGTGGTCCTGGCGATTACGAAGACTTTCTACATGCTATAGCAGCAGAGGGGAGCAGTGCCAACGGAGAGCCCCAGGGAAGAGTCAAACACCCCCATTTATGACTGTAGATTTTCAGGTAAAAGGTGCCAGGCAAGGCCAGCTTGTCTGAACAGGGGTGGCAGATGCTGGGCCGAACCCACTATGGCTTAAGAGAATGGATTCAGAGGCAGAGAGGTTAGCCAAGGGGTTGGGACCAGGGCAGATGCATCAGCTGGGATGGAATTGAGGCTCCTCCCCAGCACAAGGCAAGCAGGGCAGCTGGAGCCGTGCATTCTACGAGACAGACAGCCGTCCAGTAACCAGGGAGACCACTTCCAGCGAAGTCCAAAAGGTGATGATGCAAAAGCTAGGTGTATCTGGTGCAACCGCTGATGAGGTTCCCCGTGGAAGAGCTGCGTGCCCCGATGTACAAGGTTGTCTATGGCAGAAAGGTAATAGCGAAAGATGCTTGCAAAGATTGAGATCCAGGTAGTGGTACAAAAAGAAAATCAGGAAGGATCAAACTGGGTGGAGCTGCCTTGTGCTGGCACTACCGAAGGTTGCCTGCCACCAGGCCTTCCCAGCTCTCCCTTCACTGCCCTTTCAGCTGACTGTGTCTCCCCGGAGTCTGGCCACTCCAGGAGGAAAATTTGCTTCTAGTCCTGCCTCCTCTTTGTCCATCCTGTTCTGCGGTAGGCCACCCCTGACCATGTCCTGAGATATGTGAGGAAAGGGTTGCCTGGCTCCAAACAGACCTCATAAGTGCCACCCCCCCCCGCCCCGTCCCCCCCCCCCCCCCCCCCCCCCCCCCCGCCAACACCTTGCCCTAGCTAACCCAGAAGCTGACTGGAGTTTCTGCTTGCAGTGTCAAACCAGCAAACGTCTACATTGGGCTTTTGTCATTGTTTGATGGCTTACACTTGTTTGTTTTCCTTCGCACACATTCACAGTTAATCTTGTAGCATCAGTTACTGATGCTGGCCTAAGGATGTGTACTGCTTCAGGAACACAAACTTCAAATTCAAAATGTGCACAGGCCCACATCAGGTAAAGAATTACCTGAGCTCATGGTGAGAAATGCATCTGATTAACTCTGAGCGGTGGAAGAAAACTCACCCGGTGTCCTGGATGAGACAGCTAGCTACTATTTATTTATGCAAAACATCAAGACAAAGTCATTAAAGCTCCAATTCCTGGTAATTGTCTCAGAAATTGCATTCCCTGTCCTAGCAATTAGTTTTATACAAAGCAAGAAGATATTTGGGTTAATGACCTTAGGTTTTTATGAGTCAATCAATATTTTGGTTGCTGCAGGCTGCTTTGCTACTGTAAATTTTGAGTACAGTGTTTGTGGGGTGTGTAAATGTTTAGCTAGTCACTGAAGCATCAATTAATGAAATCACTTCTTCTGTTCTTTAATTTAGAAGATACTGTTGGCAGTGTACTGGTGTGAGGTGTTTGCTTTAGCTGCTATCATAGATTGGGAAACTAAATTGATATTGTGCTGTATGGTTTATTACTTTGTCGCTTTGCCTATCTATACTGCAAGCATCTCTTTTTGTACTCATCTCCTTCACACAGGTCTTGAATAACCTACTCACTTGCTTCAAAAGGTTCTGACTTGATTTTCACTTTACAACCTTGCTTCTCTATCTGTTTTAAAATTGGCAGTACCCCTGGCCAGTGTACCTCAGTTGGTCGGACATCATCCCGTACACCCAAAAATCGCTGGTTCAATTCCAGGTCAGGGCACATGCCTGGGTTGCAAGCTCAATCCAGGTTGCAGGCTGCATCCCCAGGGAGGGGGCATGCAAGAGGCAGCCGATCTGGGTTCTGCTCTCACATCAATGTTTCTCTTTCTCTCTCCCTCTCCCTTCCTCTATCTTTAAAAACCAATACAAATAGTTTTGTGTTTTTTTAAATATATTTTTATTGATTTCAGAGAGGAAGGGAGAGGGAGAGAGAGATAGAAACATCAATGATGAGAGAGAATCATTGATTGGCTGCCTCCTGCACACCCCACACTGGGCATCGAACCCGAAATTCAGGCATGTGCCCTGACTGGGAATCGAACCGTGGTCTCCTGGTTCATAGGTTGATGCTCAACCACTGAGCCATGCTGGTCCGGCAATACAAATAGCTTTTTAAAAGATTTGCAGGTGTGTGTGTGTGTGTGTGTGTGTGTGTGTGTGTGTGTGTGTGAACATCCCAGATGTACTAGGAGTCACAACCAGGACTGATTACTAAGCCTTTCCTTTTAATATGAGATGACTTTGAAAGAGGAGAAACCAACGTAATCAGAGTCCAAAGCTATAGCTATTAAATACCAAAACAGTCACATAGAGTGAAGCCTCTTCCAGCTGGTTGTTTTGTCTAAATCAAGATTTTCCAACATGTGTTCTTCAAACATTTTCCTAGGATGCTAAAAGGATTCTATTTTGTTTCTATTTGGAAAGTCAAGTGAGAAAAAAAAGTGGTAAATCTAGTTATGAGGCTCTTCACCAACTAAGAGACATTGGGTGAAAGAGGGTTTTAACTCTTTATCAGTGTCCTAAAAAAGAACTATCAACTACTGTACATTTTTTTTAATGTGCGACTGCTTGGTATTGGCACTTGATTGTAAAAATGAATCAATATGATAAGCAGAGACTTTCAATGGTCTTTACTAAAAAAGGGTGCTCTGATTTTTTTGGTAGATCATCAGGGACATTGACTATGAACTGAGTATTAAATCATATTAAGAAAATATTTTAATCTTGTTTGGCATGATAATGACACTTTATGTAATAAAATGCGCCCCCCCCTTTTTTTTTTAAAAAGATATGCACTAAAATATTTAAGACTAGAATAGCATGCTGTCTGGAATTTTTTTGAAAATACTTCAGCAAAAAAGAAAAGAGAAAAAAAGTGAGCATAGAGGGAACAAGTAGACCAGAGTAGTGATGGTTGTTGAAGCTTGGGGGATGAGTCTATAAATAATCACCACTTTTATTTACATTCAACCATTTTCATAACACAGAGTAAAAAAAGTTCTGTGGTCAAAGAAGTTTGAGCAATTCTAACTTTAATAAAATAAAATAAGCATGTTTCTTTACCATAGACTTTCTCAGGACCTTTATGGGTTAGTGTGTATGTAAGTCTTTTATTTATTTTTTCTTTGCAGAGCATCTCAAAAGACTGATATTCTGCCAAACATGCTAACATATTTTAGAAATTCTGGCCTAAATTCTATTTAACAACCAGTTGAGATTGAATTCTCTGCAATGACTACTATTGACTTCATGATCAATGTGAATAGATTATGCTTTTCTTCCCATCTCTCCATTCATTTCAGTCCTAGGCAGCCCAGGGCTGGGGCCTTGGCTCAGCCACTTATTAGCTCTCTAATCTCAGGCAAGTCATTTAATCTCTGTGCCCTTCAGTTCCTTCATCTGTAAAATGGGGATAATCATAACCTACCTCACAGGATTGCCATACAGAATGAATGAGATAAGGCCAGTAAAGCATTTTGTACTCTGCCTGGAACATGGTAAGTTCTCAATAAATCTGAGTTATTATTGTTATAATTCATTCTTTTAAGGCCAGCTTAGATTGTACTCTCTTTGTGAAGCCTTCTGGATTTCCTTTATTCAGAATTCATTCCCTTTTCATCTGTATTCTGGCAGATTTTTAGACCTCTAATGTGTGATTAATTGTAAAAGCCTCAAGTGTAAGGACCATGGCTTATTCATTTCCATATTACATCGGCATTCTAACACAGGCCACCAAACCCAAAAGTGTGAAAAAGAGGTTCAGCCCAGCAAACTCAGCTTCCTTTAAGTTCTCAAAAGACCCACACAACAATAGCATTTACATATAATTGTTTAGCCACATCTAGCTGCAAGAGAGGCTGGGAAATGTAGTCTTCATTCCATGCTTCTCCTTAGTTAAGGCAATGCTCTATTTATCTATGTCTCTATCTAGTGTATGTATGTACGTATATATGTATGTATGTATGTAGCTAGCTAGCTATTCATCTATCCATTTATCTATCTACATGCCTGAGATGAAGCCTAAGGGTCAAGTTTAGTTCTGCCAAGAGCCCATTGCCTACTTTCTGGTGAGTGGAAAAGACCCTCCCTGCTGTTAATATAGTGATTTTAGGATAAGAAAACAACAGCTTCCTGATATTATAAATATCTTTGGGTCTTTGTCACACTAGAAAAAAAATATTTGTATTGACATACTTAAATACTATTTAGGAAAAAAAAGCCTTCAAATCAAGGAAAAAATAACATAAGTGTCTCTATAGCAATAACGTCCCCACTGAGGCACAGCAAGCATACACACTGAGCATTTTGACAGGAAAACATGCAGATATTTTCTTTGGCAACAGCCATATTTCACAGTTATTACTTCCCAGGTCTAAGCTATATGCATAAATCTTCCAAAAGAACATGCAGGCAGCAAGAAGAAAATAAGAAACCCTGCATTTGATCAAAGTATACAAAGCTCTCTGCCGATTCATAAGCATCTTTTCATTTGATTTTTCTGATGTGGTATGTGAGTGAAAATTCAGGTTAATCCCGCAATGGAGGACATGCAAATAACAAAGACATGATCAGAATAAGCTTTAGGCAGACAAAGCTTTATTGAGTATCTTTTTTTTTTTTTCTAGTTGAAGTAGAAATGAGCTAATACAATCAAGAATGAACAACTCTTCAATTCTCATGGGCATAGCTAACTAATTCATGGAGAATAACAAAAAATTCACAGATGAACTAAAACCATCATATTGACCGTCAGAATTCATTTTCTTTCCTTTGATGATTGTCAAACAAGTAAAATGATGGATACTTATCTATTTCCCCTTGTCCCCCTTTCCTTTCTCACTTAGGACATTTTTTTCTTATTGAACTTAATAAAAAAATTTTTTTGAGTATTTGCTGTGTAATGTAAGAAACACAAACTATATGAAAGCACTGCTCTCGCTGAGTTTAGTTTATAATTCAGTTGGTTTTATTTGTAGATTTTGTTCATTTTTAACCCAAATGGCAGTGTACTATATTAACTACTACGTGCCTTGGTTTTTTTACTTATGTATCATGGGAAGGGCTCCAGGTTAGGATCCTTTTGGAATATTCCTACAATAGGAATATAGAGTAGCCCACATATAGGAATATGGAATTCAAAAGAATTGAACTGCCTCCATTTTTTAACAGCAACAAAATAGCCTACTGTATGAAAATACCATAATTTAATTCACCAGTTCCTAAATGATACACATTAAATTTTTTGTTATTACAAATTATGCTGTAATAAATAACTGTACATTCTCTATTTCCCACCTGGTCAAATATGTTCCTGAAAATTGAGCTGTTGGGTTGAATTGCAGAGAGCATGTGCTTTTGTGATTTTGATACCTATTGCAGTCAAATAACTCTTGCAAACTGTTCTCTTTTAAAGAAGATAATTTACATATTCCATAAACATTCATATATTTACTTTCATGTATTATAGAGTGTCCTCATCAAGAGAAAATATGACCAAATGTTGTGAATTTTACCAATTAGGAAGATAAAAAAATCACCTCATATTTTAATTTGCAATTATTTTATTATGAATGAGGGCAAGTATTGTTCATATGTTGAAGCAGATATTTAGGTCTATTTCTGGATTCTCTATTCTGATCATTGGTATGTCTTTTTCAGAATTAAGAAGGATGACTCTTTTTCTTAAATAACGATCTTTTAATTATTTTATTTTATTTTTAAATCCTCACCCAAGGATTTTTTTCCCATTGCTTTGTAGAGAGAATGGAAGGGAGATGGAGAGACAGAGAGAAACACCGATGTGAGAGAGTCACATCGATTACTTGCCTCCCATATGCCCCTGACCAAGGCCAGGAATCTGCAACTGAGGTACATGGCCTAGACCGCTGGAATTAAACCTGGGATCCTTCAGTCCACAGGCCAACGCTCTATCCACTGAGCCAAACCGGCTAGAGCAAGAAGGATGACTCTTAATTTAAAAAGAAGGTAGAAGGTACAACTGAGCTCTACCACTGACTAACTGGCTTAAACGAATCCCTTAAACTCTTTAATTGTAGCTTCTCCATCTGTACAAGAGTGCTGGATTCGATGAGTTCATTTGCTCAATGCATGTTTGTTACATGTTAGGCTCTGTGCTGAGGATGCAAAGGACATGTCTTCTCTGCTCTCCTGGCTTGCCAGTCACTTTGGGGAGAGGTCAGACACTATTCAAATCCTACACAGATCATTGATCATCCCTGGGGAAGGAAATTTAGAAGATGTGGGGGACGAGGGAGCAGGGAGAGGGTCATAGAGACTTCCTTTTGAAAAAGAAAGTGACTTGGAAACTGAGGTCTGGTGGGGAAAAAGTTAGCCAGGTGAAGCCAGGGGTAGTGGAGAGGAAGAGTTTTCCAGACAAACTTTCTGGCATGTGAGGAGTTGGCATGAATGAAGAACTCTATACTGTAAATGGAGATAGAAAAAGTAATGGGAAAGTGGTAGATGAGAGAGGCTAAAAAAGAAAACAGGAATCAATACTTGTTGAGTCTTGGATAGATATTTTGGTCTTTATCCTAGGCATTTGTCTTGCCTGGGACCTCTAGGAAATAAAGTCAGAGTTAAAGACTTTAGTGGTCCCCTATCTGGTTTGGCTCAGTGGATAGAGCATCAGCCTGCGGACTGAACAGTCCCGGGTTCGATTCTAGTCAAGGCACATGCCCGGGTTGCAGGTTCAATCCCTAATAGGGGTGTGTGGGAGGCAGCCCGAGCAATGATTCTTTCTCATCATTGATGTTTCTATCTCTCTTTCTCTCTCTCCCTCTCCCTTCCTCTCTGAAATCAATAAAAATATATTTTTTTAAAATAGGCTCATCTCTTAAAAAAACAACAAAGCTTTAAAACACACATACACACACACAGACACACACACACACATACATATAGACTTAAGTGGTGACACTTTATTGGGATGTGAAAGCTCAGGACAGTGAGAGTTAGGAAAAAGGGAAGTGAGGCAAGGAAAGATGTGAGGCAATGCAATGTTGTACTTACACGCTGGTCACTGAGTCACAAGGAGCTGCAGCTACAGAGAAACACAGGTGATCAATTACCAGGTGTGTTCATTTCATACAGGATCTCTCCAGGAAGCTTATAAGGAAAACCACATTTCAGAGCAATTCTTACCAGGGAGAAAGGAGGAAGCAATTTATCTGCCTACTGCTCTCCCACCTTCTATTGCCCACTTCTGTGTTTCACTCTACAGAAAGCACACTCCCCTGTGCTTGCAGAGTGCATCACCCAGCCCCGCGCTGGTCCTGCCCAGGTGTGGCATTTCATCCAAACCTGGGAGCTGGGGGATGGCTGGAACACCCACCACAAGAAAAAAAGAAGGTTGCAGTCAAGGGAATCTTAGAAGCACGTGGAGTTTATGTCCAACATAGTGTTAAAGGATTCTATGCAAGAGAGTGACATGATCTGGCAACATTGTGGAGAACAGCTTAGAGAGGGTTGAGAATGGAAAGATAGAGACCAGCAGGGAAGCTATTGCAATGGTCCAGAAGAGAGCAGACGATGTCTAAAGTTAAGATGGTGAATATGGAAATGGAGCGAAGTAAGTGGCTATGAGGCATTTGAGGAGGTAAAATGGCCAGGGCTAAGGGAATGGTTGGGTTTGAGAAGTAGGGGAAGGCATCAAGGATGTCGGGTTTCTGACCTGAGCCAGCTGGTGGCTTGTGGTATCATTTACTGAGATGGGAATCTGCGGTAGAGAACCACGTTTGGGAGGAAGGAGCCCGACTTGGGACTTAGACTTGTGCCTTTGAGAAACCCAGCTGGAGATTTGGAGCAGGCAACTGAATACCTGAGCCTGATTATTGGAGCTGTAGATGTGGATGGTAGGGATTGAATATAGAGTGAGAAAGGGAAGCTTAAAAACGTACACACTTAAATGGCTGTGTGGAAACAATGGGCTTGGGAAGAAGACAAAGGAAAAAACAGGCAAAGAGGTAGGAGGAAATAAAAAGTGCTTCAGGTTCTTGAAGCCCAGAAAGAGAGTTTCAGGAGGAAGGGTCCCAGGGAAGCCAGGGGAGGTGAGCACTGAGTCCTCTGCTTTAGCAACATGGTGCTCTTCGTCATCTTAGCCAACGTGATGCAGCAGAGGAGTGAGGGCAGCTGATGGAAAAGAAGAGAAGAGTGGTCAGACATTGGAGAAATTTCTTTGGGAAGGAGAGAAGAAAGAAAAGTAGCAGGAAGGGGTTTGGGTTGAGACAGGTGTATTTTGTTCTATCTGAAGAGAGACTTGAGCAACTTTAAATGTAAATGGGAAGGGCTCGGTGTTGGGAAGCGCTGAGCATACAGGGGGAAGGAGACATGCTATAGTGTTGGGCTCTGGAAAGAGCGGGAGGGGCTGAGAATCACACACAGGGCCTGACCTCGGGGTAGGAAGCATCCACTGAGGGATGGGAGGAAAGGAAGGAGGATGGCGCCAGGGAAGGTGGGGCTGCAGCAGGAAGTTGAGGTCTGCAGGTCACGTGCAGAAATACGTGGTGGGGCAGGAAGGGTAAAAAGAGAGTGGAGAGGGTTTGAAATAGAAGAAACTCCCAACTTAGTGATCTCGAAAGAACTTCCTTCATGGGCCGTTTGGAGGAAAGGTAACTGCGCGGAGGGAAGAGGGGAAATGAAGAGGGAAGAAGGAAGAGGGTCACAGCCAAGCCCCCAATGTCCGCTTCCTGCTTGCCCTTCAGCCAGTCTTGGCTCTGGTCTCCAAGCTCATAGCCAAGGATGCAAACAAGGTGTGTCTGAGACAGGAGCTCCCAGTTTCTGGCTTCCAGAGAACTAAGAGGGTGTCCTTTTAAAGACTCACCAACATTAGCTGACCATGAGAACCAATCCATTTTTGAAAACTCTCCTTTTGTTGTGGCATCCTGGTGATACCTCCAAAGGTTGACACAGGAAAATAAAACAGTGTGAGCACCCGCTAAAATTTTAATGCACAAGTCTATTAAAAGTCTTTTGTTCCTTGGGCTTTTCTTTTCGGCGAGAACAGGACCTGACTGTTTAACTTGTGGTTAAGGATTATTTGTGTGGGGCACCTTGGTAGGTGAAATGTAGTGGATTTGGCGTTTTGCCCGTGGAACACTGGGCAGGAGCTCCAGTTACAAATTGCAGCTGTATAAAATAACAGGAAATGTGGGGCTTTGAAAGATTCCACTGGAAAGATTAATTATTTGGAAAAGAGTTATGCAGCAGCTCCGTGTGTTTTTGGGGAAAAGGTGGCCTGCGCCATTTTTAACAGTGCAAAAGAGAATGTTGCCACTAGGCTAGAGAGGGGAAGGGAAGGAGCTCTTTTTTCTTGCAAGGGCTCACGTTTAGTTTTAAAACCATCTTTATTCTCTTTTGGAGAAGACAAAGAATTAGAAATGAAAGCCAGATGGAATCCCTGAAAGAGCTGAGGCTTAAAAAAAGAAAAGATCTGGATTTCCTAATTCTCTGAGATAACCTCCCTATTTGTCTTCTTTTTTTTTTTTTAATTTTTATCACTACCATCCTCCTTCCTGCCCCTTAACATCTGACATCTAACAATTTCCTATACATCAATCCACCATGGACATTCGTTTTCCTGTAGGCATAAGAAGGTTACTCAGATAAATTCACAACTTGTGGGTGGACAGTGACTCTGGATTTAGCGACCCTGTGATGTCCAGAAGGATAAACCAACATGTATTGCACAGCCGGGCATCTCCAACTGACCAGACAGCCAACACCCAGATGGGTTTGAGCACCATTTTCTGAGAACAATGTGTTTCTACACATTTGAAGTAAAATAATTCGTCTCCCCAGTGTACCTGGTGAACTGTCAAGAAATTGTAGAGGACTCAGTATTTGGGGGGAGGCATTTTCTTGAGTTTCAGAGACATCCATCTATCAATATATACAGAAAGGGAGTATATGTTTCCAGGTAGGTTCACCACTTTGTTTCGTCTTGAACATCCGAAGTCAGTCCTGGAGAGATTTATTTGAAGGTTTGCTTGAGTAATAGAGGTAGGAAATTTTCTCCCTTGGTTTCTACATCTCTCGGAGTTGACCCTGACCACCAAATATGAGAAATGTTTATCTGACATGCTTCAGGGAGTGGGATGTTCAGGTTAAGGCATTACTATTTGGATTGATAAAGAGTAACCATTTGGAAACTGTATGTGCAGTAAGACACGCTTCACCCCCCAGTTCTGATGCCGCAGGACTCAGACTTTCTGAGATGCCCGGGACGTCAGGACTCTCAGTGCCTCAGGTCATCCCTGGGAGCAGCAGTTAATCTCACAGAAAGTTGGTGGGTTGTGAACTGGACATATTCAGTATAGTTCTGCTCAATTGCTAATTGAATTTTTAAGTCAGAGATGAGCCGTTTTGTAGAAATTATGATAGAAGTTCATGATTTCCCTTCATTCCTAAGATCTAACAGCACAGTGTCATGCCGGCTCAGATATGAAGGGAGAGGATGAGCAGGAGCCTTGTCTGCTGTACCCATTGTCTCCATTTTCTGTACATTCTCCCTCCCCCACCATTATTTTCTGCACACCTGGGTATGTACCCTGACCGGGAATTGAACCCCTCACCTTCCGGTGTACAGGATGACGCACCAACCAACTGAGCCACACTGGTCAGGGCCTAGCGTGTACATCACATTTAATCTTCATGAGAAGCCTGTTTTCAAATGAAGAAAGTGAGGCTCAACTTCCTGCTCAGTGATAAGCAGCAGCATTGTAATCCCAGCCTGTCTCCCCAAGCCATGCTCTTTTTCTTTTTTTACTTTTGGATCCAACCTCTCATTACAAATGAGCAAACCCCAGGCAGAGAGGCTGCAGGGCTTGCTCTGAGTCACACGGGGTCTTCCATTTTATTTCACAGAATTGATGTATCTGCAGGAAGGTGGCCTTAAATGGAGAGCCTCAGAGAGAAAGATAATGTTGAACACACACACACACACACACACACACACACACACACACACACGACACAGCTCAAGCTCTTTGGGGCATCATTCAGTTCCTTTTCCTGTATGTATAATTCCTGGGCATCTTTGGGGGAAGGTGGGGTGGGGCGGCAGGTAGATCTAAGCACTCCATGTATTACCCACACAGGTTCTCTTATCCTGGATTAATAGAAAGAAAGGGGGGTTAAATATAATGTGGCCTCAACACAAATTTGACAAATGAAATTGAAATCCTATAGCCTAATAGTTGCATATTTTAGAAATAAATAAATATTTACTTTTATTCTTGATTAAAAGTAACACATGCTCATGAAGAAAATTTATGTGATATTGAAAAGTATTAAAATTAAAAAAAGGAAAATCCTATTACCCAAAGAGACTAATGGGGTTTGCTTGTTTATTATTTTAAAGCTGACAAAGGGAAATTGTACATTTATTTGCTCCATGTGGCTGTCCTAATTGGGGCTGAGGTTGCAGACATTTTTGTTAATCCTTCTCAGGAAGTAAGCAACAGGACAAAGAAGACTGGCCTACAAAACCCAAATTCAGTGCTGTTCTTGGTCAAAACTACTCTTTTTCCTCAATCCTCAGTTAAAAGTCGGTCTCTTCTCTTAGTTCAGAGCTAAAAGTGATTTACAGATTTGATAAACAATTCCTCCATTGTATTGGGGCCTCAATAAATGCTCTGAGTTGAAATGGAATGAAACAGATGGTCAATGGCATCAGGGATCATGGTCTTCAATTTTATGAAATCGGGTCTGACTGAAGAATTAAGGCAAACACATGGGGTGGGTCAGACAGATCTGGTTCTGCCTCCTAGTTGTTTGACTTTGGGCAAAAGTTCCGAGAGAAGTTGGCACCAAATATAAGGTAGCCCTAAACTTTCCAATGAGGAATCCTCCCATAATATTTTGGACAATCTGAGCACATAAAACTTTTAGTGACATAGATAAAATTGTGCTATGCTTATTCAGTTTATGAATTTAGTTATACATACATGTTTAAAGCCATTTATACAATGTAATACATTAATTTGTAAATACTTCTCCCAGCCCTCACCCCCACTCCTGTATTTCATAAAACAAAGCTAGTCAAACCCTTCACGTGCCTCTTGGTCATCAGCGTCCTCATTGTCCCTGGAGCCATTTATTAGGCTCTCCCACTTCCATCTGGATTGTTGGAGATTCTCTTGGACCCTGTTTGGGATGCTGTCACTGGAAATTTTATCCCAAACCACAAAGTGCCCATTCGCATAGCATTAGTCAGTTCATGTTTTCACTGGTCTTTCCAACATAACTTACTCACTGTTCTGCTTTTCAAAGGGATCATAAAAGGCTTGTTTATAGCAACTTACAGCATTGCAAATGTGAAGTCATATTCCCAGGAATAACTAACAAACTGTGTTACATTTTTCTTACCTCCTTTTGTACCGAGTCAGTGATCTCCCTGAGCTTCCAACACTAGCATTAATTGAGGTCATTTTAGGCTAATGTAGTCGTCAAATGGTACCATGGTTGTTAAATATAAAGAAATTTAGAAAGCATTGGAGGTTAACATGTGGTGTAAGCATTGCAAGCACTCTGTGATATTGTGATTTATATTAAGAAATAAATGTATTTGGTCTTCATCCCATTTCTGGCACAAAGTTCCAAAAACCATTGAAGTTTCCTAATGATAAGAGCCATAAAGGTGAAATGAATGTCTTTGTTAGTTCTAAAACAAGGCCCTTTCAAACACACCAGAGTTTATTTTAATGAGGTGATTTTTGGAAAGCCCCAAAATAACCTTAGGATGGGGGCTGGTTGCCAGGAGAACCAACCACAGGCCTAGAGAGTTGGGATTTTTAGTCCCACCCACCTGACCTCTGGGGAAGGGAGAGGCACTGGAGGTTAAATCAATCACCAGTGACCAATGATTTCACCAATTATGCCCAAGCCCAGTGGTTATTTAAGCTAATGTGTCACACCCAAGACAATACTCCAGTCCTTGGAGTAGTGCTCCACACATTGACTTCAAAACCCACCTAAGTTTGAATGTATTCAGACAAGATGCTGATTTTGAATGCTGCCCCATACCTGTCTAGTCTGGGCCCCAGACCTGAGCTATGTGATGTCCCAGCTGAGCAGAACAGAGGTTTGCTCTGGGGGAACAGTGTGGGCCTGGGGTGGGGGTGGGAATGCTGGGGCTGGGGGTCGCACAGAGGTGAAGGGGCCCAGATATTACTATGACAATCTCTGAGAATAAGGACTAGCAGCCAAAAGTAGGTTTGAGTCCAAACGCCAAAATAGTGTCGAAGTTGGGTGGCAATTCAATGAACAGGTTAGAACCCAAGTAGAGAGAAATCACAAGAAAATGAATAATCAGTAAGGACATGGTCAGAAAATTAAAACTGAATTCATATTGACTTAAATGGGTATTCCTCCACCATCCTGTTAATTAAGGGGACTTGACCACCAGCCTATGGGCATGTGAGTATATGCCCGAGAGATTCATGTGTATCATGGGGTGCAGGGGTGTGCCAGCTTCTGCCCGTAAGGAGCTGAAAAAACAGGATCAATGAAGAAGGAGGAAGCAAACATCTGCTGAGCACCAGGCATACCAGGCACCGCAGGGATCTGGCTCGGCTGCCAAAGGGCCTAGATTGGAAACCCAGCTCTCCCACTTGCCAGCTAGCTAACCTTAGCCCTGGTAGTAACACCTCTGCTCTATTTCCTACTTTCAAATGTGGATCCTAGTGCCTGCCTCCGTGGCTGTGGTGACGGCTGAATGGGTTAACGCATGTTGGGATAGGTTACAGAAAGCCACCAGTGGTTTACTACTCCTCCCATTAAATAGTGGGGTCTACTGACTCTCCCCGTGAGCCTGGCTGTTCCTGTCACTGGTTTAGATCATGTGATTGGCAGAATAATGACACCCTCTCCCCAATATGTCCTGGTCCTAATATCCAGAGCCTGTGAATATATTATGTTCATAACAAAGGGGAATTAGAGGTTGCTAATCAGATGCCCTTGAGGTGGGAAGATTATCCTGGATGAAATGACAGGGGTCTTTAGAAATGAAGAGGGAAGCAGGAGAGTCAGAGTCAGAGGGACACGGGAAGAGAAAGACTTGACCAGCCGTTGCTGTCTTTGAAGATTGAAGGGGCCACTAGCCCGGTAATGTGGACAGCCTCCAGAAAACAGAAAAGGCTAGAAAATGAATTCTCCTCTAGAGCTCTCAGCAAAGATCACAGCCCTGCTGACACCATGGTTTTAGCCCAGTGAATTTTATTTTATATTTCTGACCTCCAAAACTGTAAGATAATAAATTGGCATTGTTTTAAGCCACTAAATTTCTGGTAATTTTTTTTGCAGCCACAATAGGAAACTAATACGAGCCAATAGAATGGGGCAGAATTATGCTGTGTAATATCTATGGCTGGGCCTTAAGAGACCTGCAGCTTCTGATTTCACCCCTTTGGAAGTCAGCTGTCATGTAAGCAGTCCAACTATGCCAAGTCACCATGCTGTGAGGAAGCCCAAGCTTCCACGTGGAGGAGCGCCAAGTTGCCAGACATGTGAGTGAAGCCTTCTGATCCTTCCAGCCCAGCCTAGCCACCAGCTGAATGCAGTAGAATAAATGGCCCCAGCTGACATACGTAGAATAGAACCATCCAACTGATCCTGCCTGGGTTCCTGACCAACAGAAATGTGAGCAAATAAAGTGGTTGTTGTTCTAAGCCCCCAAGTGTTAGGATTGTTTTTCATACTGCGATAGAGAGCCAGATCTCTTGAAAAAACACTTAGAAAGGAGCATGCCACACATAAGCATTCAATATGTGTTGATTATTATTATACTAAGTTATTCATGTATAAACTCCTCAATAACTCTGCTAAATGGTGTCTTGGTCCATTTTGGCTGCTATAACAAAAATGAAGTAGCTTATAAACAAACAGAAGTTTATTTCTCACAGTTTTAGAGGCTGAGAAGTCCTAGATGCCACGTCTGGTGAGGACTGGCTTCCTTGTTCACAGATGGCCATCTTTCACTGTGTGTTTACATGGAGGAAAGGGTGAAGGAGCTCTCTGGGGTCTCTTTTACAAGGGTACTAATCCCATTTATAAGGACTCTACCTTTATGACCTAATCACCTCCCCAAAGACTCAAAATACCATTACATTGGGATTAGGTTTTAACATACAAATTAGTGTGGGGTGGAGGGGCACAAACATTCAGTCTATAGCAGTAGGTATTATCCATCTGTGACAGTTGGGATATTGTTGAACAAATATTCAATCCTTTCCCCCTCACTATGAGCAGAGTGTGCTTCCCATGCCATTGATGCTGGGCTTGGCCTTGTGATTTGATTTAGCCAATGGGATGTTAGCAGACGCGACACACGCAGAGTCTTTAAATGTGCTTCCCTTCTGGGGCTTCTGCCATTGCCGTAAGAAAATGGCCAGGAGGCCTGAAGGTCACAGAAGAGCAAGAGACATGTGGATCAGAGTCACGCAGCCAGCCATCGACCTGTGAGCCTGGTGACACGAGCTTGTTGTTTTATGCCACTGAGTTGTGGAGTGGTTTTAATGCAGCAATAGCCTGACTGAGACACAATCTTTAGGTGAGGAAACTGAGGCCCAGAACCTTGCTTAAAAACATGACAAAGCCCATGGAAATATTCATAATAAAGGCAGCTTTTTACTTAAAGAGGCAAATGAGAGTCCCTGTAGTAACTCCCAAGGGCTGCCCTAACAAATGACCACAAACTGGGTGACTCAAAACAACAGAAATGTATTATTTCACAGTTCTGCACACTAAGTCTGAAATCAAGGTGTCAGGAGGACCCTGCTTCTTCTGAGGGCTCTTGGGGAGAATTCTTCCTCACCTCTTCCTAGCTTCTGGGGTTCCTGGCAACCCTTGGTGTTCCTTAGTTTGTAGACACATCCCTCTGATCTCTGCCTCCAATGGCACAGTCTTTGTTTGTGTCTATGTGTCTGATTGTCCCTTTTCTTTCTCTTAGGAGGATACCAGTCATCAGACTTTAGGGTCCACCCTCATCTCAACTAATCATATCTGCAAAGACTATCTATAATAATAAAAGTGTAATATGCTAATTAGACCGGACAGCCAAACGACCTTCTGGACATCCTTCCAGACCTTCTCTGCAGCAGGCGGGGGCTGAGGCAGAGGCGGTTAGGGCGATCAGGCAGGCAGGTGAGTAGTTAAGGGTGATCAGGCAGGCAGGCAGAGTGGTTAGGGGCAATCAGGCAGGCAGGCAGAAACAGTTAGGGGCAATCAGGCAGGCAGGAGAGTGGTTAGGGGCGATCAGGCAGGCAGGCAGAGGGGTTAGGAGTGATCAGGCAGGCAGGCAGGCAAGGAGCGGTTAGGAACCAGTGGTCCCAGATTGCAAGAGGGATGGCCAAGGGGTTCCGGATTGCGAGAGGGTACAGGCTGGGCTGAGATACCCACCCACCCCCCATAAGAATTTCATGCACCGGGCCTCTAGTTTCCAAATAAAGTCACATCCTGAAGTTCTGGGTGGACATGAATTTGGGGGGGCACATTACTCAACCCAGTGCAGTCCCTCTGTTTCATACTAGAAAACTAGAGATGTCATTAGGCAGACTATGCTCAAATGAGCTTCAGGCAAACATTCAGAGGGGCAACAGTATAAACCTTGAGGAGAACAGGTTGGGAAGACTTTAGGCAGAAGGTAAGATTGAACCTTCACTTAGACATTTCATAAATCTCTGACAGTTTGGGAGCTGCAAATGAATGTTGCTGAGTGCTTTCTCTGGGTTAAACATGGAGGTGAGTGTTGCTTGCTTTGAATAAAACTCTCAAGCCATTTTAGAAGGTCCCACAATGAGGCTCCATTTTTCCATTCACTGCTTGTCTTGTCAGCACCTTTTGTGATGCGCTTCTGTCCTGATGAGCCCCTCGCTGCAGGTGGGGAGGCCCTGGACACATTCTCCCTAAAACCTGCTCTCCTCTGGGAGATTTATTTATGGAGGAATGTATTTCAGAAGTTTGGTGCCTCAGCGAAACTACTTTCGAATGCCTACAATGTGGATATTTCAAAATCAAATCTATGTGTGAACAAGACCAAGCTTGCTAGCCTCGATGAAGACATTGTGCATGCCAAGTTCAAAAGAAGAAAACACCGCATCTTAGGCTACTTGATCCAGATACAAAACAGAATGTAAAACATTATTACTAGTCCCACGGGCTCCAATTTTCTTTAACATGCATGGACTCTGGGGTCAGGCAGACCTGGGTTCAAGTCCCATTTCTGCCACTTAGCAGTGATGAGACTTTAATATGCCTCCCCTGAGCCTCAGTTTGGACGTCTACAGACTGGTCCTACTACCTACGTCAGCAGGCTGCTGTGAGGATTCAACGAAAGAGTAAAATGCAAAATGCGTCGAGCAGTTGAAGGTGCTTAGTAGGGCCTCACAGAGTTAACGTGTTCAGTTCCGGGCCCTTATCTTCCTGCACTGGCATGGGTGCCAAGGACAGATGTGGGTTAGCTGTCACTGATCTCAGCAGAGCCCCCCAAGTGTCAGGCTTGTGCATCCCTCTCTTCTACCACCAGACTTTGTCCTCAGGACACACGAAGGGTGGGCAGGGAGACCCCGGAGTTGGGAGTTTAGAAATAGATTGGACAACGCAACGACTGAGGACAAAAGAGACACAGAACTAGGCAAGGAAGCTTCTCCCTCTCTGGTTTGCGGTGGGCTCTTTGCCCCTCATGAAAGGAGGGTGAGTCGGTGACGATCCTGCGGAGAAGAACGAAGGCTTCCCGGCCCGGGCAGCGGGGCATGAGGAAGGGGTGCGAAGGGGACTGCGGTGACTCAGCAGATGGCTCAGGAGAAAGGGTCTGAGCTGTCCCCTGGGGCCCAGTCGGGAGAACAGACCACGTCAGACAAGTTAGCAGCGGTCACAGAGCTAATCTGGAAGTGGGGCCGCGGTGTCTGGCCCACCTCGCATAATAATTAGTGCTAACATTTACAGAGCCCTTACCCTGGTTATATATCAGCTCGTTTCATCTTTATTATAGCTCTACCGGGGCTTACCGTCATTGCCTTCCCTGAGGCCCAGAAAAGGTGTGTGGTTACCAGTTCCAAGAGGAGATCCTGTGATCCTCAACCTCCTGGTGGTAGGCCCCTGAGGACTTACTTTCCTGTCCCCCCCAATCCCGGGTCCCTGACATTTGACTGTGACCCCGCTTTGGAGGACATGTTTCTGCAGCTCCGTCTTAGCACCCCTTTGCACAAGCTAGTGGTAGTTGCCCCTCTGCTATAGGTAGCAGACACTGTGACCCTCGACCACTCCTGCCCCTTCTGGCCTGACCTCTGAGAGCTGGGAAAGGACAGGCAAGATTCTGGGAGTGAAAGAGGGAGGTGAGGAGATCACCCCAACCCCCAAATATACAACAGTTCCTGCTGTCAGGGAATCAAAAAGTCTTAAGGAGACAAGCCTTTTGTTCTCTAATTATGGTAAGAAATTTTAAGGGCAAATACCACTAGAAGAAAAAAGTTGGTACTGGCTCGAACTCACACTAAGTCTGAATGATTCTGAGATCTGAGTTCAGAGCAGGGAACAAGCAAAGACTAGGGCCGGGTTGGAAGTATGGATGAAAAGAACCCACAGAAGGAGTACGAGGCAGGCAGAAAGGGAAGGCTTGGTTTAATCAAAATGAACAATAGTTCCCTCAACTAGTCCTGTCTGGAAATGCTCATGAGAGCCATCTTCCAAAATCTCCAGATTTTAGCCGGAACAATGCTGGGGAAGCAGCTGCCTGAAGGAAGGGGGTGGGTGAAAGTATTGGACTCATTCACCGGACACCGATTTGCCAGAAAAGGAAGTGGGGGTGTCGGGGACATTATTTCCACTTCCTGGATACATAGTCAAACATGAAACAACTGAGTTCCAACAGGACAAGGCAATCAAATAGGCGACCTCCACAGGTGGCACCACACCCAACACATGTCAGGATACAGTAAGAACTACAGTAGTATTTTTAAGGCTTCCAGAAAGCAGTGCCTTGTTACCATCTTAAATCTAAAGGACAACAAAGACATTTCATGAATACTTTTTTAAACTGTTATTGATTTTATAGAGAGAGGAAGGGACACACAGAGAGAGAAAAACACTGATTTATGGTTCCACTTATTGATGCATTCATTGGTTGGTTCTTGTATGTGCCCTGACCCGGGATTGAACCTGCAACCTTGGTGTATCAGGGACGACATTCTAGCCAACTGAGCGCCCTGGCCAGGGCAAGAATACTTTGTTTTAAAGTCAGCTCCAAAATGGTTGGACACAACCTCGTTGCCTTTTAATACGATTGAATGAGTTGTGGTACATTCAGACTATGGAATACTATGTGACCACTGAAGAAACCTGGCTGCTCTCTATGTATGGGTATGGGGTGATGACCAAAATAAATGTGAAAAAAAGCCAGAATATCCTACAGAGTGTGCAAATACATTTTAGTACATTTGTGCAAAATAATAACATGTCCATAGTCTTGCAGATGTATAGAATGTCTCTAAAAGAATACACATGAATGTGTATGAGCTATTAAAGATAATAATGGACTTATAAGACAGGATAGTGAGCCCTCACCAGTTTGGCTCAATGGATAGAGCATCAGCCTATGGCCCGGGTTCAATTCTGGTCAAGGGCATATGCCTGGGTTGCGGGCTAGATCCCCAGTAGGGGGCATGCAGAAGGCAGCCCGTCAATGATTCTCTCTCATCTCCCTCTCCCTTCCTCTCTGAAATCAATAAAAATATATTTAAAAATAATAAGAAATAAAAAAATGAGTCAGGATAGTGATTCTCCTTGTGGGGGACACATGAGGTGGAGGGCTTTTGGGGTGTTACTAATGTTCTGTTCTTGACCTGGGTGCTGGTTACATGAGGTGTTCAATTGGTGAATGCTCATTCATCTGTATTTATGATTCGTGCACTTTTCTTCCTCTTTTTTTTAAATATGTTATGTTGATTTTTTACAGAGAGGAAGGGAAAGGGATAGAGAGTTAGAAACATCGATGAGAGAGAAACATCCATGAGCTGCCTCCTGCACACCCCCTACTGGGGATGTACCCACAACCAAGGTACATGCCTTTGACCAGAATCGAACCTGGGACCCTTGAGTCCGAAGGCCGACGCTCTATCCACTGAGCCAAACCCGTCAGGGCTCGTGCACTTTTCTATGTTATGTACTCCAATACTAATGTTTTAAACTAATTTTGAATAATAAATAAAATAAACAAATAATATGAAATACATTTTAAAATAACTTTGAAAAATAATGAAGACATAACTCCAAATTCACGCAATCACAGAGGTTCTCAGCCCCTTTCCCAGCAGATTAGTCCTGGCTATTACTCACCCGCCTAGTCCAGCACAGGGGATGAAAGAGGCTTAAGTTTCCACGTTTCCCAATCTGGCCTCATTTACTCTTCCTTCACACTGACCTCAGCCTCTTGTTTATCAATTGCTCCAGGACTTTTTCTTTTTTTTTCCCCCCAAACAGATTAAACCACAGTTGTTCATCTGTTCAACAAAGTCACCCGCTGTGCAGGCTGTGGCTCCCCAGGGCTGTGGTGTTGAAGAAAACCTGCTGGCTGGGAAACTGAACGGAAGCTGTTTTATTTCATGCTCGTAGTTTTCAATATGAGCGGGCATAGTTCTTCTTATTTAAAAAACAATTTTTTTAAGAGGTGAAGACAATTAGTTGATCCTTTCATTGAAGAGAAAGAAAAAAAAAACAAACAAATTTCCTGAATTTCCTGATTGTGGTGGTGACATTTTTCCTAAAGAGTCACAGGTTGCCCCAGAAAGAAAAAAAAAAATCAAGGCCTTTCCAATGCCATTTTCAAATGTGATCTTAGGCATTCCCTTTGAGGAAAGTTGGGTGTTTGCCCAGGAAGTTCAAAGCAGCAGCCAAAATTCACTCGCACCTGGGATTTATAACCTCCTGCAGCAGGGGCAGGAAGGGCCCTGGCATTGATTGGCGGCCTATTGTGTGCCAGGCACTGTGCTGGGCACTCCAACCATTACTCTACTCCTTCCTGTCACAATAACTATGAAATAGATTTACGGAAGGAAACCAAACCTCTAGGTCATACTCTATACACACCCCAATATGTTATGGCTTAAAAGAATGCTTTACTATCATTGCTTAGGATTCTCTGGAGCTCAGTTGGGTGATTCTCACGCGGGGTCTCTCATGTGTTGCACCTAGATGTGGGCTGTGGCTGGTAATCTTAAGGCTCTACTGAACTGGATGTCCAAGCACAACTTTGTTGAACAAATGCTGGCTGGGTTGTCACCCAGAGTGGCTACATGGGGCCTCTCTCAGAGAAGGTGTCCCAAGAACAAGTATTCTGAGAGACCCAGACAGAAACTGCAAATCTTCTGTCCTAGCATCACTCCTACTGCAACCTCTTGGGCAGGGTGAATCACAGGCCCAGCCTAGATTAAAGGAGAAGGGGAATAGACTCCATCTCTCACTGCCAGGGGGAGTAGAGAAGAATTTGTAGCTCTCATTAATCTATCATATCTAGAGAGTGGTGAAGCCAGAACTTGAACCCAGGTTGGCCTGATTCCTTCCATTAGTCACCTATAGGCTTAATTATGAGCCTGTTTAACTATTGGAAATGGCCACTATTGACCCTGGTGTTGGAAAAGAAAGCTGGGTGACAATATCAACACCACTTAGATGCCTCTTGATAAAGAAGCCAGTGTGGCCTGGCTGGCATGGCTCTGTGGTTGAGCATTGACCTATGAACCAGGAGGTCACAGTTCAATTCCAGTCAGGGCACATGTGGGGCATGCAGGAGGCAGCCGATCAATGATTCTCATCATTGATGTTTCTATCTCTCTCTTCCTCTCTGAAATCAATAAAAGTAAAAGATTAAAAAAAAGAAATACTATTTGGAATCTGAGGAAAGGACTGTGAGCTTCAAACATAACATTACCATGTTTCCTTTTAGAAATAACACCCTCTTCCCCCTTCCCCCTCACCCCACCCCCACCCCCGGCCACATTCTCCTGACCCTCGTCCTTGGCCACTGTCCCTACGGTAACCTACCCTCCTCAAAGACCCATCTGCACACCCATCTTTGGTTCATCTCTGCTGTTGTGGCCAGTGCTTCTCCAGATTTCTCTGCTGTTATCTGGGGCTATAAGATTAAGTTATGAATGGGCTTCCCTGGGGTGTATAAGAAAAGCTCAATCATCCTGGAGCACCAAGGTTCTGTCATACAGGTCAGTGAGGGAACATTCTATGGAAAATTGAGGTTTGCTCCCAAGAGGGGAGGAGAGGGTGCTTCATTCCTTCAGTACCATTGCAGCTTTCATTCATTCCTCACACATTTCCTTGGTGCCTGTGCTGTGCCCGGCGCTGCCTTCTTCCCCTTTTCACTCTAAGCACCTCTTCCCTGGAAACCCCTCTCCTTTGAGGGGTTCCCAGATTTCACCTTCAGTGCAGAGCCTCCTGCTTCAATGAATAGAGAAATTTTACCACTAAATTTGAGAAAAATATTTTAGAGCCAAGAAGAGGAGGCAGGGGGAGAGTGGGTGGGAAGAGATCAACCAATGAACTTGTATGCATCTATGCATAACCCTTGGGCACAGATAATGGGGTGGTGAGAGCCCTGGGGGGGGGGGGGGAGAGGACTGGAGTGGGCTGGAAGAGGTTAATGAAGGAAAAAGGAGGACCTATGTAATACTTTCAACAATAAAGATTTTTTTTAAAAAAAAAGAAGAAATAAAAATTTAAGAAAAAAGAGGAGGCAGCTTAAAGATTCTGAACGCATCAAATTGGAGAGTTTAAAACCTAATTATTCTTTAGACATGGGCCTCTAAATGGCTCAATCAATATTTATTGAATGATGAAGCAAATGTTACAGTCACGCTGTTGGTAAATAGAAGAATTTTCCTAATAAGCTAATCATTAGAAGAGATCGAAAGAGGGAGTTTAACTTGAGGATATTCCTCACACCTATTGTTTTAACCATTCCAAATAATAGGCTTTGTACAAATTTCAAGTGTGCCTTAGGTATTTGTTAAACAAAGTCTAAGCCTTGTCTCCATTAGACAAGATTTCAAATTAGTTAGTTTGTGCTGGCACTTAAAGTGTGGGCAATGCCTTAACCGGTTTGGCTCAGTGGATAGAGTGTCGGCCTGCAGACTGAAAGGTTCCAGGTTCGATTCTGGTCAAGGGCATGTACCTTGGTTGTGGGCACATCCCCAATAGGAGGTGTGCAGGAGGCAGCTGATAGATGTTTCTCATCGATGTTTCTAACTCTCTATCCCTCTCCTTTCCTCTCTGTAAAAAATCAATAAAATAAAAATAAAAAAAGTGTGGGCAAAAAATGTGGGGAGGGGTTCTATGGAAAGTAACCTCACAAGGGTGATCAGATCATAAATTCCTAACTGGGCAGGTCATGGTGGGTGGTCACGCCCCCAGCCTATAACTTCTTTAGTATGAGGTTTTAAGCCAGCCCTATCCATTGTTCTTGTGCATCTAAGTTAACACACCTTTGAAATATCAGAAGTAATAACCCTCCAAGTGGGCATTAACCCTCAAGAGAGCACATAATCTTGTTCCAATCTTCCTCTCATCCCCTCCTTAATTTCAAATGCATAAAAGAAGCTGCAAAACTGTCATTCTCTGGAGCATTTGAGATCTTGTTCCCTGGCATATGTCATCAGTTTGGCTCAAATAAACTCATAAAAATTCGCTACAGGTTCTGACGTTCTTATGTCGACAAGAGTAGTAACAGTGCATGTCTTTTAAATAGCCCTTCTCCAAACTTGGCACCAGTTCAAAATGATCTTCACTCCTTTCTCACCATACACCCAAGTGTCCTGGCAAGGCAACTCGTAAGAAAATAGCCTACTGTCTTAATCTGTCAAACAGAGAAAGTAATGGCACCTGCATCGTCGAGTGGTCATTGAGAATTAAATGAGATTTGTGACAAGAAAACATTTTGAGAATTTACACATTTTTTTTACCCTATATTTATTTTCTAGGGTCCCTTGGCCTGTTCCCAATTCAGTCAGCAGTCTTTCCTTATCATCTTGAAGTCAGTAGCATTTATTGCCTCAGGGGAGGAGTGATAAGGCAAAAAAGCCAGAAAACTACTTAGGAGTGGTAAAAGTGAGGCCTTGTGACCTGTAAAATTTAACCCTTGAATAACTGAAGCATAAAGTTTGTGCCATAAATCTTAGAAATGGAAAAACAGAGAACTAGGCATATAAGAATTATCAAGAAGGAAGGAGAGAGGAGGCAAAACATTGGTAGTAGGGTCCCAGAGAAAGGCGCTTGCCCCCTGGGAGGTGGGGGGATGGTATGCCTCCTGGCTCCAAGACAGAGGAATTTGTCAAGCAGAAGGGCTGAGAGGGTGACGGGAAAGTCTGGCTCTTTCCAGGTGCTGGAAACAGTGGCTTGTTCTTCATGAAGTGGAGGTGGTTTTGAGTTAGCAGGGAGAAACAGGGCTTTGAAGTATGGAGCAAAGAAGCAACCCGGCAGGGGCCTGATGGGATATCCAGTGCGGCAATGAGATTGGCAAAGTTCATTTGTGTATTGGGACCCACACAATGGAGGCTGCCGTGGAAGCACAAATCTAAACCTAAGTCAGCCCCCACTTACAGGAAATACCTGTCAAGGAAACCAAACATGCACAAACCACAAGCCTTTATTCCTTGAGTAAAGGACATCAAACTCAAATTGTTTCAGTTTTGTCATTTCAAAATGATATAATGGCAGATACCACTATGGTTAGATGAACTATAGGAGATGAAGTCCCAGCAACTCTCCATCACCTAGGAACTTAGACAAAACTTGGCATAGAGCAGAAGTAAAAATCAATTGAAATTAAGTTTCTGCCAGAAGAATGAGCATTTAAAATAGAAATTAGCAATTAAAGCCATTTATTCAGAAAAGTACATTAAATTGAATTATTCAATTCCACATATCTCATCCAGACCTTGAGATTTACTCCTACTCTACGATAATGTGTGTGAATGCCTGGTATATAATATGTGCTCAATAAATGCTAGTTACTATTATTATTATTATCATTATTATTATCTTAGATCCCAGGACAAGACACTGAAGAAGGTCCTATTGTAACAGAATGAAAGACTCAGCCTCTCTGACCACATCTTGTTGACGCCTGCTTTGTTCCCATGGCCTTCAGGCTAATAGCTTCTGCTTTGTCTTGCATGCAGACATGCTCATCATTAGAGGAATTCTACTTGCTGCCTGACTGTTACCAGAACAGCCCCTTACCAGAAAGTGCCTCTTCCAAGGAGATAAGGAAAGTGTGTACAAGAATAATGCTTATTTATCAAAGATTTGCAAGAACCTCATGATTGAACTCACATCAACTAGCAGGCTCTTCCTCAGACCCCTGCTGACTCCCAGATGTCTGCGGTGGTCAATCACCTATTGCCCTTCCCATTTCCCCTTCCTTTGACATAAAAGAAGCATGAACTCTGTACTTGGAAAGTCAGATTTGAAGAAGCACTAGGTCTCCCATTTGCTTGGTTAGTGCCTTCTTAATCAACCAACCTTTCCTTACTTCCAAAGGCCAAACTCTGATGTTTGGAGTTTGGCCTTTCGAAGCATCGGGCACATGGACTTTGTGTACCGGTAACACTATTGCGCACTTTAAGAAAGTCTTATTACCTTCCTTCCGAGAACTAAAGAAGGAAAGAGGGTCCACTTTATTCCTACCCGCAGACACTCAAGTTAGTACTTTGAACAGTCATGGTGGGGAAATGGGCCATTGACAACCCAGAGGGAACTGCAGTGGGGAGTCTCCATGACTGGTTGGGTAAGTTCTCTCTTTACTTTTCTTTCTTAAAATTGACCTCCATAAAGAATACTATGTATTCATCAAGGCAGCTTCTTTTGGGGCACACAGTAAATCTACATATCCCAGTTTATCTTAGAAACGTAGATGGAATCATGTGATCAATTCTGACCAGTGAAAGGGGGAAGAAATAAGAGTTGTCACTTCTTGAACCCTAAAAGCCTTTCATGTGATTGATTCTCTACAGCTGGAAGGAAAGGGCTCTGAGGACCCATGAAACATAACCGCAGACAGGAGAGGCCTGGACTCCTGAGAAGCCCTGTGTAGGAGAGCCACAGAACTAGGACACTTGGCTAGGACTGTCCACTTAGTGAAAAATGAGCTTTCCTTTGGGCTAAGCCCGTGGTCAGCAAACTGCGGCTCGCGAGCCACATGCGGCTCTTTGGCCCCTTGAGTGTGACTCTTCCACAAAATACCACGGCCTGGGAGAGTCTATTTGGAAGAAGTGGCGTTAGAAGAAGTTTAAGTTTAAAAAATTTGGCTCTCAAAAGAAATTTCAATCGTTGTACTGTTGATATTTGGCTCTGTTGACTAATGAGTTTGCCAACCACTGGGCTAAGCCATTAACATGTGGGGGCTGTTTGACAAAGCCGTCAACTCTAGTACTCAATGTGTAAGTGTTAGAGCAAGTTTGTCACATGTGATTGTGGCTCATACCCCTGTACCCCCACCTTCAATCCCTGTCACCAGATTGGACTAGTTTTAGTCTTCCCAGAAGTCAGACAGTGTGTGAGTCCAATTGCAGCTTACTTGCCTCCTCAATGTTCTTTGGGATTTAGGCACATAAAAACAGTACACATGAGATGGTTTCATTTTAGGAACTTGCAAAACCTAGATTGAGAGAGTTTAAGAAAAGGAAGGCACATTTGTAACCATCTGGTTCAACCATTAAAACAAGGGAGGGAGGATGGAGAAACCAAGATGGCGGCATAGGTTAAACACCTAACCTACAGCCGGGCACAACAATATCAAAAACACAACTAAAAGTCAAAACGGACATCATCCAGAACCACAGGAAAGCTGGCTGACTGAAATGCCCACAATTAGAAGGAAAAAGAAAACCACAAGGAAAATCAGAGAAGCCGTAAAAGCTTGAGGTATGGAGACACAGGCGGAGACACGAGCCCGCGAGCGTGCGGGGAAGACGGAGCTGGAGAGGAAGGGGCCGCTGACGGCCTGGCTGGCGTTCTCTGGCGGGAAGGAGATAAAAGCGCCAGATTGTGCTGAACCCCAGCTCCGACTGCACTGAACCCCATTTCCCGGCGAAACCCTGGGAAGCCGGGCTCATGCTGGGGGAGTCTGAGCTGTGGGACGGAGACACAGAGGAGCTGCGCCGGAGCCGCGCACGGGAATGCGCGCAGAGGAGGGTCTGTTGCCTGTGCCGCTGGATTGCCCTAGCAGGAAGGAGACAAAAGCTCCGGACTGTGCTGAATCCCTAGTTCCAACTGCACTGAACCCCAGTTCCGGGAAAGACCCGGGGAAGCCAGGCTCATACTGGGGAAAACTGGGCAGAGATGCAGAGAGGCGGCGAAGAACAGAGCACCGGAGGCGCGCAGGGGATTGTGCGCGGAGGATGGGCTGTTGACTGTGCTGCTGAGTCGCCCTGGAGGGAAGGAGACAAAAGCGCCAGACTGAGGTGAGCCCCAATTCTGACTACACGGAAACCCAGTTCCGGGAGAGAATCTGGGAATCCAGATTCATTGGGGGAGAGACTAGACTGTTTGGCAGCGCGCGAAACTCCAGGGCACTTTTCTCTCAGAGGTGTTTGCTGGGAGTACAGAGGGACACTGAGACACAGGAACCTCATAGGGCGGGGCTGACGGGAAGCCAAGGCGGTAGGCTCCGCCCTGTAACTCCGCCCCATCCAAGCTGAACACAGAGGCTTTTACAATTTTGCAAGTCTAGTTGAATGGGGCTGTCTCCCGGCATAGGCACAGCTGATCCTCACAGCCAATTGGGCCGGAGGTCACATCCTCCCAGTGTACCAACAGCAATCAAGGCTTAACAACACCAAGACTTTGCACTCAGCCCACAAAGGGGGATATCAAGAGCGACCACCTAGGGAGATTAGGGAAGCTGAGCGATAGGGAGGCAGCCAAAAGGGGAAGGCACCGAAACAGGTCACGAATATAAGGGATGCTGTAATTCCTGCTGAGGGGCCACAGGCAGTAGCTGACCTACACTACATTGGAGACCCAGAAATGAGGGCATCTAGTGGTCGGTGTGAGATGACACCAGACTTCGACCACTCCCATAAGGGACACATTCAAGAGGCAGATGCAGTGAGCGCCGAAGCCTTGCTGCACCAAGACCCGGCACATAGGCGTGTCTTCCGCACAGCAACTCTTCCTTTATAGTCACAGAGGGTCCGCACGGCCAATAGGCCTGGAGGACAATTCCTCCCAGTGACACCAACAACAATCAAGACTTAACTATACAAACAAGGACCAAGATGGAGGCATAGGGCAGAAGCCTGATTGCTGCCTACCACAACGGTTTTGAGACTACAACGGGAGAGCAGAGCAGACACCATCCAGAACCACCGGAGGGCTAACTGAGCGGATGCTATACAACTAGAATAAAAGAGAGGGGTACGCGGGATGAAGCTGATGCCGGTGACCCAAAGACCACACTTTAAAAACTACGGCTCAGGCGACACAATGGTGGCCTGGAACGTGCTCGGTGCAGTTCCCCCAGCGGTCTCCGGCTGAGGGGAAGGCTTCACTCGCTGCCGAGCACGGACAGACGAGCCCCTGGGAGACATGGGGCGGGAGACTACGCGCTTGCTGACCTCCGAGTCCTTCAAGAATCTCAACACCCCGGAAGCGGCCAGGTGCGCACGCTCGGCGACCGGCCACCGCTGCAGACCCAAGGGCCGACGCAGCCACCCCGGACCAGCCCGCCGCCGCGCACCGGGCACACCGGAGCTTCGCCGAGCCCGCCGCCCAACGAGTTCTGCGGTGGCTGCCCTGGAACTCTGAGAAAATGGCCGAAGGAATTGCTGAGAGGGAATTGACCAACAGGAATTGGGATCAAGAAGACGAAACCCCGCTGGGTCCCGGATCCGGGTGAAGCCGCGTGCCCCTGGGTATGGGTGAGGCTGGGAACTGGGTCAGGGTGAGGCTGGGCCCCGGGTCCGGGTGAGGCCACGTGCCCCTGGGTCCGGGCGAGGCCGTGCGCCCCTGGGTCCGGGTGAAGCTGAATCCTGGGTCCGGGCGAGGCCGTGCGCCCCTGGGTCCGGGTGAGGCTGAATCCTGGGTCCGGGCGAGGCCGCGGGCCCCTGGAGCCGGGTGAGCCCTGGGCCCCGGGTCCGGGCGAGGCCGCGGGCCCCTGGAGCCGGGTGAGCCCTGGGCCCCGGGTCGGGGCGAGGCCGCGGGCCCCTGGAGCCGGGTGAGCCCTGGGCCCCGGGTCGGGGCGAGGCCGCGGGCCCCTGGAGCCGGGTGAGCCCTGGGCCCCGGGTCGGGGCGAGGCCGCGGGCCCCTGGAGCCGGGTGAGCCCTGGGCCCCGGGTCGGGGCGAGGCCGCGGGCCCCTGGAGCCGGGTGAGCCCTGGGCCCCGGGTCGGGGCGAGGCCGCGGGCCCCTGGAGCCGGGTGAGCCCTGGGCCCCGGGTCGGGGCGAGGCCGCGGGCCCCTGGAGCCGGGTGAGCCCTGGGCCCCGGGTCGGGGCGAGGCCGCGGGCCCCTGGAGCCGGGTGAGCCCTGGGCCCCGGGTCGGGGCGAGGCCGCGGGCCCCTGGAGCCGGGTGAGCCCTGGGCCCCGGGTCGGGGCGAGGCCGCGGGCCCCTGGAGCCGGGTGAGCCCTGGGCCCCGGGTCCGGGCGAGGCCGCGGGCCCCTGGAGCCGGGTGAGCCCTGGGCCCCGGGTCGGGGCGAGGCCGCGGGCCCCTGGAGCCGGGTGAGCCCTGGGCCCCGGGTCCGGGCGAGGCCGCGGGCCCCTGGAGCCGGGTGAGCCCTGGGCCCCGGGTCCGGGCGAGGCCGCGGGCCCCTGGAGCCGGGTGAGCCCTGGGCCCCGGGTCCGGGCGAGGCCGCGGGCCCCTGGAGCCGGGTGAGCCTGGCCCCGGGTCCGGGCGAGGCCGCGGGCCCCTGGATCAGGGTGAAGCAGTGCCCCTGGGTCCAGCCGAGACCAAACCAGAGGGAGTCGGACCTGCATTACCACCATTTGTCCACCATCCAGAGCTGAGGGGTCAGTGCCGACATGTACTCATAGGGAACCGGTGGACATTGATATTGGATCTCAAAAGAACTGTTGGTCCAGAAAGAAACTCACTACAGACTGATTCATTTGCCTGTCAGCATAACTATTATTGCTCGTCGCACATTCAATTCTTATAACTATATCTATAGTGACACATGATTTCGCTCATCTAGGGGAAATGATGAACAACATAGACTGATGAACAAGAACAGAACCAGAAACAAGGAGGCATCGATTGGACTATCGGGCCTCAGAGGGAGGATAGGGGAGGGTGGGGGGAGGGGGGAGAGATCAACCAAAGGTCTTGTGTGCATGCATATGAGCCTAACCAATGCTTAAGTTCAACAGAGGGTTGGGGCATCCAAGGGGAGGGGTGTGGGATGGGAATGGGGGGATGAGGACAAATATGTGACACCTTAATCAATAAAGAAATTTAAAAAAAATAAAATAAAATAAAAAAAAAATAAAAAATGTAAAAAAAAAAAAATAAAATAAAATAAAATAAAAAAAAAAAAAAAAAAAAACAAGGGAGGTTTTCTGAGATCTGCTCTTACTAAAGTAGATCAGTAATGAAAACAGCCAAATCTGAGTATCAAAAGACCTTCCAGTCTACATGATGTATGATCTCTATCGTTCTGAGAAGCAAAAGCATAAAGTAATTTAAAACAATAAGGGAGTGTGTGTGTGTGTGTGTGTGTGTGTGTAAAGGTGACAGTGGATAACTGAGAATTTGTTAATGAATGAATGAGATTCGGATGGGGGATGGAGTGGTGGGGGACATGTGTATGAAAGGCTATGAGCAATGATGTAAAGCAGGCGTCCTCAAACTATGGCCCGCGGGCCACATGCAGGTGTTTTTGCCGTTTTGTTTTTTTACTTCAAAATAAGATATGTGCAGTGTGCATAGGAATTTCTTCATAGTTTTTTTTTTAAACTATAGTCCGGCCCTCCAACGGTCTGAGGGACAGTGAACTGGCCCCCTGTTTAAAAACTTTGAGGACCCCTGATGTAAAGGTTTTAGCCCAGCCGGTGTGGCTCGATTTATGAACCAGGAGTTCATGGTTCAATTCCCGGTTGGGGCATGCGCTCAGGTTGTGGGTTCGATCTCCAGTGTGGGGTGTGTAAGAGGCAGCCGATCAATGACTCTCTCTCATTATTGATGTTTCTCTCTCTCTCTCTCCCTCTCCCTTCCTCTCTGAAATCAATTAAAAAAAATTTTTTTTTTGAAGACAGAAAAGGTTTTACTACCAACCTTTGTAATTATGAAGGTTTCTACACTTGAACTGAGCTCAGAATTGGAAGGTAGAAGGAAACTAGTGAGAAGGAAACCAAAGCCTTGATGGACAAAGTACTGACTTAAGGCCATAGGCTGGATAGTACAGGAACCCGAGTCAGCACCCACATCTTCAGAGCGCCCTTCGAAGTGCCTGTCGATACATCTGGATGTCTAGCATTAACAACTCGCGCTTTAGAATTAGAGCAATGTGCGTTAAAATTCTGGGTTCCTCTCTTACCAAGTGGATAATCTCAGGAATAGCATTTAACATCTCTGAACAGCATTTAACCTCATCTGTAAAATAGAGATAATAATAACAGGACTTTCCTTTTAGGGTTGTTATATCAACTACGCAGATTAATGCATTTAGAGTGCTTAGTAAACATCCGACCCTAGTAAAATTTTATGATGTTTTTGCTGCTACTTAAAAGAATACCAAAGTTGTATAAAAACAATGCAGCAGCCTTAACAGAACAACACCCCACACAGCTTGAGGATTACTTCCTCTGTGAACAGAAAGCATTATATATTCATGCTTTTGAAGAACTTCGAGTGTATTGATTTTTTTAGCTGAAGGCTCTTGATAAACAGCAAATGCAGAGAGGAGCTTTCTCTGAACTCCCCTTTCCTGTCTAAAGACAGATCCCCCAAAAAGAACTCAATTGCTATAAATTTCCTCTCTTCTTCTCCCCAGGATTTTCATCAACATGGGAAGATAGACTGGTCACAGGAGAGGAGACTAGAAGTCCACTCCACACCCAGACAAACTTTGTCACACACTATCATATCTCCCACCTATTCTACAAACCCATTTATCTTTCCGGAAAATTATTTACTCTCCCCTAAGTGATCTATATCCCCCCTGCCCTTCTCCTACCAAGATAGCATATAAGCTTTCAAATCCCATTACTTTTTTTGGGTATTCACTTTTTTTATGCCTCTGCCCATGTAATATTAAAAATAAATTTGTATACCTCTTCTCCTGTTAATCTGCCTGTAGTCAGTTTATCTCATAGACCCAGCTATTGAACCCAGGCGAGTAGAGGGACAGATTCTCCTCTCCTACATTTTATTTGGGACATTAATTCCTTACCTCATATGCCTGTCCTCTGCCAGATGATAAATTTCTTTCCTGATTGATTGATCGATTGATTTTTAGAGAGAGAGAGAAACATTGATTTGTTGTTCCACTTATTTATGCATTCATTGGTTAACTCTTGTATGCGCCCTGACCAGGGATCAAACCCACAGCCTTGGCTTATCAGGACAATGCTCTAAGCAGCTGAGCTACCCGGCCAAGGCCAGATGGTCAATTCCTTGTCACCTTATCTCTTTCTGAATCCCTCAGAGCAAGAAGTCTGATTTACACAAAATAGGTGCTCCCTTGAAACTTGTTGGGGAGCAGAGCCTGGCATGGGAAGATGAATGTAAAGAATTTGTGAGCGTCTCACACCCCATTCTTGGCTAGGGTTGACCTGCCTTCTTCAGGACTCTAGCTCCTGCTTCGATGAAGAGAAGTGTGGACTCCTAGAAGAAAGATTCATTTGATGTGAACCCCAAAAAGGAATTTACTTGCTGAAATGGACCTTCCATGGTCAACCAAGGTCCCAAATTTTATGACCAGCAAGAGTCTAGCAGCATTTGCTGACAGGGCTCCTCATGTACCCTGCACACCTGAAGAACCTCAGACTGAACTCTTAGCTTCCCAGGCTATGCTCCTGCCATCTGAGTCAACCATTATAAGGGAGTTCCTGGTTTTGTCTTTCAACAATGGACTGAGACCTGTCCCTTCCAATCGGAACTGCACAACTATATCCTCATTTGCATCTATACTGACCAATCAGAATGCATGCCACCAAATAATCAGAACTGCACGATTCGGACCAATCAGAGCTATATGAATTTGGAAATCTCATTTGCATAAAATTGGGAATCTGAGCAGGAACTTTCTCCATAAAAGATGGCCTCTCCTTTGCCTCAGGGAGCAAAGTTTTGGTTTCTACTGGAAGCTGCATTTTCCTAGTTTGCAAACTGTTTTACCTGAAAAAGTCTCTCCTTTTCTGCACCTCTTTGGGAATTTGAGTTACAGAAGGCAGCCGCTCCTGAATGGCTAAATGGCCCTTCTAAGAAAAGATCTTTACATTGATAAGCTCCAGAGAAGGTGGTGAACCCAGAAATGCCTGACCAGCTCTGGGCACCAGCTGGCAGACCTGATATACTGGGCTCTTGCTGTCTATCGTCTTCATGCTCAGTACAAGAGCTGCTTTATGAAACCCAGAAGGCTGGGAAGTCTTGGTAAGTCTAGCTTCTTCTTCCCAACTTGCAATTCCCAATTGTGTACTTCCTGCCTCTAGATTTTGTTACCGGAAAGGGACCTGGCCCTTGGTGGGTCTGCCCAGGGCCAGCCAGGAGTGTGTGGGTTCTTGACTTCATGCAGGAAAAATTTCACAGCATGAGTCCAAGTGACAATGAGGAAATGTTTATTAAAGCTGGGGCTGTAAAACAAGAAAGGGCCTAGTATAGAAGAAGCAACTGGGGAGCCTACGCTGGGCTGCCCTAGCTCTCTGGGAAGTCAGAGAAAAGGGGGCTTTGGGAATAGGTTCTGGGGACCAGCCTGGGACGAGCTGCTGCTGCCCGTTGCTCCCCAGGTTGCAAGTCTTGTGGGATCCATTAGAATTTAGTAAGATTTAGGAGATTCATGCTGGAGGGGAGGAGGGGGGGAGGGGGGGTAGTGAGGGAAGAAGAGGGAAAAGGGAATGGCAGGGGCTGCTCCCCAGAGGGAGAGCAGGAGCTGAGTCCTTTGTCTTGAGGTTTTCTCTCTTTTCATCGAAGGCACAGGCAGGAATCTTAGGGGAAATCTCCAGGGCAGTTCTTAGCCGAATATCCATCAGTTCTCTTGTTATGCTGTCTTATGTCAGTCTAATTTAGAGCCACAGGCAATGAACCTAAGATGGCTATAGGGAAGGCAGGAGTTTTTCCTCTCCTGTCTCACCTGTTAGGAAGGCTGGAAAAGTTCAAAAGAGAGGTGCGGGCTGTACCTGCTCCTGATTGGATAGGTCTCGATTTTGCCACATTTATATAAGAGAAAGAAGCCTTCGGAGGGACTGGAAGCTTCCTTGTCTTGATCTTGGTGGTAGTTACCCAGGTACAAAAATTCAGCAGGCTGTATACTTAAGATGTGTGTGTGTGTTTTCTATATCTAAGTTACACCTCAATTAAAAAATACCAGTGGCCAAGCTTACCCCTCTCCAAAGAAAGTCTGGTTTTAAGTAGTATGGGATAAGGCTCTGGCATCAATGCATCTAAAGCTCCCCAATTAGTTCTAATATATAGGCAGCATTGAGAAACACCAGCAGGGGCCTCAGCACATTCTTGTAGGGGCTGGTCAGTCCCCAGCCTTTGGAAGCAGGATTAGCCTCTGGGAACTAGGTGCACTCTAGGGGTTATAGGACAGTTTGTGGGGTAGGGGAGAGAAGCATTACAATTTGTCAACTCCCATCTGTCTCCCTATATCCTTCTAAGACACCCCCCACCCCTTTCCCCACACAAGTCATCTTAGGTTCATTGCCTGTGGCTCTTAAATTAGCCTGACACAAGGGACTCATCAGCTCTGCCTAGACATCTGAACCCCAGTGGCAAGGGCCCCCCACAGTAACAGCCAAAAGTCTAAGGCTTCAGTCCCCAATGCCCCAGCAATAGCACCATCCCAGGGAAAGCCAGGGAGCCAGAAGCGTGTGACTGGCATCTAGACTCACGGCCTGCAAGGCAGGGGGAGGGGGTGCACAATGAGGCAGGTGGTAGGAGTGTGGTAGGCAATTAGACAGACAGGAGCAGAGCAAGGACGATGGGCCGGGTACAGAAGGTCATGGGGGTGGAAAGCCCCAGGTCCTAGCAATGGACTATCAATTGCAGGGTGGGACCTCGCCCCAGGGTGACCTTTCCTCCTCTAACATAGCTAGTCACAAGGTTTGGACGCCCAGACCTTTCCTCCCTTGAGATAACATCTAGGCCTCAGTTGTATTTCAGCTCCAGGCCCAGATAAGCAACAAACCAGACCAGTGACCCCATGGCTGCCCTCAGGACCAGCTGCATTGAAAGATGAGCCCCTGCCCTGGCATTGACCCAACAATCAGTGGAGACCGAGACCCTGAAAAACACCTGGAAAACTGCTGAATGTTCTATAGAGATCTTCCCCAGGGACCTCCCCTAAAATCTCCGCCCTTAAAACCCTAAGGAAGGAGGACCTAGTTCCCTCTCCCTCCCAGGAGCCCACACCACCTCTTTCCCTTTCTCTTTCCCTTCCCCCTCCCCCCACCACCTACACTCCCGCCCCCAAACATGTTACCATTAGCTTCCTCACTCCCAAGCCCCAAGGGCCTTCCTTTACCTCTATAACTTGTTCCTACCTAAGCCCATTTCTTCTAGGAATTACTTCTTCCACCTCTGTGATTTTATAAGTAAATGTTGGAGTCTTGACTCTGAATTCTTTCCTAGCCAGAACTCAAGTACTGAGGTGGCTGAACCCAGGTCCAGTCTGACCCCATGGGCCTAACACCCGGTCTGCTCCTGCTGCCTACAACAGGAGGACACAGACGTTTCTGAGGACCCTGGAGAAGGATGAGCCAGATGATCTTGGCTGGGGAGTCAGAGTCAATGCGGTGTAAAAGGCGTTGTGACTGTGGCCTGGGGAGCCATTAGGATGAGTGTTTATGGCTGTCTTTTTCATTGAGCCTGGCTGGAAGGTTTCAGAAATGGAAGATTCGTTGGCACCAGAAGCCTCACACCAACCAATGTCTCTAAATCAAGCGGCGAAGCAGACAGACTCTGCGTTACTGGACATTAACTTCATGCCTCAACTTGAAAATTCAGGCTTCTTAGAATGAGCTCTGCAATTAGACATTTAAAAATATCTAATGATTGCCAATGAAGAAAGAAAAAAAAAAAGACGTGATATCTCCTCAAGTAGCTGCTAAATGGCAGAAAGAGAGAGTATAGCGTTCATCTGCAGGGCAGCCCACGGCAGGACCCCCATGCCCTCTCTTGAAGGTCAGAGCCACCCTAAACCACTTCCAGCTTTACGGAATAGCTCCCCAAGGTCTCCTAAGCAGTGGGGGTACATCTGAGACATCACCAATACCACGCTCAAAAGATCTCATCTTCACCTCAGACCCCATATATACAAGCCAGACCCTCCTGCCAGTCCCCCTTAGCCCTTATCCTCTTCACATTACCATCTCAGTTCAGCCCTGCCAGTGCCCCTCAACCCCTTGGCATAGTTTCACTTCTCTCATTCTAACTGGGGTTTTTTTTTTCTCTGTTCTTCATTGTCTTCCCTTTTCTTCTCTATTTCAGTCTCCAGTTAAAGTCACTTTGCGCCACCTTCGTGATTTTTGCATATCTTAATACTTAACTTTTTTACTTGGATATTTTTTATTTCTTGACTTCCTTTTAAACACCTAAATAAAGTTGCTTCTAAGAGAAACTCTATATCAATAGAAAAACAGTATTCCCTGCTGTAAAATAGAAACTTATAAAATAGTAAAATACATACAATGAAAACAGAGGTATGGTATTAAGTTCTAACTGGATGCTGTTGGTGACTGAGAGCTGTGAGCCAGAGACCTACCCAGCTGTGGTTGTAGTAGGAGAGGAGGTAGGGGATGCTAAGAGAGGTGCTGAAGACAGACTAGCACCAAACTGAGGCTTTGTCCTTCACATAATCAGAAGTGGCAAGGGAATTGCCTCATCTCCTTGTGTGTGTGTGTGTGCGTGTGCGTGCGTGTGTGTGTGTTTTATTTAGTTTTGTGTTCTTAGATCATTCTGTGTGGCCCAGGAAATCATGGTGTGAAGATTACTCTGGTTTGATCTCTGTACCCTGCCCTTTGTTCTCGCTCCCTCGTTTCTTCAGTTTCCCTGTTTGTCCTCTCATTTCCTCCCATTTCTTCTCTTTCCTCTCGCTTTTTAGTGGAGTAAGCAAATTCTTCTGCTATCTTCAATGTACTAACTGCCCATGAGAAAAAAAGAAAAAGAATTCAAACTTACAAAAGGTGACCTGGTTAGGCGCCTGGCCAGCTCTTTCCCTGCCCCACGTTAAGCCTTACTTCCAGGGACTGGCCTTCTGCCTCCTCTCCAAGCTGGCCTCCTGCTCTTAGAAGCTGGTAGGACTCCTTCCCTGACGTGGTTTTTGGATATAGTGTCAAAAGAGGAACACCAGCCCTGGCCAATTTGCTCAGTGGTCAGAGCGTTGGCCTGTGGCCTGAAGGGTTGCAGGTTTGATTCCAGTCAAGGGCAGGTACCTTGGTTGCAGGCTCCATCCGTGCCCCGCCCCCTCCACCTCAGTCAGGGAGACAACCAATTGATATGTCTCTGTCACATGTCACATCAATGTTTCTCTCTCTGTGTCTCTCCCCCACCCCAATCCACTCCCTCTCTAAAAAAAAAAAAAAAAAAGGAAAAAATATCCTCAGAGGAAGGTTAAAAGAGAGAGAGAGAGAGAGAGAGAGAGAGAGAGAGAGAGAGAGAGAGAGAGAAACACAGTAAGTGGGGATGCAGGGTCCAAGTCAGACACCTTGAGCCAGCTGTCTGCCATCCTGGACACATGGTCCCTCCAGGCAAACCCAGGGGAAAGTAGCTCTGCTTGGATTCACGTGAACACAGAAACCGACTCATCCTGCAGCAGGTCACCACACCACATGGTGGGATGGCTGGCTGGGCCTAGTGGACAAGGTATGATGTTATTAGGTAAAATCACAAGTTCCATAAAAATGTAAAAAATGAACATGTGTGAAAAAATTTATTTTGCTCAAAAGATACGACAGAACCAGGCAGATAGATGTTATAACTGATTCAAAGGAAAAGTCAGAATAGCACAAGTTTACATGGAGTGAAAGGATATTAAGGTGACTTGCAAATGAAGACACAAGTGTGTGTGTTTCTTCCAGCCAACAGGGTGGGGGTAAAAAAGAAGTCAAATCTTGCCCTGGCCAGTGTGGCTCAGTTGGTTGGAGTGTCATCCCATGTACTGGAAGGTTGGAAGGTTGCAAGTTTGATTCCCAGTCAGGGTGCTTATGGGACGTAACTGATTGATGTATCTCTATCAGATCAATTTCTTTTCTCTCTCCCCCCACCTTTTCATCCCTCTCTAAAACAAAAATCAATAAAAAATAAAATAAAAAGACTCCTTAACTTAATGATAATAATACGGAAGTCAAATCTATATCAGATAAGACAGAATTTATATATCTATTAATTACCTACAATTTATGAAGTTGCAAAAAGACAATGGATAGGGCTTGACTCTCATAGCTCTGCAAAGTATGCTAGAGACAACACTGTGGGGGAGGAAAATTTTTCCTCTACCCTTCTAGGTTGTTTTGGCTGGTCTAATAATTAGATTGACATAAAATAGATTAACAGGAGAAAAACAAATTTAATTACTTACATATGGAGCTCCACAAGAATATGAGACCCACAGGAAGTCAGGCAATGGAGGCTTATATGCCATCTGGAGCTAAGGAGAAGTGGGTAGGGGTCTGGGACTTTAAAGGGGATGAAGACAATTTACAGGGGGCTGGGAAGAGCAAATGTTTAGTAAACAAATATTTGCCATATTATGCAGAGACTTTGGGATACAGAGAGGACTTTGATCTCTAGGTTCTGAGGCCTGTCTCTCTCCCCCCCACCCCCCACCCCCGCCCCAAGTCTACCACAACTAACCAATACCCTTTATAGTTATCTCTGGTGAGAGCTATCTTTCTGGTCCTGGTCCTTTCTCTAAATACTTTTGGGGTAAAAGTTTTTCTTGAATCTGCTGGGTCTTGATTGCCTTCAGCTCAAAAGAATCCACGTGCCGAAAATGGAATTTTGGGGGGATGCTTATTCTGAACCCCTTCGATACATATAGATGATTCCGTTTTCCACTGAAACACAACATTGGTTCTACATAAAGTTCTTAACCCAAGGGTGACCCCATTCATTTGACTAATGCTCCCTAACACCAGCTCCTCTGAGTGCACACCACACACTCCGCCTCCCCACCAACCCTGCACCTGGCAGGGGAGGCTGGGAGCGGATGCTGCCTTGACATGAGGTATAAGGAGAGTTGGGGACTTGGGTTCCAGGTGTGACTCATCATTAACTAACAGCAGGAATGGCACGCCTCCAACAAGTCACCTAAACCTCTTCTAGTTGTTAAAATAAGGGCCGACCGGGTGCTCTCTGAGGTTTCTCTAGCTCCAACATTCTAAAATGCCAGGGAACTAAGAAGCTGATGCTCATAAATCTTAAACTAGCTCGAGGATTTATGACAAGTAAGTGGCAACCCACAAGATGACTGATTCATGCCTTACCGTATCAGCCCTGGGGTAAATGTCAAGTAAGGTAACATCTTTAGGGTTCTTCCTCTGTTTGTTTGGTATTCTCCCCCACTCCCTCCCTCCACCCCTTTCTCAGCTTAGGGCCATGGTGAACGCTGTCGTTTTCACTGAGATCTTTTTCACGTGCTTTTCCAGGAAGTGAGTGGCCAAAGAGAGTTGCTCTTCGGGCCAGTCTCTCTTCCCACTCCAGATTCGGTGTTTTCCTCCCGCTGTGGACTCTACACGTGGAGTGTGGAGTTGCCATCCTATGGCAATACCTTTTGCTCGCTACTGACCCCTCCTGGGGGTGGGGGGCGGGGAGGAGGACAGCTAGTGGAGCTGGGAGGCAGCCCGAGATAAACTAGACCTGGACACAACTACTGGGTTATTAAACCCAGGACCTCTTGGAGTATGGACCCTGCCTGAACCTCAGAACACAGATTCAGAGGCTCAAACCTTGGCAGTTTCCTTTCCTCCCAGGAGCCCCAAACCCTTTCACACGGGACTTCTCTTTTGCCTGAATCTCCTTAACATTTTGTCCTGGAAAAACAGAGGGGGCCATGGAGGACATCCAAAAAAAGGCTGAAATGGCTGTGGGGCCAGTTCAGGACACACACCCAGGCGAGCCACGCACCATGCCAGGAATGGCCAGGGCACGTGCCACTTCAGGGGTGCGCCCAGCAGGGCCCAACGGGGTTGCTCTTTAGGTCCCTACCGCCACGGCCCGAGTTGGGCAGGAAAAGGGCTGAGTCACCATGGGGGCGGGGCTGCCCGGGGCAGAATGCCCAAGGAGCAATTAACATAACAACTCTGGGTGGGGGTGGGGTGCTGGGCTGGCCCTGGGGCGCACCCCTGGAAAAAAAAAAAGTTCTGATCCCTAGTCTTTTAGCCTGGGCGTCTCCTGGCCCCGGGAGCAGGAGGAGGAGGAGCCAAACCGGCGAGCTGGGGGAAAGAATCTAGTTTCCAGTCGCATCAGTCCTAAATTCTCCCCGACACTGCCAGAGAAGATGCTAATGAAAGGCCAATTGTGTGGCCCGAGTGTTTTCTTCGGACATCTGCCCAGGGAGCTGGTTAGGAAGCCCAGAAGCAAAGTCACCAGCCCCATTCTAAGGCAATACCTTTTGCTCGCTACTGACCCCTCCTGGCGGGGGGGGAGTGGGGAGGGGGGCCAGCTAGTGGAGCTGGGAGGCAGCCCGAGATAAACTAGACCTGGACACAACTACTGGGTTATTAAACCCAGCACCTCTTGGAGTATGGATCCTGCCTGAACCTCAGAACACAGATTCAGAGGCTCAAACCTTGGCAGTTTTCTTTCCTCCCAGGAGCCCCAAACCCTTTCACACGGGACTTCTTTTTTGCCTGAATCTCCTTAACATTTTGTCCTGGAAAAACAGAGGGGGCCATGGAGGACCTTTAGAAGAACTAAATTAATATAGTCAGGTTTTATCACTGTCACCCTAGCAGCAGAGCAAGGCGTGATTTGGGAGCAAGGCTAGGGTCAGCCAGGCCTTTAACAGTTATTTACTGATGTCCTGCTAGGTGCTGGCTCCAGTAGGCAGCTGCTGCAATAACCCCATTGGAAGATCTGGAGGGGCTGCAGGAGAACAGGGCAGTGGGTGGAGAGAAGAGGCTGGGCCTTCTGAGGGATTGCATGGGCCAGCAGGGACTCCACCATCTACCCGTCTACACCTCTGCTCTGCGCCAAGGGGCGGTTTTTGCTGACAAAGTAAATGCTGTCATCCTTCCAGCAAAATGGGATTCTAAGCAGAAGGACAAGGGTGGGAGAGGAAAGGAAAATGAATTTTGGGTTGAGTACGGTTAAGAGATGGCTTAATTGTAGGGCTGAGAAGAAGGACTTGGGCATCAGTCTGTTCAAAACTCTACCTGGCCACTGCCAGGCTGTGACCTTACACAAGATGCGTTTTCTCCCAGCCTCAGTTTCTTTACTTGTAAAGAGGGCATAGACCTGCTCGTGGTTTTTTGTTTTGTTTTAATAATTAAATAACAAATTGCTAAGTGCCTAGCCATTCAGAAAATAAAAGCTTAAAAATAAAAAATAAAAAAGCCCTGCTGGTGTGACTCCGTGGTTGAGCATTGACCTATGAACCAGGAGGTCATGGTTCGATTCCCCATCAGGGCACATACGTAGGTTGCAGGCTTGATCTCCAGTGGGGGACATACAGGAGGCAGCTGATCAATGGTTCTCCCTCATCATTGATGTTTCTATCTCTCTCTCCCTCTCCCTTCCTCTCTGAAATCAATAAGAACATTTTTTTTAAAAGATGAGTAATAGGCTACATTGATTGTTACTATGAGCCAGACATTGTTCTAAGCACTCTACATAATTTCATTTGAACTTCTCAGTAATACCATAAGGTAAGTGCATTATGATGTCAGCTTTACGATGAAGGAAACAAAGCACAACGAGCTTAAGACACCTGCCTAAGGTCACACAGCTAATAAGTGGTAGAGCCAGAACTCAACAAAACCATGGACTTTGATAATCACACTGATGCCTTCGCAGCGCATACAAGACAAACCATAGAAGAAAGGTACTGGCCTGAGCTATATGTTGAGTTGTCAGGATTTGATGATAGTTGAAACCACGGTTATAGATGGAATCATCCAAAAGAAGCGTATACAAAGAGAGAGGGCAACATCAACATTTATAGTCCAGACAGGGGGAGGGAAGCCCTAAACAAACACTGAGCAGAAACAGCCAGAGAGGTGGGCGGGGGTGAGGCCAAGGGAGGAGGGCAGCTTTCCGGGAGAGGTGGTCGACAGCCGCACACTGAGCAGCAGCTGTGGTTTGGGACGAGTCCAGTAATGGGTCCTTGGAGAGCTTCGCAAGAGCAGTGGTGGGGCAGAGGCCAGGTTGAAGGGAGGATTAGGGACAGACAGAAGATGAGACTTGTATTGTCATGTAAGGAGGGAGAGAGGGTGATAGTTAGAGGTGGGTGCAGAAGAAAAGAAAGGTGGCCCCAGGATTTCTGATGAATGCATTGGGGTGGAGAAAGGCTTCCTCCAGTGGCAGGAAAGGAGGTGCATTCTGAGTGAGAATGCAGGAGGTTGGGGGCTTATGGCCTTTCTTTTCTCTGTGCAATCGGACGTCAGCTGCAAAAGGAGTGTGCAGTGAGAGTTAGGTTGGCGAGCAACGGGGAAAATCTGAAATCAGCACTGCGGTGAAGGGGGTGAACGGTGCCAGGCCAGCCCGGTTGGGTATAGGGCTGCCAAGCAGGGGTAAGCTCCCATGGAGATTGGAGGCCCTGCACTGGGAACGGTCACCTATCACACTGTTTCCCCAGCAGCCTCACCAGGACAGTTCCAGTTTTAGCACGTGAAGTCCAGAATCCCAGGAAGCCACTCTGCTGTAGGCAGTTAGACAGGCATGAGCAGAGCAAGGAGGATGGTTCAGGTACAGAAGGTCATCAAGATGGAAAGCCCCAGATGCCTAGCAACGGACAATCAACTACAGGGTGAGACCTAGCCCCCAGGGGGACTTTTCCTCCCCTAGCCTATCGCTGGTCCTGAGGTTTGGACTCCCAGACCTTCCCTCCCTAGAGATCTAGGCCTCAGTTGTATTTCAGCTCCAGGCCTAGATAAGCAACAAAACCAGCCACAGCTGGCGTCAGAACCAGCTGCATTGAATAATGACCCTGATGCCAGCAATCAGTGGAGACCGAAACCCTGAAAGAACACACCAGGAAAGCTGCTGAATATTCTGCGATCTTTCCCTGGGACCTCCCCTAAAATCTCCACCCTTAAAAGCCTTAGGATGGCCAAAACCGGTTTGACTCAGTGGATAGAGCATTGGCCTGCAGACTGAAAGGTCCCAGGTTCGATTCCGGTCAAGGGCATGTACACTGGTTGCGGGCACATCCCCAGTAGGGGGTGTGCAGGAGGCAGCTGGTCGATGTTTCTCTCTCATCGATGTTTCTAGCTCTCTATCCCTCTCCCTTCCTCTCTGTAAAAAATCAATAAAATATATTTTTAAAAAAAAAGCCTTAGGATGGAGGACCCAGTGCGCTCTACCCTCCAGGGAGCCTGACCTTGCCTTTCCTTTCCGTTCCCCCTCCATTTCCCTCTCCCTTCCCCCTCCCCTGGCACCTTACCATTAGCTTCCTCACTCCCAAGCTCCAAGGACCCTCCCTTTAGCTCTAGAACTTGTTTGCTAAACCCATTTCTTCTAGGAATTACTTCTTCTACCTCTGTGATTTACCAAGTAAGTGTTCCCTTACAGTATGGGGCTTGCTCTGAATTATTTCTGTGAATGTCCCCCACGTCCTGCGTGGTTCAGGGTTCGGGCTCTGGAAGAGGGGCCGCACGAAAATGAAAGAGACAAGACAAGAAATAATTTGGAAATATTGGGGGACCAGGCGGGAGCCCAGCTCAAGAGGAAGGACTCCGACTGGGCTCCGGCCTCGCCATTCTTTTATTCAGTTTGGGATACACCTATAGCCCTCAGGCAGGCAATTTCCAGTAACAGGCTGACTATCTTATCTGTAAAGATTTACATGACTGTCTGGTAGGGAAGTTGCTTCAGCTACCATTGTCTGGACTAAACAATGGGTGCATAGCTCTGACCTTTGCCAGAGCTCAAGGGTCACCAGCCTTCCGGGTTCCTTGTCCACACCTCTCTGCTAGAGAAGACAATGGGCGGCTTCCCGCATCTTTCCTATCCAGAACCCAAGTACCCAGGTTGTTGAACCCAGGTTTGGTCTGACTCCACCGGTCAGACACCTGGTGCCATTTCTGCCGCCTACAACTCAATCCCAGGCAAACCTGGACCACAGTTTGTTCCCCTAGCTCAGGGATGGGAACAGCAAAGGTAGAGTTGAATTGACCCGTGGCTGGGGACTTAGTGGGTAAATATGCTGGCGATAGTGGGAGAGATGGCAAGAGGAGGATGAAGGTAAACTACTGTAAGGATTCTGGGATGACATGAAAGACAGTAATGAAAGGGAAGAGTAGATAGAAGTGGAGAAACAGGACAGATCATGGGACTAGAGTTCCTGATGTGAGCAGAGAGTCAGTTTAAAGGGGGAAAAGATTTTCAAGAGCTGGAGGAAGCAGTGAGGATGCTTTGGGCTGCAAGTAACAAAATCTTCACTCAAAACAGCTTAAGCAAAGTGGAAATGTATTATGTCACTTACTAGGTAGGGCAGGTTTCCGTGTGGCTGATTCAGTGGCTCAACAATACAATCAGAGAATGAAATTCTCTCATACTCAGACTAGAGGCAAAGTAGCCACCTGCAGACATGACAATGTCCAGAGGAAGAAAAAAGACCATCTCTTCTTAGGCGTTTATCTTAGAAGCAAGGATTTCTTTTTTCCAGAGGTCCCCTAATAGACTTCCCTTCCCCTCTTATTGGTCAGGACTGGGTCCCATGCTCATTCTAGAACTAATTGTTGGCAAAACAGGCCAATCAGACTCCCTCTGGAGCATGGGATGGGCCAGCTTCCCTTGAGGATCATGGCTGCATGGGGGACGAAGTAGGACTTGAATAAAATTGAAGTTCTGTTGGGAAGAAAGAAGTGGTTGCTTTTTATTCTTTTTATTCTTGAACACAAAACCAACAGCGTCCATCACAGAGGCTGCCATGGGCAAGTGGGATGTGAACACTATTATGAAAACTAACTTTAGTTTTTTTGTCTGCTCAAATTCTCACTGGCTCTCTTACACCTATGAGACACATTACATATGCAAACCAATAGTGCAGTGAAGTTTTTATCATTTCTTTATAAAAATCCTCTGCTCTGGCCAAGCATATCAACCCCCTGATCCAAGAACACACCCTGTATTTTCCCACTTTCTCGCCTTCCCCAGCCTTTGGAAGATAACACCCTGATCATTGCCACCTTCTAACAACTAGCCAGACCCTACCCATCCACCAGAACCTGGCCCAAACCCAATCGCTTAGTCTTTAACCACATAATATTAGTGGCCCGAAGAACCTTCAAGACCATCCAGTCCAGGATCATCTGTCTCCAGGGATCTCTCTGCGCAGACACAGCTGGAGAATGGGTCCAGTTTTACACTTCTCAGGGGTCCTCTTAGCCCCCAGCACAATTACTGGTACACACAACAGATGTTCACTAAGGACTTATCCACTGACAGATTAATCAATAAATGATCACAGACTGAAGAGTGGGTGGACCCTGCTCTGCTTTTGACCGTGCAGACCAGCTCTCAGGAGAGAGAGCCGAGGAGGTTGGGAGGCGGACTGGGATCCAAGGAGGCACTCCTGGGCAACCCCGGGATGCTGGAGTGGGAAACAAGACTTACAACAAAGCTGAAAGGGATGGAAATGATAAGCCCTCAAAGGAACACATCAAATGAAAAGTTATAACTCTGGCTCACCTTCTTTTTCTTTTTAATTTAATAAATCTTTATTGTTCAGATTATTACAATAGTTTCTCCTTTCTCCCCCTATAGCTAGCTCCCCTCCACCCGGTTCCCACCCCACCCTCTGCCCTCTGGCTCACCTTCTGAGATATACTTTGGTATCATCTTTGCCACCCTGTCACTGGCCTTTTTTTTTTTTTTTTTTTTTTTTAGAAAGAGAGAGAAATGTCGATATGGGAGAGAAACATCGATCGATTGCCTCCCGCATGCACGAGACCAGGGATCGACCCCTCAACCTGGTTATGTGTCCTGACCAGGAATCGAACCCGTCGCCTTTTGGGGTATGGGACAATGCTGCAACCAAGTGAGTCACACCAGCAGGGCAACTGGCCATTTTTACCGCAGCCCTTAAGCTCAGGATCTTTGGTGGGAAGGAAATGAACAGGGGTCCTTGAGAGGACCCACGGAGACCTCCTGGTGAAAGCTGCCTTTCCCTGCCCTGGGAGGGGTAGTGGAGCTGGGCAAGGGGGGTCCTTTTTATTCTTATTCTTGATGGCAGCTGCATCTTTGATTTTCAAAGAGCCTAAAAGTTCTCAAGGATTCTAGATCCATTCTGAGGTTCATGGATGGGTCTGTTTCCAGCGATGAGTGGTCCTGGCTAGTCTTGTTGATTTTGAGAGTTAACCACTGAGCAAACATTCACTGAGGGTCTGCTTATGAAGCCAGACAACCAATGGGTCTGGGCCGCCTGCCAGCACTTGTGTCAATCAAGCAGAGACAGGGTTGAGTCTGTATGGGCGTTTATTCCAATAATGCCGGTAGTATAGGAGAGCAGCAGGTGATCCACGAAAATCTGCTCTACACCCCCCTCCCCAATAAGCCAACTGCTTGTACGGGGTAGAAGGACACAGATTACATGGAGAAGTAGGCAAAAGGAATAAAAAGGGATATTACAGGCATGGGGAAATAGGCAAAAGGAATAAGAATGGGTATAATGGTTACAGATTATAGGCTGGGGGTTGCAAAGGGTGGGTGCCTCCAGGACTCAATTGTTTCAGCAACAAAGTGTTTAATCTTCTCATGATAAATAGGCAGTTCACAAATAAGGAGGATGGACCGCATTTACCAGTTAACTCCCAGGTCCCTTACAACTCGCAGCCAGGTTAGAATGTGCTTTCTTTAATCAGTACAAAACAATCACGGTTAACAGAGCATGATTAATATTTCTTATAACTATAGCTAGTCTCCACTATTCTATTTCTCCCTCCCACCCCTAACATTTATTGGGGGACACTAGAACAAGCCTAAGAGAAAATCCCCTCTGAGGAGTTTACAGTGAAGTCCAGGTCTCAAAGTTAGTGAACACCCGCAAGGATTAGCAAATGTCAGGACGGTAGTGCCCTGGCCCCTGTGGCTCAGTTGGTTGGGCATTGTCCTGTGCACCAAAGGGTTGCCAGCTTGGTTCCTGGTCAGGGCACTTGCTTGGGTTGCAGGCTCAATCCCAGAGGGGCTGTGCAGGAGGCTGCCGATCAATGTTTTGCTCTCACATTGATGTTTCTCTCTCGTTCCTCTCTCTCTAAAAATCAATAAAACAAAAAAAAATGATAGGACATTAGTGATCTGTGTGGCTCAGACTGCCCCAGTTTTCTCACACAGCATTCTCTGTCTCCAAATTCTCTCTCTCTAATATATATATATATATATATATATATATATATATATATATATACACACACACACACACACACACACACACTGAGTGGCCAGATTATTATGATCTCTGAACGCATAATAATCTGGCCACTCAGTGTATATATATATATATTTTAGAGGCCCAGTGCATGAATTCTTGCATGGGTGGGGTCCGGCCAACCTGGCCAGGGGGAGGGGACATGGGAGGTTGGCCGGCCTGCCTGCTGGTCAAACTCCTGGTCAAGGGGACAATTTGCATATTAGCCTTTTATTATATAGGATATACAATGAGTGGCCAGATTATTATGCGTTCAGAGATCATAATAATCTGGCCACTCAGTGTGTGTGTGTGTGTGTGTGTGTGTGTGTGTGTGTGTGTATACACACACACATATATTTATATATTTAAAAATATTTTTATTGATTTCAGAGAGGAAGGGAGTGGGAGAAGGCGATATAAACATCAATGATGAGAATCACTGATGGGCTGCCTCCTGCACACCCCCTCACTGGGGATCCAGCCTGCATGTGCCCTTGACCGAAATCGAACCTGGGACCCTTCAGTCAACAGGCCGATGCTCTATCTACTAAGCCAAACCAGCTAGGGCTATATATTTTTTTATTATTGACTAGAGGCCCAGTGCACAAAATTCATGCATGGGTAGGGTCCCTAGGCCTGGCCAGCAATCAGGGATGATCAGGTTCCCCGCCTCCTTGTCTCCTCCTTCCATCGCTCCCTCAGCGCCCTGCCCCTGCCGCCGCTGCTGGTCGCCTGCCATGTTACATGCCACCCCCTCGTGGTCGGCGCACGTCATGGTGAGTGATAGAATTCCCAGTCTCCCCATCAAACTTCCAAGGGGACACTTTGCATATTAGCCTTTTATATATATAGATTTCAGAGAGGGAGAGATATAAACATCAATGATGAGAGAATTATCCATCAGCTGCCTCTTGCATGCCCCCTACTGGGGATTGAGGGCATGTGCCCTGAATGGGAGTCAAACCACGACCTCCAGGTTCATAGGTCAACGTTCAACCACTGAGCCACACCAGCTGGACTCCAAATTCTCTTCAAAGACTTCACTGCCTCAGTCACTGGGCCATTAGATGGGAGAGGAAGAGATGCGTGTCCTGATTACAAGGTGGTAAGGAGAGAAACCAGAAGCAGCAAGGCCAAGTTCCAGCCTTAGGGGCACCCAGCCTTGAGCAGAGGAAATGAATCTGAAGAGGAAAACACACTCAGAGCATCAGACAGGGATAGACCAAGAGACGGAGCTTAACCTTTTGCACTCGGATGTCGAGATTAAAATTACTCTTTGAATGTATCAATAATTTGAAATATTAAAAAATCCAAATAAATAAGTTTGTATGAAAAGAAACTCCAGTTTTTTATTCTACTGCCACGCTTTGTAAAATCTGGGGTATTTAAAAAAATTAAATCCCGAGTAGAATAAAGGAATCAAGAAAAAAGCAAGCGAGTGCAAAGGGTTAAGTCCCGAGTTGACCAGGCCTCCCCTAGGCCTTCGACTGTAGCTTGGAACTGTCCTCAGATAGGTTTTGATGGGGGACACGTACCCCAAAAGATGGCACCTTGGCATAGTGACTATTTTAAGCTGAAGGTGTTTGAGAAAACACAGAGCCAGAAAGTCCCTCTGACTTTCCCCCTCTCCCACCCACCTTCCTCCTCTGAAACAGTCATTAACACTCCGGTGAGAGGTGCCCTCCCTATACCCAGGGGAAAGGGCCATTGTTATCTAGGAAGATAAAGGGATTCCAAGAAGAATCCTAACGAACAGGCCTGGCTAAGTTTCGTCCTGTTACTACAGTTACCTCTCCCCATCCTCTGCTATTCCTCCAGGACTGGCCACTCTTCATCACACGGAGCGTAAAATACTCAGGTCCTCATTTTCTTGGGAAAACGCTCCCGCATCACGTAAAACTTTAAATACATGTCTGTGCTTTTCTCCTGCTCCTCTATCTTGGTCTGTTTAATTTTCAGACCTAGTCGGGGACGCTAAGAAGGCCGAGGAAAACGTTTTCCTCCCCTACAGTTACATGGACCAACACATTGCCCCCCTTTCTTCTCGCTAATGCAGACCAGGTCCCCGGGCGGGCAGGCAGAGGAGCCCCAGGAATGAACACCAGTGCTTGTTCGGTGAGGGCTGAAGTGATTCAGGAGAGGGAGAGATATAAACATCAATGGAGGGAGGGAGGGAGGCCTGAAGGAAGGAGAGGAGAGAGAGCAGCCTGGTTGAGGAGCACAGGAAAGAAGGCTCTAGAGAGACAGGAGCAGGGACCGTGGTCAGACAGGCAGAGGGGGCGCCTGGCAGGGTGAATGTGGAGGTTGGGGGCCAGTTGGGCAGGGGGCATGAGCGAACCCTCTCTCCAGGGGCCTGGGGAGGGAGCTTGGCTTCTGCAGATGGAGGTGGGGCCCTGCCAGGCCCGCCTGACCTCGCTCGGCAGGGGGCCGGCAGCTGTCTGCCCGCTGGCCTGAGGCACACTTCCTCTCCACACAGTAATCCCTTTCCACTACAGAGCAGAGCTGGGCTGCACACTCGGATTACACCATGACTAACCAGCGATGCCATCCTATGGCTGGCTTGGTTTCATGTTCGTGTTTTTTTTCCGCATCCTTTCCAACCATTCTAGTCTTTCTAGTTCCTTCTGACAAGCAGCTTTCCTTGTTTCCCATTTAAAAATGTCTAAAAACTTACTCATCATTGAGGCCCTTGCCCTGGGGAGGAGAAGTGGCAGCTACAGGACCCTGAATCTCTACTTTTCAGAATTCTTACTGGACACGCCAGCCAGTAGCTTCTGAATTTCAAACCAGACGAAGGCAGGGTTCTGGAGGTTCTCACGGCAACCCTGATTCACATCTCAGAAGGAGCCTTCTGGATCACCAGCTGGGAGCTGGGTGGTTCCCACTGGGCAATGTCAGTATCAAAGGCCGGTTTGCAGCCACCTCAGGGCTGGAGACAGCCCTCCTCCCCTCCCGGCCCCACCCAACCTCTGACTCTGCCTGACCTTGCTCCTTCCTGCTGCCTGGAGGTGGGGCCCCGCGGCCCTCCCCCTCTCAGCCTTCTGTGACTCAGTGGAAGCCGGTGGCCACTTCCCCCCACCCCGCCCACACTCACATTCCAATGGCCAGCTCAGTCGCCTCTTGGCACTCCACCCACACCCACCAGGCCTCGGCCTGGAGTAAATAGTCATCTCTTTATGGTAGGGTTTACGATCCGGGGCTGGTCCCGTATTGGAAGGGGTCACGTGTGTCTTAGCCTCCGAGTGCATGCCTTTCTTTCTACAGCTAAGAGCTGATCTCTGCGAATCTTCCTTTTGACCCCTGGCTGACCTGGCACATTTTGTTTAAGGGAACTAGAGACTTTATTCTTTAGTGTCATAGCTAGTACAGTACTGGCTCAATGTATGTCTGAAGAAAAGAGTTAAAAAGGAAAAAAGAGACATTAAAGTAATTTAAAGGGACCCCAGGCACCCCCGGCACCTAACAGACCCTACCACCTCCACAAGGCCTCACTGGGGGGTCACATTAAAGGTAAAATCGCTGATGCCTGGACTGGAGCCCCAGCCCTGCCACTCCGAGGTCTCAAGGGCATTCATGTCCACCTGAGCTTCCGTTCCTCACCTCTGTGCCGGGGATGATAGTTCCATATTTCATCAATTCCAGGATGTACAGTTTTTCACCTTTTCACATCTGAAACCAGGATACGTCCTCCAATCAAAACAGAAGCAGGGCACTGTATTCCTGTTGGTTGCTGTGCCCTTTCCTGCAGGAGGAGCCGTATCCTGCCTGCTGAGCTCAGAGGTGGCTGGTGTCTTGCTCTGGCCCGTGGAGTAGGTAGGGAAGCGACATGTTATCCCTTCCAGGCTGAAGCTTTAAAAGGCAGGCAGGTTCCCCTCAACAGCCAGTCAAGTTCCCCAAAGAGGCTCGTTCCAGAGACCGGCTTCACCCATCCCGCAGAGAAGTTGATGCGGAGCTAACCTGTAGCTAGTGGGCGGTTAAGGCGTTGTAGCCTCTGAACTTCGGGGTTCTATGTTTTGACAGCTCAGGCTAGCCTATCCTGAGTGGTACTGCATCTTCCAGTTAGTTGACAGATTTTTTTTCTTTCTTTCTGAGCGGTACATAACAGTGCCACTCACAACGGGTGGTATTGTTGAGTCAATGAAACCCAGTAGTACCTCTCACCAACTGAAGGAGTTAATCCATGCAAATCACTGAGCGCAGTGCCTGTCTGCAGTGAACGTCCGATTCTGTTAGCCATGGTTATATGGCCAGCACTCATAGCCAGCGCTCATTATGAGTCTGGAATAATGACCTGATGGAAGCTGGCAGCCCCCTCGAATCCCTTGTGAAATAAGAAAGGGTATAAATAAGTTCAAGTAAATAAAAACGTGGCTTTGGCACTTGCTGTTGGAGACTCCTGGAAGGTGGTCTTTCAGATGGCCTTCCCGTAAGCCAGCCTTTCAAAAAGACACGTGTTTTTGGTAGGTAACTAAGGGCACTGATTTTTTTTCCTTAGTAAATAACAGTTTGTCATCTGGAATATGAGAAGGTGGGAGAAACTACTAAATCGTAAGATGACAAGGTCTGGTGCAACATAATAAAGAAACTCCATACTCTTTTATTTATTGAATTTTTAAAAAATATATTTTTATTGATTTCAGAGAGGAAGGGAGAGGGAGAGGTAGAAACATCCATGATGAGAATCATTGATGGGCTGCCTCCTGCACGCCCCCTACTGGGGATCAAGCCCGCAACCGGGGCATGAGCCCTGATCAGGAATCAAACCATGACCTGGTTCATAGGTCGATGTTCAACCATTGAGTCACGCCATCCGGGCCATACTCTTTTAGACAGAGCAAAATATAAGAATCTTGCATTTTTATGAAATTAGGTTGGGTCACAGAGCCAGTCCGGAGAGAGCAACTTCCAGCTCATTCTTTACCTTCTGTGTTATACCCCTGTGCTATGGAACAGCTCTCCCCACGAACTGGAGAGCCAGTCCCTGCAGACGCGGAGGCAGCGAGAGGGCTCTGCATGCTGGATTGGGCCTCGATACAATAGTGAGGCAGCCGGGGCTGTCTCTGACTTTTCATGGCCAGCGTCCGCCCCTTCAACATCTGCTCCCTGGAAGCTCAGGTTACCAGCCTGCCTCCTCCTTCACTGCCTCCCCCCAGAACAAAAGGCATCCATCCTGAAGCGTGAGTGACCTATGCATTACTTTCTCAGAAGCATTTCTATTTTAAAAGGGAACTTAGGAACTGATACAGGAAGTCACAGGACAGTATGTAAGGTTGTGTTGGGAATCTGTTAAGCGAAAGAAACGGAAACTCACTTAAGGAAACTGGAATTTACACAAAGCTCGCTACTGATAGTACCGTGTGGCCTCCAGAGAACGGAAAAGTTTTCAGGTAACTGCTTTCTCCCACTCTTTCTTACTCTCTGGGTTCCATGCGCTCTTGTCTTCCTGTGTCCATCTCGGGCTCAACTTGCACATGGCCCCATCATGGCTGCCCAGAAATGATGACTTTTGTTTCAAGCCCCAACACCAACTAACTAGAGTTTCTCTGACCTAATTGTTAATTCCTGAGAGGGAAGATTTGGCTTCCTGCAGCCCATAGATAATTCCATTGGGGTCAGTTGACCATATCAGGTTCAATCAGTTGTGACGCTGCCACTATTGGGCCAGTCAGTCTCTTAAAAAGACAGCATGGTTGGGTGTCATACAGAATTTGGTTCAGCTACCTGGGGCAGAATACACAAAATAACAGCAGCTTAACAGAGAGAAATGTCTTTCTTTCTCATGTGAGAGCAGTCCATGACTGGTATAGGGACCTCTTGGTGACTGTCTTGGTATGTGACTTCGGTCCTCAGAGTTACTTCATGATCCAAAGTGGCTGCTGAAGCGCCAGTCACCGCATCGCATTGGGTTGCAGGCTGAAAGGAGGAAAGGAAGGAAGATGAAAGCTCCCTCTCACTTCCTGCTCAGTCAGCTCCTTTCAGCAGCCTTATCAGGGATTCCACAAAACATTTCCACTTATGTCATTGCCGGAACCTAGTCACCTAGTCACACCTTGCTTCAAGAACGACTGGGAAATGGGGCTTTGTTTTTTTATTTTATTTGTTTTGTTTTTTTGAAGACACTGCCTTCCAGAGTTATGCCACAAAAATAAAATAAAATGAAATTGGAAGGAAATATAGGCCATCTCTAGTATGTTTTTAAGTTTTCTTTTTTCTGTAAGAAAAGTGTGTCCTTTGGAAATTAACCAAAAAAAAAAAATTAGTCAAAGAACCATTTTGGAGAGAGAGACAGAGAGAGAGAGAGAGAGAGAGAGAGAGAGAGAGAAACTCTGGAAAACAAAGGTCAGTGCTTACCCCAGAAGAATAATTCCTGGAGGTGGAATTTCGGGCATTCGAGAGACGGTGGTGCTTTAGAAGTGGGGGGTAGAGACCTTGCCAGAGACTCGAGTCATGCCACACGCACATGTGGAAGGCCTGTCCAGTTTGTACGAGAGTTTTGTAGTGGTGGAGGCCATTCCCTCCTGTACATGAAACCAAAGTTGGGGTACACGCCGGTCCGCCCTTTTCCGTCTCACGCCGTCCTTCACGGTGGTGGAGTGCGAAACTGACAGTCCACGCGGTGCCTTTCTCTCCTTTTGCTTTTGGTCACTGCGGTCACCACCATACAGCTAAGAACTCGTTCCAAAATGCGAAGCAAGACTGTGCTCCACTGTTTCAATCCTTCTTTGGCTGCTTGAACAAGGCAGAAAAGTTCTCTCCCCGTGGGACCCCCGTCCCTTATTTTCAGGTCTGCCTTCTGCCTCCTCCCTTCCCCCACATCCAGCCTGCAAGAAGCTTCTGCCCCCTGAGATGCCCTGCCCTCACCTTGCCTACCTAGCAAACTCCTACTTCCCTTCAATGCCGTGCTCAAAGCCACCTCTTCTGTGAAGCTTTCCTTGATTGCCCGCGGGCATGGGCCCTGATAGATCCTCCCTTCCCCCAACTGATGGACGGAGTATGACGTAAACTGCACCAGTGGCCTGGACATTCCTGAGCACCTAACCAGGCACCTTATATGGACTGTACATTGAACCACCAATCAGCACCTGCCAAATACCCTAAGCCCCCGATTCCTAAGTCCCTAAGTGCCTAATCATGTGCCTTATATGAAACCACCAATCAGCACGTGCCGAGTACCCTGAGCCCCGTCCCTTCCCATTCCTCCCCTCTGCATGTGTTGCTACTCTCCCCTTGCGAGACACCCTGGCAGGGGTCCTTCTCCTCTAATAAAGCCTGTAGTCCTGGTTTTCGGCCCTCTGTCTCATCTTTCAGGCCCTTTTTTCCCCTTGTGTGTTCTTATGACCTTTCATGTACCAATCTCTGCCTTCTCCAGCAGGTCTGTCCTCTCCCCCATAGCATGAACCCTTTCAGAACAGGTTCTGGGCTCTATTCTCGTCTGTGCCTCAGTGCCAAGCACGGAGCCTGGTATGAGCCAGGTGCCTAGTATGGGGCATTGCAAGGCAGTGGAACATAATGGTTCTGAGCAGAGATTCTCGTGCTACCCCACCTGAATTCAAAGCCAGGCTCTGCTACTTACTGTGGCTACACATCTCCATGCCTCAGTTTCTCTACCTGTAAAAAGGGGATAAAGCTACTTCCTGCCCCTCAACCTTTTGTTGAAGTTTAAATGTAGGAACATAGGCCAAGAGTCTGTCACTCACTGTGTGTGAGTTATTACGATCACCGTCATTATTTCTGACGAAGGTACTAGTGTGGCAGAAGGGGCACAGTGGGCCTGCTCCCTAGCAGCCCAGTGATTTTGGTTAGACAAGACCAGGGGTCCTCAAACTTTTTAAACAGGGGGCCAGTTCACTGTCCCTCAGACCGTTGGAGGGCCGGACTATAGTTTAAAAAAAAAACTATGAACAAATTCCTATGCACACGGCACATATCTTATTTTGAAGTAAAAAAACAAAACGGCAAAAACACCCGCATGTGGCCCGCGGGCCGTAGTTTGAGGACGCCTGGACAAGACTGTCTCTCCGACAGACACAGGCTGAGGGCACTTAGAAATATTTTGTGGAAATGACACACTGGCATGTGGACTTCCTGGAGAAATTCGGGGAAGTTACAGAACACCAACTCTTTGCTTGACGGATCTTGCCTATTTCCCCGGCCCTTGTTCATTTGCAGGGAGCACATTTGGTAACGCAGAGTGTTGGGAAAGGCGTGGCTGGAAAGGGTTAATCCCACAGCTTTAGAAGGAATTGGGCTCTGGGGAAAGAGGGGTTTCTAGGGATGGTGTCCAATGAGGCCTCCCTGCCTCCATCTGGGCATCAGGAGGCATCGCCATGGTGATGCGGAGTGTGGGTCCACTTTGCATTTATATGGGGCTTTTTCCTGCTGCTGTTCTGGTGCATTTCGGTGGAACTGCATTATGGAGAAATGAGGCACAGGGAAAGCCAAATGCTTCGTTCAGCCAGGGTGGCAGGGGAAGTTATTGAAAAGGTGGAAACCAGTTCCCTGATTCATTCAATAACGAAAATCTGTGGAGCCCGCTCTGTGGAGCCAGGCCCAATTCCAGGTATGCGGGACTCAGCAGAGAGCAAGGCCGCGGGCCCCTGACCTAATGGGGACAGCAGGCCATAACCAGGGAACAAACAGATTCCGAATCTAAGATGCCCAGCCCCTCCCCCATCCCCACCCGACCCCCTGAAAAAAATCTCTGAAATCAGAGTGGATACATCTTACAATTAGAGGTGTGTCTTGAGATCATTTCTTTCATAATGATTCATAAAACAATGCTGCACTTAACCATTGATGGCATCTGAGATTTGATAAAATATAATAATATGATTCAGGTATTGGCATCCTCACCCTCCTTGGTACTGATTTATTTTCCCTCCAAGCACATTACAGTGGCAACCCAAAGGACAATCATTTCTTCGATCTATTCCTGAGACTTTTAAAGAAATATTTAGTAAGGAATTTGTTTGGCTGTTAATAAGAGAAAAATCCAACAGCGATGATGTGAACTTGCCTAGCCCTAGGGCTGGTGCAGCTGCTCAAATAAGGCATCGGGCACGCAGGCTTCTTCTATCATTCTGCTCCACTTCTCTCAGCTCATGCCTCTAATCCTCCTGGTCCCAAAGTGGCTGCGGCACTTCCTGGCCTCACATCTGGGTTCCAGGCAGCAAGGAGGAGGAAGGGCAAAGGGGTCATCAGCCTGTTTTTTTTTTTAAAGTCACGAAAACAAGCTTTTCCAGAAGCCTCATTTGGCTGACTCTGCCTACAATCACAGGTCAGCGTGGTGTCACGTGCTCACCCTAAGCTGGAAGGTGGCTATAGAAAAGGGAGCTGTGGATGAAGATGAGAAACAGCAGTGTCTGCTGTGCTGAAGCAACAGGCCAACGTAGCCCTGATGAGTGCATTGCATATATGTATGGAATGTTATTGGGGATGGGGAGCAAAAGAAAGAGGGGCTACCGTTCCCGCTTCTGAAGGGAAATCGCTAAACAGATTTGCCTCACCTGAAAATGGGACATGAGCCATTCAGCGCACACTGACACAAAGCCTGGGTGTCTTCACACGCGTCTCCAAATATCCAGCAAGCTCAAGGAACAGGATGATCTGAGGGACACCGGCTACTTACTGACTCCCAGGTAGGAGGGCAATAAACATTCCAGATCAGGTAGTGAACCCCGACTCTCGGAGCAGAGATTCCATTCTACCCAGAGAGACTGAAAAGACTCCGCCGAAAGACGAGTAGCTCTCAAGGGAACAAGACTGCTAGATGGAGAGCAGGAAGGAGAAAATCTCCCTAACCACATGCTAGGGTACTGGGGACAGGACTCTAGTCTGGGGCAAGACCCAGTCAGGTTCCCCCATCAAGGGGCGGGGCAAGTGGGGTTTGGTCAGGTGTGGGGGATGGATGTTTGGGGACAACAATTAACAAAGGTGTCACCTTTGACTACTTTCTTTACCAGTCTGATGGTCTTATTTTTCCATCCATCTTTTCATCCTAGACTTATCAACTGACACGTCAATATAATTCCTTTAGGAAGTGATTAAAAATCCAAATACACTCGCAGATTCTATTGGTACCTACAGTGGTAGATTGCAAGCATGGCCACAGTCCCTCACCACTCTCTATGCTTACTGCTTTGAAGATGACTTTGCGTCCCCTCCCACTCCTCTCCACTCCTTGAATTCGGGCTGCCCTAGTGACTTGCTTTGCCCGGTAGAATGCAGTGGGTGTTATTTGTGCAGCTCTGAGCCTGGGCCTCAAGAGAATGTGCCTACTTCTCTCTCAGAACTCACGGGCACAGGCCGGGCCAGCCTGCCAGAGACGGAGGGACCACGTGGAGCTGAGGAGCTGCCCCCGCGGAGGCCATCCTAGACCAGCCAGCCCCCACCCAATCGTGACTGTCCTCAGAGCATGAGTGAGCCAGCCCAAGTATACCGAACTCCAGAATCATGAGCTCAATAACTGTTAATTTAAACCACTAAGTTTTAGAGGGAGCTACCTGGTACACTTACTACAGGGCAAGGCAAAAGAGGGTTTACAGTTGTGGATACAGGAAACACTTTATTCTTGTATTATTATTTGTTAACTGTTGCTGTTGTATTATTTTCCATACAAACAACTGTAAACCTACTTTTGCCCTACCCTAGATGTGCCAGACACTGGCTACATACTTTATATTTATTAATTATTTTTTTTGTTAATCATTACCTGAGGATACTAGTATTTTTCCATTGATTTTTAGATATCGGAAGGGAGGGAAAGAGACCGAGAGAGAAACATCGATGTGAGAGAGACACATTGATTGGTTGCCTCCTGCAAGCACTCTGACTAGGGCCAGGGATCGAGCCTGCAACCTAGGTACGTGCCTTTGACCAGAATAGAACCTGGGACCCTGCAGTCCGCAGGCCAATGCTCTATCCACTGAGCCAAACCTGCCAGGGCTGGTGGCGTACTTTATGTAAATGTCCTATTTCTTTTTACTATGTTAATATTTATCAGTGTGTAGAATGTGTGTTAGGGGAGAAATAGCCCCAGCCCACCCTGTTTGCTCCTGTCTGTTCTTCCATTCTGATTGAATCTTTGTGTCGTCTTTTGCTCCAAGTAGCTTTCAGGTTCTGACAAAAGGACCAGAATATCCTGCGGGAACACTCTATCATCCTCAGTCTCCTGCCACTTAACGGTGTGTGGGGTTAGTGAGGTGGTACTCCCGCTGGAATCCATCCAGCTCCTCATTCCGCAAGCTGCTCTTTCAGGAGCTTCCTTGCTCTTTTTAAGCACATGTAGGTTCCTGAGGTCAGAGACCCAGAGAGGATCTTTTAGTGCATTTATCAGACAGCCCTAGGGCACCAAGGGAGGAATGTGAGATACTGGAATCTTTCTTTTAAAAAAAAATATATTTTTATTGATTTTAGCAAGGAAAGGAGAGGGAGGTAGAAAATCAATGATGAGAGAGAATCATTGACTAGCTGCCTCCTGCACGCCCCGCACTGGGGATCGATCCCGCAACCCAGGCATGTGCCCTGACAGGGAATTGAGCTTCGACCTCCTGGTTCATAGGTCGACACTCAACCACTGAACCACGCGGGCTGGGCATACTGGATTCTTTTTTTTTTTTTAATATATTTATTGATTTTTAACAGAGAGGAAGAGAGAGGGACAGAGAGTCAGAAACATCAATGAGAGAGAAACATCGATCAGCTGCCTCCTGCACACCTCCTACTGGGGATGTGTCTGCAACCAAGGTGCATGCCCTTGACCGGAATCGAACCTGGGACCTTTCAGTCCGCAGGCCGACGCTCTATCCACTGAGCCAAACCGGTTAGGGCTGGATTCTTTCTATGCAGAAAGAGTGGGAGAAGATTGAAGGTAGTTGTGTGAAGCTCTTGGCAGAATGACAGTCCCCAAAGCAGTGACCATGAGAAGTGCCAACCTCGGGCAGCCTCAGGCCAAGGAGGAAGGCGTGGCCTCAGGCTGGTGGTGCTCCTGTCTGGATAGCTGCAGCCCCTGTGGAAAGCCCCCTTCTGGATCTGTGGGATACGAGGCCTACTTTGCCGCAGCCCCTTGGGGTAACAGACACTTACTTAAAGCCAAGGCGTCTGCCAAAAGATAATAGCTTTAAATGCAAAATTACAAATCATTATGGGTAATGTGATGCAAATTGCAATAGAAGCATTGGCAGTATTTTACTTTGATTTCATTTTTTTGCTTTTCCTCCCTGGCGAGCCTTGTCTAAAGTCGCTGCTGGGGACACCTTCTTCACACACCACTCGCCCTCCAGCTATGGCACTGACCTTGTGCACTCAAGGAGGACAGGAGTGAGGGCTACGGAGACCGGGCAGGCCTCCTCCCATCCACACAGGCAGCGAAAAAACCAAGGTTTAACTTTTTCCACATTGGCTTCTTCCTTTACCCTCTGGGCAGTGCCTGGACATGTTCCCTTTCCATTGGGAACTGGACGTCAATGTTAATGGTTAATCCAAAAGGCCTCCTCCTTCAGCAAATGCTAAGTGAAGGCTTTAAAGTAACCAGTTGGCTGGACTTGTTTTCTTCACTGCCTGTGGGCCTCTGTGGGCCGGGGCTGGAGGAGGGAACACTGGTGAGCACCTTGGTCCTTCAGCGGTTCAAACTCGAGTTCTGTGTTCTTTCTTCCCAAGGGAGGTCGGACAATGGACAAGTGGTCACTTTTGCTTCCCCTTACAGCCCCGGGGAGGCAGGTGTTGCTGAGCTTAAGGTCTGTCTCTAAGCAGCAAAACCGAAAAGAAAAGAAAGGAATAAGCAGCAAAAAAATACAGAAGTGTTTAAAAAACTTTTTTTAAGTGTTTTATATCAAATTTCTTTCAAGGAAGAAGGCTCAATCTGGCCGACCCTTCCATCACTGAGAGAAGTGCTACAAAGGTATTCCCGCTATGGCCGCTGCCTCGAAGGGGCGGCTGCGGAAGGGATTTGTGACACAGGCTTCCGGAGTCTTTAGGGTGAGAACCATCTCCTTGTGGGGCTGTGTGGGGCTCGCTTTTTCTTCCTCTTTTTCAGCTCCCCTGTGGCCACCTGTTTCCGAGGAGCTCGGTGCTTGTAATGACCAGGCAACCTAGAGGCTGAAAATAGAGCTGATTTCCCAGATCTCGGGCACTGAGAGGAGAGAGGGGCGGGGACTTCTTGGACGTAAGCTCACATCAGCGGATGAAACGGGGCTGTTGTGGGCCCCAAAGCTCCATCCAGCACGCGGTGACAGGGAAGGAAGCCAGGCTCACTGGGAAATACTGCAGAGATTTTCACTGCCTTTTCATGGGAAGGGCTGAGCGACCACACGCTGGAAAGATGGGCCAAACTCAAATGAACCTGAGGCTGGGATTTCTTTCTTTTCATATGCTATTAGGAAGAGAGGAAGGGAGAGAGAAAGAGAGAAACACTGATGTGAGAAACATCAACCGGCTGCCTTCCTGCATACACCCTGCTGGGGATCAAGCTACAACCCGGGCATGTGCCTGGAACCCAGAATTGTACCGGCAACCTCTTAGTGCATAGGATGATGCTCAACCAGCCGAGCCACACCTGCCAAGGTGGGACTGCTTTGTCTAATGAAAGTGCTCAGTACATGCCTAACGGTGGGAACTGCATTAGGTCGATAGCCCCATGACTCTCATTTTGATGTTTGTCACCTGAGAACTCGAGGTCATCTGTGAACCAGGTCTGCTCGCCCAGGCATCTGTGGAGACCACTGGCTTTTGAAGCACACTTCAGATCGGGTACGAAACTTAATTTCAAAAGAAGCTTTCTAAGTTGTCCAGATGGTCCTTAGTGCATCACGTTATACACGACTAGGAGCAAGGTATCCTCCATGATTAATATTGTTCACAGCACACCTGGGTCAGAACATAACCTTCTCCAGCTTTTTCGATTAGGGCGCTGACCCAGGAGAATAATAATAGCAAACAGTATGTATTATTTCTCTGTTGCTGTATAATAAATTACCCAAATTTAGCCGCCTCAAACAACAATAAACATTTGTTATCTCGCACAGTTTCTGTGGGTCAGTAATTCAGTCTAGAGCAGTGGTCGGCAAACTCATTAGTCAACAGAGCCAAATATCAACAGTACAACGATTGAAATTTCTTTTGAGAGCCAAATTTTTTAAACTTAAACTTCTTCTAACGCTACTTCTTCAAAATAGACTCGCCCAGGCCGTGGTATTTTGTGGAAGAGCCACACTCAAGGGGCCAAAGAGCCGCATGTGGCTCGCGAGCCGCAGTTTGCCGACCACGGGTCTAGAGGATCCACTTCCAAGATGACTCCCTTGCTTGGTGGACAACCTGGTGCTGGCTGTTGGTAGGAAGTCTCGGCTCCTGGTAAACTCTGTGAATGTATTTACTTTGATCAAATCTTTAGAATAGGTATTAAACTAAGTAAAGGAATATTCATCACTAGGAGGGATCGAAACCCAAATTTCCCTCCCATTGTAATTTTGTCTGCTCTTTTGCATACTGCCACCCGTCTCCTCTGGCTCCATGTCATCTCACCACTGAGCTTCATGGTCCTCGGGGGCAGGAGCCTCAGGTTATTAATATTTCAGTGCCCTGCCACCCCTACGTCCCCATGGGTCTCTCTCAGTGGTCAGGGTTTGATCCCCCCAGAATGAACTGATAACATCAGGGGTGCAGGAGGGTAGTCGGTGGGAAGGAAAGAACAGGAGCAGGGGCCCCAAAGATTTCTTTTCTAGGCAGGGCCAGGGTTCCACTCCACCTGGAGACCCGGGCAGGGTGAGCATGTTCCAGGGTGGCTGGCCACTCTCAAACGTGGTCCTGAGGGCTGACCCGCGACTCATCACAGTGGAGAAATCCATCCCCGTCAGGGCTGTGGGAGGCGCAGAGTGAAATGAACCCCTCTTGTTTAAGAAGAAAAATGTGTTTTCTCCCCCCCCAGACTACTCCCTGTTGGTTCATCTCCACAGGCGCTGGCAGGAAGGGGAGGAAAAAGAGAAAGAGGAAGGAGGGAGCATTTCCTCTGGCAGACTGGCTCGCCAAAGCAGCTGCGCTCAGACTCCTCTTCTCTGTGGGTCCCCCAGACAACACGGCCCTGCTACTCGTCCAGAAAATACTTTTGCATGAGGCACTCCCACTCGAGCATGTACTTCCTCCCTGCTGCTGCCCGTACTTCCGCCGCTGCTTGCCCACTCTCTCCGGGCAGAATGCTTCCTCCTGCTCACTGCTTTGGCCATGCTGGTTTGTCTTTCAAGGCTGAGTAGGTCAGACTCCTCTGGTTGCTCAGGAGGGAAACCCACTTCACATTAGCTCAAACTAGAAAAGGAGTGTGTGGACATAGAATTACCACAGGACCCAGCAATTCCACTCCTAGGTATATGCCCAAAAGAATTGGAAACAGGTATTCAAACAAATACCTATACATGAATGTTCATAGCACCATAATTCATAATAGCCAAAATGTAAAAACAACTCATATGTTCGTCAGAATGGTAAATATATTTATATAGAAGAATATGACTCAGCACTAAAAAAGGAATGAAGTCCTTAAACATTCTGCAGCATGGATAAACCTTGAAAACATCATGCTAAGTGGAAGAAACCAGACACAATAGACCACATGTTGTATGATTCCATGTATATGAAACTTCCAGAACAGGTAAAGCCATTGAGGCAGAAAGCAGATGGTGGTTGCCAGGGGTTGAGAGGAAGTAGGGAATGGGAAGTGATTGTTTGATGGGTACAGGGCTTCCTTTTGGGGTGATGAAATGTCTTGGAACTGGATAGAGGCAATGGTTGCACAACATTGTGAATGTACTCAATGCCACTGAACCCCACACTTTAAAGATGGTTAATTTTATGGTATATGAAATTTACCTCAATAAAAAAAAAAAGAAACAATTCAATGCTTAAGAAATAAAACTTAATGACAATTGATGGGGGCGGGGGAGACAAAAGGATTGTATGGGCTCATTAAATGAGAAGTCTCGGATACACCCTGCTGGCTTTGAACCTGGCTAGAACCTAGGACTCAGCGACACTGTCAAGGCTTTGTCTCCATCCCTCAGCTCAGCCTTCATCCCGGCAGCCCTCTCACGGCGGGAGAAGAGGGCCACTGCCAGTTCTGCTGTCACATTGCACTTAGCGGGCAAGAGAGGAGACGCCTTCCTGTTCGGTCACGTCTCCGTCCTTAGACCAGTCACCCTGACCAGGGTCTGGAGACCTCTCACTGACATGGCTCCAGTCATATGGTCATCCCTGCAGCCAACCCAGGATGGAGGTGAAGGCAAAGGTGTGAAGTCAGCACCATCCTAAGCTCATGGGCTGAATGGGTTACTATGGAATAGGGTGACTGTGGAATAGCGATTCGCTGAGGAAAGGGTGCTGGAATATACGCTAAGGACAAATTCAGCAAGAGTGCAAAGACATGGACATACAGGGAGAGCCTCTGGGTGAATGTTGGCGGCGGTGAGCATGGAGTAACATAAAGATCCTCACCAGGGGAGGAGTCAAATAAATCACGGCGCGGACAAATGGAGAACGGCCATGCAGCTGTTTAAAAGGATAACAAATATCTGCATTTATTGACTTGACCATGAAATTTGATTTTTTTTTAAAAAGGAAATATAGTGTGACCCCATCTTTAAAAACCATAACCCTGGTAAATGAGAGGGGAGACCATGGACTCCATCTCTCTGTAGCCTGGTCAAAATGAGTACAAAATAAATTCCATTATTTAATCACATCTCTGGAAAACATTAGAAGGGCTCCAGGTCATAACCACATCAGCCCATCCCGGACGCCCATTTCTCCAAGCCAGTTCAGTGTCCTGTAGCGGCTCCAGGGCCTCAAATGGGCTCCAATCTGAACTCCAGTCCCTAAGACTTTCCCTACTGTGGACATCCTCATTGTCCCACTTCTTTCCTTCAATATGTAGCTCAACTTAGCTCTTCTCAGCAAGTAGTAATTCTTCCTCTCTCTAGAAGAGAAAAGGGGGAACTGTATAGGCAAATTTAGGATTTTCTTCAGTGGGCATGGGGAGAAAGAAGGCTAAGACTGCTCTTTTTAAAAATGTTTTTATTAATTTGAGAGAGAGGTAAGGAGGGAGAGAGAGAGAGAGAGAGAGAGAGAGAGAGAGAAACATCAATGATGAGAGAGAATCATTGATTGGCTGCCTTCTGCATGCCTCCTACAGGGGATCCAGCCTGCAACCTGGGCATGTACCCTCACTGGGAAATTGAACCCTGCCCTCCAGGTTCATAGGTCAGTGCTTGAGCCCACACTGGCTGGGCTAAGACTACACTCTTCTGTTAATGATTTTAACTCTTATCTGCTTACATAGAAAATAGTGCAGGAAAAATCATATCAGGGCTATCACTGGTTGTGGGATTATAAGTGATTTTTTGCTCCCTCTTTTATATCTTTTGTCTGAATTTCTTTTTATAGAGCACGTTCTACTTTTATATTCAGAAAGAAGTTAAAAAAAAAAGAATACTTCATACTGTGACATATTTCTTTTTATTTCTTTTCCCCCCAAGAAAGGTAACCCCCTTCCCACATGACAAGAAATATGAATAAAAGACAATTCCTTAGTAGGTTTATAAGTTTTACCCACAACAGGGTGCTGTGTAGATTCATTCAAAATAAAGCAGGCTGAGCCCTCCGTGTAAGAACTGAGCTTGTTGTTACAGTCTGGGGCAGGGGGGCTGGGGGTACTGCCTTCCCTGAGGCGTTGCCCTGGCAAACTCCCCTTCTTCAAATGGAGGCTGACCATGCAGCCTGGCCTCTAGGTATTGGCGACTGGACTGCCTACTGCCGCGCTGGAGTTCCCTGAGCCCCTTATCAGGTCTGAGTGACCTTGGCCTTGCAAGGCCCAGGGGCAACTCCCGCCTCTGCAGACTTGCCGGATGAGAGCCCTGGGGTCTGAGCAGGGTAAAAATGACTCTCTGCCTGCGTTCCTCTTCCTGCTGGGTCCCTCCTCGCCTCCTCCACCACCTCCCCTGGGTCCTCCCTGGCCAGCTCTGTTTCTGTGTTTGGGCCAGGCAGGCAGAGAAACATTTTGGCTCAGCTCCTTGTTTGTCACGGGTCCAACATTACCAGGGGTCTCGCCTGGTTTCCAGTATTTCCCGGTGCCTTTCCTTGCTCCGTAGTCAAGTTTCCAGCCAGGATTTCTTGGCTCGGGGAGAGAATGAATGCCTGTCTGAGCCTTCTAGGCCTGTGTTTCATTTGCAGCAGCCTGGCTCTGCCTGGGTGACGGTCCCGGCCCTCCTGGTCAGCCCATCCCCTTCTGCTCGGCCCAGGAGGCCCTTTGCATCTCGTTCCTGGCGCTTCAGAGCAAGGAGGCTCCTGGTTTCCATCCCAGCCCTGCGCCCTGGGTTTACTGCAGCCCCCGCACAGGCTCAGAAGTGGCACTGCCTTCCAAGAGCGAGCAATTCCTGCCCGCCTGTCTGCAAAGGCAAGAATGCCAACCCCGAAGAGCCCGGCCCTTAACTGTTTCTAAGTCGAACTGGGACCTGTTCCGCACCTGGTCCTCCCCTGCTAGACCGTTCCAGCTGTTCTGCTCTTTCACACCGGCTTGGCAAGGCTGCCAAGGTCTGGAAGCAAACGAATTCAGGAAGCCTGCAGAACATCAGGCCTGGGCTGGTGGGTGCCTCCCCCTCTCCCTGCTTCGGGACCCTCTCCGCCAACTCCCGGTCACTTCCTGCTTTCCAATTCATCTGGGGCGGAGGCCCCGAGGGGGCTGCCTGGCCCTGGGTGCACGCCCCAGGGAAGAGGGAGCAAGCAGTTGACCGGGGTGACGCTGTATCCCTGGCAAGGCGCTCCAGGGCTGCCAGCCCATGCAGAGAAAGGGTCTGGGAGCCAAGGCTGCAGGCTCCAGGTGCCAACCCGGGGAGCTAGCTGCTCAGGACATGGATTTAGAAGCAAAGAACTCCGTGGACCCCCAAATGTCCTCGTCACCATAGGCAACCCACATCTTTCCATCCTAGGGGTGTGAGGAAGCTGTAAATGTTAAAGATAATGTTTCCTTGACAAAGACTTCCTCTTCTTTGAGGCTGTACGGTATTTCCTGAACTCTGGATTGCTTTTTTTTTTTTTTTTAGCTGCTGTGATCAAAGGCACGGATTGACTCACGAGTCCTCGGAGCCCACGGTGGGTCACTGTCAGGCGTGTGCAGCGGCAGTCACCTGCGGGAGGAGAGAGGCGCTGTGGGTGAGGCTTTCCTCTTAACACCCTGACACTCTAGAAAGTTGTGGAGATGAAATAGGTGGTTGGGAAGGTGCCCTGCCCGCTCCATCCTGCCAGCCCAGCACCTATTTCCAGCCCCTTCCCCCGGGGTGGCTGACCCCAGCAGCTGCCTTCAGCCCGGGGCCAGGAGCTGCGGGAACGGGGTGTTAAGGAAAGCTATGTCAGGCTCTTCCTGGGCGCCCAGGGGATTCCCTGCAGGGCCAGGAGCGCTGCAGCTCTCATCTGCTGCAGGGCAGGTGGTGACAGGGCAGTGACCGGGTTGGCCGCTCTCTGGCGAATGCAGGGCTTTCACACCCTTCACCTGGCTGGGTTCCCACAGCACCCCACTTGGAGGGGGGCGGGGGGGGGCACTAGGTACTACTAGCCTCAACTGCAGACAAGGAAACTGAGGCTCAGAGATACCCTGACTGCCCCAAACCCCTCAGCTGGTAAAAGGCCCAAGCAGGGGCCTAGAACCCGAGTGTCCTGACTTTGGGGCTTGGGGGTGGGGGGTGGCTTGGCCCTCAGAGTGCAAAGTCTGCGCTGGCCGCCCGGTGCCCGGGCCTAGCATTTCCCCTCCCCGGGGGTGAGGCCGAGCGCGGGTGTGTGTGGGCTGGGCCGGGGCCTCCAGCTCCGCACCGAGAGGGCGAGGGGGGCGAGGGGGGCGAGGGGGCGGGGAGTGCGGCTGGAAACGGGAGCGGGAGGCCCCGGCTGCGTTGCGGGCAGCAGGCCTTTGCCTCCGGGGGCCCCCGCGCTGGCCCGGCCCTGGCGGCGCCTCGGAACCCCGCGGCTCCCGGCGGAGGCTCTGCCCACGGCCATTGGCCGCTGGGAGCCGGGGGAGGGGAGGGGCAGGCCGGGGAGCGCCCGGGCGTCGGGTTACTCGCGCGGAGCGGCTGCGGCCGCGGGGGAGGGGCGGGCTCGCGGCAGCTGGCCCGGCTGGGGGAGGGGAGGGGTGAAGCGGGGCCTCGGGCAGAAGGGCCCCCCGCCCCCGCCCCCCGCTCCGACGGCCCCAGTCTTGGCCTCGAAGAGAAACCATTACCGCGTTTGCATCCAACTCAATCAGACAAACGTCGGCGAAAGCGCCCGTGGCGGGGCAGGTGCTGCGTTGGACTTCAGCTGGAGCGAGTGGCACAGCTGGGTTCTGCCTGAACTTGCGTCTAATGGAGGAAATAAGAAATGCACGCGGGAGAAGGACGCTGAAGACACCGGGAAGCAAATAAGGCCTGGCTGATCCTCCTGAACGACCGACGTCCTAGAGGTTCCTAGAAAGGAAGTCTCTCCCTGCCCCCAGGCCCCCTCCCCCCACCCCTGTAATCTGAGAGCTGCACAAAGGGGCCAGGTGTGGCCGCCCTGAAACTCCCACCAGGGCCTCCATGGCCGGGGAGAGCTCTCCTATCCTAGCTCACCTCGGCTGCACCCCCTAGCCAACCCCCAACCCCAGCCCTCCTCGCCCGCCCAAACTTCACTCCGCGCCTCCACTCTCAGTCTCCTGCAAGACTAGCACCCTCTCCAACCCCGGCTCTTTTCTCCCCGCGGCCATGCACCTCACGTCCTCGAAATGTCACTCACCATTGCACCTTGAATTCTGTTCCTTCTGCCCCCTAAGACCCCGGCGCCTTTGGAATGTGTGTCATCAGTTTACCACTTCTAGTTGGTGCCTCCTTGTCGTCCTCCTTGTCATTTTCTCTATCCCTTGATGATTTCAGAACTGGGCTCTTTCTCTCCCACGGTCATCGTTCTTGTGATTTCAGTATCAGTGCTGATGGCCCACCCAGCACGTGGTCCCCGTGCTTTAGCCCTAGCAATATACTTCTCCTGCCGCACCTTAGCTTCCTGGTTGCACCCTAGACCGAAGAACCATCAATGGCCACAATGATCGCGAAAATCTGTTTCAAAGACCCCACCACCTGCCAGCCCTCCAGCTCACTCCAGTCCTTCCCCTCCACCAGTTCTCCCACCTGAGACCTCCAGTCGGTCACTCTTCCCTTCACTACTTATCTCCCCTGAGGTTTCACTTCTCAGACGGCTAAGATGTCATGGTCCAGCGTGCGAAATATCTCTTGCAAATAACTCTCAGCTGCCTTACACTGGTCTCTCTCCCTCGAATTCACCTGGTGAAAGCCCAACTGTGGTTAAATCAAATCGTTTACTTCACACCTGCAACCCAGCTCCTCTGAACTGACTGGCTTCAAATGTATGGCCAGGCATTTCAAATGGACATTTGAACTACGGGGACGATCCTACTACAGTTTCTTAGAAAATTCCTTTTCCCTCTCCACAATGCAACACTTTCACACTTTCTCCTCTCTGCATATTTTTCAACACCCCTTCCTCTTTCATTCTCAGTCTCACCTCAGACTGTCCTTCATCGAGAACATAGGTACAACCCAACCAACGGCCTGCTCTTCCCACCGCCAAGGCCACCGGAACGCCGGCAGCGCTGCATTCCCTGCCCATCTGTGGCCAACCCCTGCATCCGGGCCCTGGGCCCCTTCCCCTTCCATCAGCGCAAGCATTCCCTTTCTCTCATGCATCACCAATTTCTTCCTCTCTACTAGATCCCCCCCACTGAAGTAAAACAGGACGTCATTCCCTAAATCTGAAAACATGTTAGCCTTAACCTCACATCTGTCAGGCTACTGCACCAGCTTCCTGCCCCTCTTCAGAGCAAATGATGCTGAGAGAGTTGTCCATATACGGACACTCCTCTTCCTCGCCTGCCATGCTTACCGCCACCCACTCCAACTGGGTATTTATCCTTACCATTCCGCTGTCGCTCTTAGCAAGAATGCGGTGACCTACATGTCCACCAGATTAGTGGCCAGTTCAGGTCCTCATCTCACTCGGCCTTCCAGAGGCATTGAACATGTTTGATCACGGTGTGGTAGAGTGAATTATTTGTTCTAATGCTTGTCATTCCTCCCTGGGTCCATATTCCCTTCTGTCTGACGTGGCAGTCCCTCCCATTAAAGGTGGAATATTCTTTCCTGCCCCTTGACTTCGGGCTTGGCTAGGTGACCCATTTTGGCCAATGGAATGTAGGCGGAAGTGACATGATGCCAGTGCTAAGCCTATGCCTGAGGAGGCATTTCATGTTTCTACCTGCCTACTCATGCCAATGGTATCACCATAGGAAAAACCTGCCCTAACTGGCCTGCTGGTGGAAGGATGATGAGGGCCATGTACATAGAGCAGACTCAGACCCAACGGCAGCTGGAGCTGCCCAGCCAAGGTCAGCCACCTGCAGATGACCTCTAGCCGACCCATAGATGCATGAGAAAAATAAATATGTACTGTGATATGCCACAGAGATTTTTGTGGTTGTTTGTTACCCAGTAAGAGCAAACCAATAAATCCTCCTTCTTGAAATACTCTCTTAGCTCAGTTTCCTTAGAATCAAAACGTTTTTGTTTTCCTCCAACTTCATAGGTTGTTCTTCTCGTTGTCTTTTGTGATGGCCTTTCCTCTGCTTGAGCTCTAAATTTTGGAGTGGTGTCCGTCTCGGCCCTCTCTCTCTCCTATCTTCGTTCTTTCTGTCTGTGAAATTATCTGGGCCACATCTTTGAATACTATCTACTAGTACATGCTGGTTCTCAAATTTAAGTCTGAAGGTGAGACGCCCCTGAACTCCAGACTCAAACCTGTTTACACATATCCACCTGATGTGTGATAGAACGACTGACCACCCTGGCGGGGGGGCTCGGTTGGTTGGAGCATCGTCCCATACACCGAAAAGGTTGCAGGTTTGATTCCCAGTCAGGGCACATACTTAGATGGCAGGTTCGATCCCTAGTCTGGGCACATACAGGAGGCAGCTGATTGATGTTTCTCACATCAATATTTCTCTCTCTCTCTCTCTCTCTCTCTCTCTCTCTCTCTCTCTCTTTCTCTCTCTCTCTCTCAAAATCAAAAAATACATATCCTTGGGTGAGGATTTTAAAAAAAGAAGAACTACTGATCTACCCCTTCCCAACATGGGCATCCCAGCCAGCTAACCTAAAAATGGAGTAGGTATCCTCAGCCCCTCTCTTCTGCCATAGGTCAGATGAGCAATAAGTCCTCTCTACGACACCTCCAAAATTGGTCCCGAAACCAGTAACACAGCTCAGCCTCTCCATAGCCCCACCCTGGTTTTTATCTCCTCTTGCCAGGACTTCTGCAACCACATCTTAACTGTTCTCCTCAGCTCCTAGTCCATGCTCTGCAAAACAGCCGGAGTGATCTTTCTAGAGGGTAAATGAAATCTCTTCACTCCCAGCTTAAACCCTCCAAAGCCTTCCCATTGCAACCAAAATAAAACCCATACTCCTGACCTGGGCAGATGCGGACTTGATGATCTAGCCCCTGCTTAGGTCCCAGAGACCCTCACATCTCCTTGTTCACATGGCTCCAGCGACAATGGCCTTCATCGTGTCTCTCGAACATAAGCACATTGCTGCCTCAGGGCTTTTGTACTTGCTATTCCTTCTGCGTGGAGCACTCATCCCCAGATCTGCACAAGGCAGCCTCCTTCCCATCCATAAGGTCTCAAATGCTACCTCCTCAAAGAGGCCTTGACTGTCTAAATAAAGCACCACCAGCTTCCCAGCCCCCCCCCCCCCCCCCCCCCGGCTCCAACACTCCTACTCTATCACATTAGTTTAGTTTCTTTGAAGCACTTATCAACACGTAAAGTTGTTTGGCTTTGTGTCTCCTCTGTTCCCTCCCATGACAGCATGATATCCTGAGGGGCAGGTGTTTGTCTTGGTCTCTGATGTGTTCCCAGGGTCCAGAACATGCTTGGCGCATAGTGGGCTCTCAGCAAATGCCCGTTAGCTGATTGACTGATGCCAGGACTGAATGGAGGAGGTGATTGGCTAGATCGCGAAGAAGAGGAGGGTGTCTCAGGAAGGCAACTGCAGGGCCAGAGAGAGAGAGAGAGAGAGAGAGAGAGAGAGAGAGGAAGAGAGAGAGGCTGGAGCATTCAAGGTCCACCGAAGGGACCGCGAGGGGCCAGGCTGGCCACAGGGGAGAGCGTGTGGGAGTGGGCGAAGGACATCTGCATGGTGGGAGGGTGGAGCACTGTTGCTCCAAGGCCTGAATGAGTGGGTGCTGAGGACAACTGTGATGCAAGGACATGATATTTTCAAAGCGAAGATTTGAAGATGATTGGTAAGGTCACAGGCTTTGTATTTCTGAGTGTCCTTAACTAAGTGTTGTCTGGTGGGGGCAGAGAGAGACAACTAGAAGAATCTGGGAGCCCAGGGGAGCCAGAGTTCGGTCCTTGGATTCCAGACGCAAGGAAAACCCATTACCCAACCTTTCGGGGGCGAATGTTGAGTTTCCACTTTTGGAAGGTCTCCCTGGGTAATTCAGGGTTTGCTGAGCGCAGAGCAGGCACTCACACATGTGTTAACGAGCTGGTGCCCCGTCTTGGGCTCCTTCACACCCTCCCCCAAAGCACACAGATACACACACACACACACACACACACAGAGAGACACACACACACACACACACACACACACACACACACACACACACTGAACACAGCCTCACCAGACTCCCACCCCACCGATACACCCTGGGCCCAGCTCCTTGCCTTCCCAGCCCCCTCCACCCCACTCCATTGTCAGAGCTGAACAAAGGCCCAAGGCATCCTGGGTTAAAGGATTTTAACTCTGCCAATCCCAGGAGGCCCCAACCAGCAGCAGCTTCCTGCAGGAGAAAAGTGACTGAGACACCTCCCCAGGGGACAGGGGATTTTTTTTCTGGTCTGAAAAACAGAACCTAGCTGCCAATCAGACTCTCCTCCCAGAGCCTCGCCCAGCCCCCCACCCCGAGGGTTAGGAGCTTTCTCTTCCCGAGACCTCCCAGCAGTCAAACGGGTCTTTAGGTTTTTTCTCCCCGCCCCCCCTGACTTCTGTTTGGGGCGGGCCGTCTTGTTAGCGTCCTCGCCAGCGGAGGAACCGTCGTCGCCTTTCTCTCCTCCTCGTCCTCCTGCCCTCTGCCTGCCCCCTGCCCCTTGCGCCCCAATGCTGCCCCCAGAGCTCCCGATCTGTCCCCCCCGCCCTCCACGCCCCGTCCCGTGGCCCTCAGAACCCCGCCCGCGTCCCTGCTCCTGAGGCGCCCCACACCCCCAGAGCCACAGCGGCAAGTTGGGGCGCCCCCGCCGGTCCCGCGCCCCGGCCACCAGCCCCTGAACCTGGCTGGCCGGGCTCGACCCCGTCTCCCGGAGAGGAAAGCCCGCGGGCGAGTAGGTTCTCAGCGGGAGGGTCCAGGCGCCAGGCTCGCGTGCTGGTTGCGGGGCGCCCGGCCCGGACCTGGGACCAGCGTCCGAGAGTCCGGGCTGGTTGGAACCAAACTGCAGCTGGTGTCAGCCCCCTTTCGCCCACCCTGGAACTAAAGGTCAGCGTGCCTTTTTTTTTTTCTCTCTTAAGTTTTGCACGTAGAAGAGATACCGGGTAAATGAGAAGCATGTTTGGGAAAGGAGTGAGCAGTAAACGCTGGCATTCAAACCACACAAAAATGCCCAGGCCCGGCCACCCGCCCGGGCGGCGGGGCGCACCCAGCGACAGTGCAGCGCCCTCTGGCGGCCGCGCGGGGCTCCCCTGTTCCCCGCCCCCACGCCCCGGAGCAGGGGGACAGAGCCGCCCCCCCAAATCTGAGAAGCACTGGGACAACTTTGGAAGAAGGGAATTAAAAGTGCCCGGCGCCGTGGGCCCCTGGATCCGGGTGAGCCTGGTCCCGGGTCCGGGTGAGGCCGTGGGCCCCTGGATCCGGGTGAGCCTGGTCCCGGGTCCGGGTGAGGCCGTGGGCCCCTGGATCCGGGTGAGCCTGGCCCCGGGTCCGGTTGAGGCCGTGGGCCCCTGGATCCGGGTGAAGCCGTGCCCCTGGGTCCGGCCGAGACCAAACCAGAGGGAGTCGGACCTGCATTACCACCATTTGTCCACCATCCAGAGCTGAGGGGTCAGTGCCGACATGTACTCATAGGGAACTGGTGGACATTGATATTGGGTCTCAAAAGAACTGTTGGTCCAGAAAGAAACTCACTACAGACTGATTCATTTGCCTGTCAGCATAACTATTATTGCTCGTCGCACATTCAATTCTTATAAGTATATCTCTAGTGACACATGATTTCGCTCATCTAGGGGAAATGATGAACAACATAGACTGATGAATAAGAACAGAACCAGAAACAAGGAGGCATCGATCGGACTATCGGGCCTCAGAGGGAGGATAAGGGAGGGTGGGGGGAGGGGGGAGAGATCAACCAAAGGTCTTGTGTGCATGCATATGAGCCTAACCAATGCTTAAGTTCAACAGAGGGTTGGGGCATCCAAGGGGAGGGGTGTGGGATGGGAATGGGGGGATGAGGACAAATATGTGACACCTTAATCAATAAAGAAATTTAAAAAAAAAATAAAAAAAATAAAAAAAAAGTGCCCGGCGCCGAGGTCCTGAGAAAGGCTTTTTGTGTTTCCTTGGCTGGCCCGCGGCCGACAGCCCAGGGAAGGAGCCGACCTGAAGGGAAAACCCGTGTTCCACTTTCAGTGGCTGCTTGAAATTCTCCCCACACAGCGTCATCCCTTTACCTGCAGGCTGCGGCTCCTCTTAAACCTCAGGTGCCTCAAGGAAGGGTCACCCTTTAAAACAAGGGCAGCTGGCAGGAAAATGTCACGATTATACCAATTATATGTACATGTTATGTGGTGATGACATTTAATATGCATCATCTCATCTCCGGCCCCCACCCCATTGTTAGTTGCCAGGCATCCTTCTGTACTCTCCACAGCAGTGTTACTCCAGGCTGCCCACCCGCAGTGGCCATCCCCCCCATTTCAGTTGGCCCCAGCTTTTCTTGTCCCTTGTACATCCTCAACATGTCTTTCCATTGCCTTCTCGTTGTCACAGCTGCTACTTGAGTGCAGGCTCACACAGCTTGGTGTCTGGATCACTGCTACTCCAGTGGGATAGCTGGGGCCTTCCCTGGCACACGGGACCCCAGGGAGAGCGGCTGGGCTCTCGCAGTCCCCCCTCTGCCCAATGTGCAGCTCAGAAGCTGTGTGTGCCCAGAAGCAACCACCTCGTGCTGGTGGGGGACTCTCTCCCCAACGCTAGCCGACTGCTCTCACTTTCCGCCTCTTTGTCTATCCGGAGTTTCTCTCAGAAAAGTATTGCCACTCCTCCATCTTGTGGAAGCCAGAAGAAGTGGGGGGGGTCTGGGTTTCTGAGGAACCCAGACAGGTTCTTCCCCAGCCCCCACCCATTTTCCTCCGAACCCCTCTTGGGGTTTCTGCTTTTCCATACTGTCTGGTGGGAATTCCTCCAACTTCATACCTTCCCTCTCTTTGAGGCACTCCCTGCTGTATTTATTGCTGCACAAGAAGCCACCCAGTGGCTTAAAACAACAAACATGTGTTTATTTGTTCATGTCTCTGTGGGCCAGCTGGACAGTGTCTAGCCTGGCTCTGCTGGGCTCGCTGTGTCTGCGGTGAGCTGGCAGGTCCCTGGATGGTTTAGGATGGCCTCGCTCAACATCTGGTGGTTAGCAGGCTGTCAGCTGGGGTGAAAGGGGGCTGGGCATGTGCCTCTCATCCGGCAGGCGAGCGTACCCCAGCTTCCTCCTGGGGAAGCAGGGCTTCAAGGATGGGGAGAACAGAAGCTACAAGGTTTCATGAAGCCTAGGCTTGGAACGGGCACACCCTCACTTCCGCCACATTCTCTTCGTCAAAGCAAGTCCCAGGCCAGGCTGAACTCAAGTGGCGAGGAGCAGGACTTCAGGCCCTGATGGAAGGGACTGTAAACGACATGGCCACTTTGGCAATCCTCCACACTTGCCCTCTTCTCTCTTGGGGTGCACTACCAATACAGTAAACATACTTCCCCCACCGGTGTGGCTCAGTGGTTGAGCATCGACATATGAACCAGGAGGTCATGGTTCAATTGCCGGGTCAGGGCACATGCCAGGCGGAGTTGCAGCCTCGATCCTGAGTGGGAGGCGTGCAGGAGGCAGCCGATCAATGATTCTCTCATCATTGATGTTTCTATCTCCCTCTCCTGCTTACCTCCTCTCTGAAATATCTATATCTATATCTATATCTATATCTATATCTATATCTATATCTATATCTATATCTATATTTTTAAAGTAAACACACTTTGAGCTATCTCACCCCTTACACGCACCTTGGACAGGTGGCCTAACACAGTGCTAAAGCACTCAAGCCCAGCAGTCAATGTACCTGGTTCAAATTTTGGCTCCACATTTATTAGACGTGTGACCTAAGACAGTTACTTACCTCTCTGGGCCTTGGTTTCCTAATCTGTAAAAATGGGAATTGTTGTAAAGATTAAATAAGTGAATCCATAGTAAGGACATAACGGTGTCTGGCACATCATAAGTACCCAATAAATGCCAGCCATGCGCATGAGGTGACTGCTGGCTGCTCACCACAATGGCTGAGACCACCAGCACCATCTTCTACAGCTTCCCCACAGCCCCCTCCACCACCGCTCACAGCACGGCCCCCAGCTGCCAGCTCTGCTCTGCTGGGGCCACCTGGCGTCTACGGGGCTCCACTGGGAGGCCAGTGAAGGGCCTTGTCAGTGTGTATGTGGTGTGTGTTTTTTTTAATATATCTTTTATTGATTTCAGAGCAGAAGGGAGAGGGAAAGAGATAGAAACATCAATGATGAGAGAGAATCACTGATTGGCCGCCTCCTGCATGTCCCCTACTAGGGATCAAGCCCGAAACCCAGGCATGTGCCCTTGACCGGAATCAAACCTGGGACCCTTCAGTCCGCAGGCCAACACTCTATCCACTGAGCCAAACCGGCTAGGGCTCTTGTCAGTTTCTACCAGCTTCACTGAAGCCCATCTCTTTAGAGCTGAGACAGGTGAGCTGTCACAAAAGGGTCTGTGCAGACCTGAGGTTGCATCTAGCTCTCCTTCCTGTGGGACTTAGACAAGCTAATTCACCTCTCTGTTTCCTTGTCTGTGAAATGAGAGAGAAGCAGGGACTCCCACCACAGAGCACAGAGAGCACAATACGAAGAGCCGAAGAGCTGACGCTGACGCTCACTGAGCACAGGGCCCTGCTGTCCCTGAAGTTGCCCCTCTCACAGGTGCTGAGAAATTGCCATGGGTGAATACATTTCCCCCAAAATACCCTTAGTCACTCACCGAGCCCTTCATCCCTCAGTCGATCAAGATGGGCCATGATCCTGGGGAGCAAGCTGAGCTCTCTCTCTAGTTGTTGGTTAAATGTCTGGTCTCTCCACTCCACTCTCCTTCCTGAGGCCTGTACCTAAGTTTCATTAAATATATATATATATATATATATATATATATATATATATATATATATATATTTATTTCAGAGAGGAAGGGAGAAGGAGAGAGAGATGGAAATATCAATGATGAGAAAGAATCATTGATCGGCTGCCTCCTACCTGCCCCACACTGGGGATCGAGCCTGCAACCCAGGCATGTGCCCCTGACCAGGAATTGGGCCGTGACCTCCTCGTTCATTGGTCGACGCTCAACCACTGAGTCACGCTGGTGAGGCCCACTTGCATTACTAAGTGTGTGTTGCTGTGTGCCTAGACACACTGAAGAAAAAGAAAAAAAAAAGGCTCTCATCACGACCTGATGCTTTAAGGAGCTCATGAGATGAGTTAACATTCGCAAACATGTGCGCCAGGCAGAGGAAATGCGAAAGCCAGAGGCAGAATCAGAGGACGAGGCTGGCTGTCTGCAGAGCAGAGTCCAGGGGCCCTGACTGACCCTAAGGAGCCAGGGTTCCAGGAGTCCTGCAGAGAGCATCCGAGCCAGTCTGACAGGGGGCCATTCACACCAGCAGCCTGGGGAGGGGCAGGTGGGAGGGAGGAGCTGCGCCTTCTGCACTAGATAGTGGGACTAACATGGCCCCTACAAATCGGAGGAGAAGGCAGCAGCCGGGCTCCTGGTATGAAGAGAGCTGAGTTCATAAATCTGGGGTTGTGTTGTTGCTGTTGCTGTTGTGTGTTTTGCCTGCTGCACCTTCAGCGTGGCTCTCCTGAGAGATGGATGTGGAACCATCCGCATCACACTGACCCACGCCCAGATCAGAAGAATGGCAGGAACGCACAGAGAAGGCGAGTGAGTGCTTGTGGGCATGCGGGTGCAGGCCGTGCTCAGGCAGCAGCCGGGCTGGAGTTTGAGAAAATGGGAAACTTCTTGGAATGCATAGCTCTGGGACTGGGGAGGAAGATGGTTATCTTCATCAAATGAGATTTGTAAACCCTGGAATTTAAATCCAGACCCGTGGGAAGGGGGTGCTCATTCCAAGGATAAGGGAAGGAAGGCGCAAGTGGTGCCGATTCTGAGTTGGGTCCGAGAGTTTCTCGGTGGCACACGGACTGGAACACCAGCTGCAGTAACCCCGCGCGAAGGGTGGCCCTGGGCCCGTTCCAGTAGGATGAGCTGGGTGGCTTGTTCAGAACTTAGTCCAGGGCCCATCCCAGATCTACCTGATCTCAGGCACTGGGCTCGCTGGAGTTTGGAGCTGGGGAATTCAAGATGCCAAACGTGCCTTCAGTGGATTCCAAGATGCCTAAGGACTGAGGGCTTTTAGGGCTGGTAGAGGGGACTAAGGACCCCAGTGGCTCCCAAACCTGGGGTTTGATAATGGGCCCAGAACGTCAGAAGCTGGCCTCTGCCCTTCGTCGCTGAGACTGGCCCAGATTCAATCTTCCTGTGATTGTGATAATCACGTAGGCTAGGTGTTCGTGGAGGGAATTAACTAGGAAGAACCTTTCTTCATCTATTACTTCTAAGGAGCCAGGGCTCCAGGAATTCCAGAAGTCTGGAAGTCGGCACACTTTGCCTCTCCACTCAGTTTGGGGCATTCTGCACCTACCCCCAGAGCCGGTCTCGGGGCATGGAGATGCCGGGGGCCTTGGTGGTCCCATCACGGCTTTAATGAGATATAACTGACATATAACATTGTGTGAGTTTAAGGTGTACATGTTGATTTGATACACTTATCTATTGCAAAATGATTACCACCATAGAGTTGGCTAACATCTCCATTGCGTCTCGTAATTATCATTTCTTCTTTTGTGGTGAGAACACTTAAGACCTACTCTCTTAGCAACTTTCAAGTACATACTACAGTATTATTAACTATAATCACCATGCTGTACATTCTATCCCCAGAACTTACTCATCTTATAACTGAGAGTTTGTTCTCTTTGACCAACATCTCCCAGTTTTCCCCACTCCCCAGCCCCTGGTAACCACCATTCTAGTCTCGGTTTCCACATGTTCGGCTTTTTCAGATGGCACATGTACAAGTGATACCTTACAGTGTTTGTCTTTCTCCATCTGACTTATTTCACTTAGCACAATTCCCTCAAGATCACATCTGTGTTATCCGTTCATGTGTTGAAGGACACAGGTGGTTTCCATATCTTGGCCCTTGTGAGTAATGCTGCAATGACCACGGGATTGCCGATATTTCTTCTAAATCCTGTTTTTACTTCCTTTGCATATATACCCCGAAGTGACATCGCTGGGTCATATGCTAGTCCTACTTTTAATTTTTTGAGGAACCTCCATCGTGGCCACACCAACTCACATCTACCTAACAGGAAGGTTCCCTTTTCTCCACATCCCTGCCAACATTTGTTATCGCGTATCTTTTTGATGATCGCTATTCTAACAGGTGTGAAGTGAATGGGGCCATTGTTTTGAAATATTTGGGGATTGGTAAGAACCCACAAAATGGGTTCAAAGTCAGCAGAGTATCTGAATCAGAAAAGCAAGTCCCTCCCCAAGGAGAATCCACTTTCTCATATGCTTTTGGCCTCGAGAGAAGGGGCTACTGCCATCCTGCCAGCTGCAGGTCAGAACAACAGGCAGTGCAAGTCAGCTGTGATCGAGGTCTAAGCCACGGAAGGAGCGGCCACACAGCGCGAGTGTCTGCACTGGCTGAGGCCCTGCTTTCTGGTACCGCTGGCCACGGAGGCCACCTCTTTGCCAATGGGTGAAGTCTAGGCAACCTGGCCCTTAGCCCTCACCGAAGGTAACCTTCCTTTTACAAAAAGCCTCTCAATTCTTACCCCCAAATAACACAGTATGCAATTTATACTCTACTTAATATCAAAATGGGCAGGGGGTCCTCAAGGTCAAAACTACTTTCAGAGTAAGATGTTTTTTGCCTTTTTCACTCTCATTGTCTCGTGAGTGTGCAAAGCTACATGCCTTGGGAAAACTCAGTCTGATATCAGATAGCGGACCGAGCCCCGAAGCAGATATGAGGCTCCATCTGTCTTCGATTAAGCTAGACATTTTTAACGTTTGCAGGAATGTGAAATGGTGCCACGCTTCTCACTAACAATTTTTGTTTTGGAAAATATAGTTTTAAAAAAGAGTAATGGTAATGTAGTGGGTTTGTTATTGTAATTTTATATAAGTAAATAAATGCATTTTTAATTTATTTTTACATTTCCATTTTCGTTTCTAACATGGTAAATATTGGGAGGTAGAACCCATGTAAGTAAAACGTTTCTTGAGGTCCTCCATGATGTTCAAGCGTATAAAGGAGTCCTGAGATCAAGGAGGTTGAGGCCCTAACTGGTTTGGCTCAGTGGATAGAGCATCAGCCAGCAGACCTGGGTTCGATTCCTGTCAATGCCATGTACCTTGGTTGTGGGCTCCATCCTCAGTAGGGGGTGTGCAGGAGGCAGCTGATTGATGTTTTTAACTCTCTATCCCTCTTCCTTCCTCTCTGTAAAAGTCAATAAAGTATTTTTTTTTAAAAAAAAAAGAAGATTGAGAACTGCTGCCTTATTTCTTCAACAAATCTTAGATTGTCCCCTTGGCTCCACCCCAACGTTTTCAAGTGTACAAATTCCCCTCCCAGCCAATGGTTGGGCTCCACCTTGGTGAGGTCTGACGTCTCTCCTTTCCAGAACAGCTGCCTCCAAGCTCCCCACACCCCTGCACATCCCCTGTCCCGGTCCTCCCGGCCTGCCTTCCAGAGTGAGAATGCATTCCTTAGACTGGGCTTGGCAAACCTAGGATAGAGGCAAGGGACTCAAGTGAGTGCATTCGGGGAAGTAAAGGACGAAAACACACGGTCTTCAGGGAACTTCTGATTGTGTGTGAGATAACGGACAGGTAAGCAGTTGCCTATGAATACCTGTCATTGCTGTTGGCCAGCTAATACTCTGGGTAGGGGGTATGGGGGGGTAGGGGGTGGGGGCGGAGAGAAGGTTTTGAGCCAGCCCTCCCTCCGCCCCGGGACTCCTGAGATCCCGGGCCCCGCGCGCCGCCTGGTGGCCGTATCTCCTCAGCGCAGCCTTTGCCTTCTGGAGCTGCGGGACGCACACTAGGGTAGGACCTCAAATATGGGGATCCCAGCGCTGGTACCCCATCACTGTGAAGATCTCAGGGGCCTCTGTCTGTCCCTATGCGCAAGTTTACCCCTTGACGACTCATTCCAGCCGATTTCTTCCTCCGCACCTGCCCTTTATGGGTGCTTCACCAACCCCATTAGTAGGTGACAGAGAGTATGTCATGGTAGAAATATGTGGTGCGGATTGGACCCAAGTCCAAGGAGCGCGATGCCAAAGTTCCGCTTCTTGCTGATATGCCCGATAGCAAGTAGTCTGACGGCTAAAGCAGGCCTCGACATTGGCATTGATGGATGGACTTTCTACATTGGGGTCAAGTTTCCTTTCCGAGGGGATAGTGAGTCCGGACTCCGAATCGCATTGGCTTAGGCTGTATTCCCTGCTCTTCCTGAGTGCGTGGTTGTAATTTCTGCATTCTAGCGTGGGGATCAACACCCCAAGATCTCTACCAGCCCCAGGACTTTCTCCCACGGATGCAGGGGTGCACCTGTTGCTGTAGAAAGGACCCCAGGGGTCTACTATAACATCCCAGAACTCCTCACAGTGAGCATGCAGGTGAGGGCCTCCAGTCTGGTTTCCTCAGTACAAATCAGAGTAAGCCCTAAATCCAGAACGAAACACCAAAGGGCCTCTCTTTTAATCAAACCCTAGGGATTCAGAATGAAAATATCCTCAAACTGAGAACAGTGTTGAGGGTTGGGAGGGAGCGTCAGGGACAGCAAGGTATCCTCAGGAGTCTGCCTGCCCAAGGGTTTCTCTTGCAGTTCTTTTTGGCTTGATTTTTTATTTTATTTTTTTTTAATATATTTTATTGATTTTTTACAGAGAGGAAGGGAGAGGGAGAGAGAGCCAGAAACATCGATGAGAGAGAAACACCAATCAGCTGCCTCCTGCACACCCCCGACTGGGGATGTGCCCGCAACCAAGGTACATGCCCTTGACCAGAATCGAACCTGGGACCCTTGAGTCTGCAGGCCGATGCTCTATCCACTGAGCCAAACCGGTCAGGGCTTATTATTTTTTTGTTCATCCTCACTCGAGGATATTTTTCCTGTGTGTGTGTGTGTGTGTGTTTAGGGAGATTAGAAGAGAGAGGAAAAGACAGAGAGAAACATTGATGTGAGATAAACACATCGATTGGTTGCCTCCTGCACGAACCGTACCAGGGCCGGGGCCAGGGAGGAGCCTGCAACCGAGGTACGTGCCCTTGACCAGAATCGAACCCAGAACCCCTTGGTGCACAGGCTGAGCCAAACCGGCCAGGGCTCTCCTCCAGTTCTGACCCAGAGTTCATTAGCAGGACCCTCTCTGCCCCGTAAGCAAACTCACCCATCTTAACCAAGTGGTTTCCATGGTAACTATCAAAGAGTGGGCCCCCCTTTCTTTCTCACAGATTATTCCTCCCCCCCTCCCTTCGCCAGTCACAATCAGACAGGACCTACAACTGGATCCTATATAAATACTTACATAGGTATCGTTTACCCCTTTCCACCCATGTTTTAAGAAAGTACAAACCGTTTCTTTAATTTACACATAAGTATCCTTTAAAAATAAACCGGTAATGTCAGGTCCATGGGGGCTTATTTTATTATTCTTTTTAATTTTGCTTCAAATTTTCCATGATCAAATTTTTAAATAAAAAAATTTTTAAAACTTTTTTTTAAAAATTTTTAAACAAAAAAGAATCATTCAAAACATTCATCTTTCAACGTTTCTGAAGAAAATCTGGTCTTTGAGAAGAATGCCAAGAGGTTACAACATAACTACCATTTTCTGCAAAAGGAAATCATAGATTATTTGGGGTATGTTGAAAATAGCATAGCCTGAGACTTTTAATTTTGAAGCACAAGAAAAATGTAAAATAAAGGAGACATATCTAACACTTTCAACAATCAAGAATTTAAATTTTTTTAAAAAGTGGGAAGCCTGGCAGTTTTCCAAAGTAATAGATTGACATCATTGGAATTTTTTTTAAAAAAAATATTTAATTGCTTTTTTACAAATGATAAAAATAATACTTTTACTGTGGGAAATTTTGAAAATATAAACAAGAAATAAAAAGTAAAAATGTAAAAAAAAATAAAATATAAACAAACCTTTAGAATACAATACAGTAACACATATTTTCTTGTCCTTCTTCCACAACCCCATTCCCACCCCTCTCCCCCCACCACACACACACCCATGCAGTCCCCTCGCCCTTTGCAACCTTTCAAACTTCCACAATGAGAAACCCAGCAAGTGTGAACACCTGTTGCTCTGCTTCTAAGAACCGGAGGGGGGCGAGGGGTTTGAGTAAACTGGTCCTTGGGCCAACTCTGGCCTGCGGCCTATTTTTATACGGTCAGGCAGCTAAGAATGGAGAACGGTTTTTACGGTTTTTGTTAAACGGCAATAAAAACAACCAAACACACGACGAAGATGCGACAGAGACTAAATGTCTCCTCTCTGGCCACACCTGATCTGGGAGCCACCTCTGCTGTGGGCTGGTGGAGCCCTGGTGAGCGGTGGCTTTTCTCCCATCCAGGCAGCAGTGACAAGGGGTACAGCCGGGAAGTTGCCATGCCGACAGGGAATTCAGTTCTTAAAATAGTCAACTGTGCTCAGGCATTTTGGGGGTGGGTGGATTTTGAGAGAGGGTGTTAGAGGGAGGGTGGGGACAGATGATAAACGAATGAGTCAGACCCAACTGGTGACAGCTGTTCCGTCATCCCTTTGCAATAGGAGGTGGGAAGGGGATAACTAAAAAAAAAAAAAAACGAGGTCCGAAGGAGGCATTTTCCATTCACAGAGTATGTATAGCCCTGTTTCCTCACACTCTTTTCCTGCCTGAGGAAGGAAATCCCCCTCTCCTCCCTCCCACACTCTGTGGCTCACAAAGGGCCCGTCTGACTCAGAGGAACTGGCTGTGCAGGGAGTGGGCGGAGCTTCCTCCATGGGAGGCCTCGTCATCGTCATCATCATCAGCGTCATCGGCATCACCTGACCCAATTGCAACTGCATGACTAAAAATATGTCTTTTACTCAGATAGACTGGCCAACCAATAATCATTCTTTGACAAGCTCTAGTCACCCCTTTGTGGTGCTCTTAATGCCTGGAAAGGTGAACTAAGCCCATTTTGTGGTAAAATATCCTAGATAATAAAAGCCTAATATGCAAATTGTCCCCTCCACCAGGAGTTCAACCAGGGGGCGGGGCTGGCCGGCCAACCACCTGTGGCCCCTCCCCCTGGCTGGCCCCGCCCCGGCCAGCGGCAGCAGCAGGCAGTCGGGGGGGAAGGGAGGCCCCAGCTGGCAGCCGCCAGCCACTAGGGACCCTACCCATGCATGAATTTTGTGCACTGGGCCTCTGGTATATAACATAAAAGTTACCATTTTAGGCATACATTTCATTGGCATTAAGTACACTCACATTGTTTTGCAGCTGTTACCACTATCCATCTTCAGAACTTCTTTATCATCTCCTATTCTGAAACTCTCCTCATACTCCCCATGGCAACCTCTATTCTGCTTTCTGTCTCTATGAATTTGGCTATTTTAGGAATCTTATATAAGTTAAATCACTAAGTATTTGTTCTTTTGTATCTGGCTTATTTCACTTAGCCTATCTTCAAGCATCATTCACGTTGGAGCACATGGCAGAATTTCATTCCTTTTGAAGGCTGAATAATATTCCATTGTGTGTATATACATATTTTCTTTATTCACCCTTCTATCGATGGCCATTTGGGTTGTTTTCACCTTTTAGCTATTGTGAATAATGCTGCTATGAACTTCAGTGTACAAGTAGCTCTCTGAGTCCCTGCTTTCAATTATTTTGGTGGCTAAGTCCATTTCCAGGAAGGAAACAATAAGCAGACTGAGATCCCACCCAGGTTGCAGAAGATGCTACAGCGGCATTTTCTTAGCTTTTCCACCCTACCCATTGAGAACCCATCTCCTACGAGGCCAGCACACCCGTGTCTCCTGTCCTCCTCCCTCCTCCGTGGCCCTCCCTCCGCTTTTACTGCCCATTCCCATGAGGCCAAGGCTCTAGGACCTCTGGTCTCAGATCCTTCATCAAGGACAATGAGGAGCTTTAAGGTTGACAGTTCTTTGGTGGTTTTTAGAGTTGAGCACTGTTAAAGCAAAACGTTCTGGCGTTAATACCAAGTGCATGACTTCAATGTGTTTTTGTACTAAAGGGCCCATTTCCCGCCAGGGACAGGGAAGGAAAGGCGTCAGTGGATGATATACCACTAGGAATTTTTTGGTTGGAAATGGGCAATGGCCTAGGCTGGCTCCCTCAGGCCGAAGGGGAGAAATTTTACTGCATGGCTGGGCAAGATGTTTTTGTTGTTTTGTTTTGTTTTTGTCGTCTGGAAGTGTTCACTTGATGCTGCTCAAAAGGAAACTGGGCTATGAACCGACACCTAGGAAGGAAGGCAGAGCTGAGAGAATAGCAGAATATGGTGGTGGAACCCTGATCACTCAATGCCTGAAGCTTACTCCAGTTACCTGCCAGGGAGCTAATACAGTGCCTTGTCTTTTAAGCCCATTTTTATTTTTTATTTTTTTTATTTTTATTGTTTAAAGTATTACAAATAGTAGCACATATGTCTCCTTTTATCCCCATTGACCTTCCCCCGGCCTCCCCTACCACCCAGCACATGCCCTCACCCCATCCCCCAGTGTCTTATGTCCATTGTTTATGCTTATATGCATGCATACAAGTCCTTCTGTTGATCTCTTACCTTAAGCCCATTTTTATGGGGCTTTCTGGCCCCTGGGGTCAAAAACATCCTAACAGACTCTGTCTGCATGTTGTCAGGATTTTAATTTTTCCCCCAAGAACAGTGGAAAGTCATTACAACGTATAAGCAGGGAGAGTCAAGGAGAGGGCGATATGATCGGATCTGCATTCAAACATCACCCTGGCTGCAGGGTGGACATGGGTCCGTAGTGAGCTGGGTGGGTGCAGTTAAGGGGCTACCGGGCTAATTCTAGTGGGAGATTATGGAGGAGGGAGGGGAGCAGATCTGGGAGATTTTAAGGAAGTTGGTAAGTTTGATGTCAGTTAGGAAGTTAGGAAAGTTGACAAGCTTTGATGGTTTTGGGGAGAGGAGGTGTCAAGGGTGACTCTAAGTTTGAGGCTTGCTCAGCTGGATGAACAGGGGTGCAACTCCCCAGGACAGGGCTGTTGTTGAGGAAAAAGACTGAACACTGACAGTGTCAGGTTCCGGGAGGGACTGGACTTTGGTGGGGGAAGCAACAGCCAACATTAGCTCAGCGCCAGTCATGAAGCAAGTGCGTTTCAAAGGGCTTTACATGTATAAACTCGTTAACACAACGACCCCAGTCCCATTTTACAACTGAGGAAACCGAGGCACCGAGAGACTAAGGAGTTTGCCCAAGGTTATCCAACCAGCTAGCAAACGAGATTGGAACACAAGGAGTTTGTTCCTAAGAAAAATATGTACCAAGAAGGTTCTCACGAGCAAACGGCAGGTAACGTAATACTTTTATCTGGACCTGGACCCCTAACTCCAAAGCAGAAAACTCTAGGAAGCTGGATTTCCATTCCTGGCACAGTCTTGCTTTCCTACCTTAGTTAATACCTAGATTGGTATTAGCCATGGGAGGGTTGCTCGCTTTCATAGCCCCAGTACCCCAAGTTGAGTTTCTGGTCTTACCGCTCTGATCAGCGAGTCCTGACCCAGGGGGTCCCAGGCCAGGTTTCCCCCAGCGCCTCTCACCCCCCTGCCCGCAGCGAGGAAGGGAGCCACACGGAAGGGAGGGTGCGAAGAGACTGCTCAGAGGGAAGGGCCTGCCTGTCCTGGTCACCTGGGAAGAGGGGAGGGGAGAGAGCCTCGTTGGTGAGCTCCATCTCCAGCCGGAAGTCTGTGTCCTGGAGTCCCCTCAGCTCCCATCTGCACAGACGGGGATCTAGTTCCTCATGACTGTTCCTCAGCCACGTCCTCCCTGTAACACAGAAGAGCTTTTTAGAGCACTTTCTAGTGCTCCCCCCTCAGCGAGAGGACTCCAGGGGCCAGTGCAGCACTAAGACTATGGAGGGAGGAGGGAGGGCAGGACCTCTCTCTCTCTCTCTCTCTCTCTCTCTCTCTCTCTCTCTCTGTGTGTGTGTGTGTGTGTGTGTGTGTGTGTCATCACCATCTTCCTCATCACCATCATCATAGCAGTTTCAGTTCACTAAGTGAATATACTGAGCGAGGTACTTCCTACTCACCCCACTGCTCTATATGGTAATCCAAATGTCAGAGGGGGCTTGCTTTTCCCGACATTCTGGCTCCCTGGAGTTTAAGAGGGGAAAAAAGAGGGGATTGAAATGAGAAAATATTCGTGTGAAGGAGGGAAAAGCAGCTGGAAGTACGACACTCGTTTGGAGGTGGAATGACTAAACGAGATAAAACCCTAAATAAATATCATGCATGGTGCTAATGGCGTTTTAAAAGCTGCCACTGGAGAACAGATAAAATGATGCTGTATTTCATTAGAGGCTTCCTTAATTCCATGGCATTTGCCAGCAAGCCCCGTGAAAGCATTCTGTAATTAAAGACCCGTGCTGGCGCCTGTAATTTAGAGCAGTACCCAGACATGGCAAGTGGCCGGAGGTGAGGACGTGGAAACAAACACCACTTTCCTGAGGTCCTTGCAGATCACGCAGAATGTGAGTTTTAAAAGCCGGCCTTGGTACGGCCCCTGCCAGAGGGGTCCTGTCCACATCAGTGTTTTCCATTTGGCAGGCGACCAGTTATTTTTTTTTAATGTATTGTATTTATTTACTAGAGGCCCAGTGCATGAAATTCATGCACGGCAGAGGGTGGGCGGGGGGGGGGGGGGCGGGGGGCGTCCTTCAGCCTGGCCTGCGCCCTCTCACAGTCCGGGAACCCTTGGGGGATGTCCAACTGATGGCTTAGGCCCGCTCCCTGCAGGCAGTTGGGCATCCTTAGCACTGCCACGGAGGTGGGAGAGGCTCCTGCCACCACCACTGCGCTCGCCAGCCATGAGCCCGGCTTCTGGCTGAGCAGTGCTCCCCCTGTGAGAGCGCACTGACCACCAGGGGGCAGCTTCTAAGTTGAGCATCTGCCCCCTGGTGGTCAGTGAGCATCATAGCAAGCGGTTGTTTAACCGTTCGGCCAATTTGCATATTAGCCTTTTATTAGATAGGATTTTTTGTTAACCCTCACCTGGGGGCATTCTTCCATTGATTTCTAGAGAGAGTGGAATGGAGGGGCAGAGACAAAGAGAGAGAAACACCAATTGGCTGCCTCCAGCACACTGCCCCAATCAGAGCTGAGGATTGTGCCTGCAACCCATGCCCTTGGCCAGAATCAAACCCGGGACCCCTCAGTCCGTGGGCTGACACTCTATCCACTGAGCCAAACCGGCTAGGGCCCAACCAGTTTTTTGTTTTGTTTTGTTTTTATCCCACAGCAGTGTGGATGGAGAAGCAAATCGGTTCTTTTCTTAAGTGATTTTTTATTGCGATACAATTCTCATAACAAAAAATTACCACTTTCGCCTGTATAATTCAGCGGTTGTTAGTATATTCGCAATGTTGCGCAACCACACCACTTTCTAATTCCAGAACATTTCATCAACCCCAAGAGAAGCCCTTACCTATTAGCAGTCAGGGCCCATTGCCCCTCACCAGCCCCTGGCAACCGCAGGGTTCCTTTCTGCCTCTCCAGGTACAGATGCCTGGTCTGGGCATCTTCTATACATGCAGTCACACCGTATGTGGTCTTCTGTGACTGTGTTCCTTTCTTTAAAATGTTTTCAAGATCCATCCCTGTTGCAGGATGTCTCAGTACTTCATTCCTTTGTATGGCTGGATAATAGTCTGTTGTCTGGATACCCCACATTTGTTTATCCAGCCACGAACACTGGGCTGCTTCCACTTTTTAACTGTTATGAACGGTGCTGCCATGAACATGCAGGTACGCGTTTTTGGGGGAACGTGTTTTCAGTTCTTTCCGGGACATGCCCGGGAGTGGAACTTCTGGGCCCCACGGCAACTCAGCGCTGGGCACTGCGAGGAGCTGCCAGGCTTTCCCACAGCAGTGGCACCGTGTTCCCATTCCCCGAAGCTGTGCGGGAGGTCACTGAGCGCCCGGGCCATTGCCCGCGACGGAGCGGCAAGGGACATGGATGTGCTCGTGTCTTCCAGGCCCTTGGTGTGAGGGGCGCTTCTGCACAGCTCACGCCACTCCAGGGGGAGCAAATCCACATCCCCATGGGGCCACGTGGTCACACGAACCCGTGCGGTGGACAAGCACAAGACAGCAGGGTGCCGGTGCCTGGCAGAGCGGCGCACCCACCCAGTTCCTCGGGAGGCAGCAGCCGTCCTGTTGCTTCTGAGAGTCCAAGCCCGCTGTCGCCACAGTGCCCACTTGCTGAAAAGAAGCAAGAAGTCTGGAATTTCATATGAAGGGTCCCCAACAAGGCACATCAGCGGGCCGGTTCCGTTCAAGGGCTGCCTCTGTGCGGCGGCTGGCTCTCTCCCTGGTGTGCTCTGTAGAAGGAGGGGCTGCCAGGAGCCCGGGCCGCGAGCTGCTTCTTTAGGAATCCATTAGCCAGGGCTTTGCGGGAGCTTTCTACAGAGAACTTAGCTTTACTAAATTCTCCTTTGGCCCAATGAATAAATATATATATTTTTTAATCCCGCCCTGGCCGGTTTGGCTCAATGGATAAAGCATTGGCCTGCAGACTCAAGGGTTCCAGGTTCGATTCCGGTCAGGGCACATGCCCGGGTTTCGGGCTCCGTCCCCAGTGGGGGGCGTGCAGGAGGCAGCCGATCAATGATTCCCTCTCATCACTGATGTTTCTAGCTCTCTCTTCCTTTCCCTTCCTCTCTGAAATCAATAAAAAATATATATATTTTAAAATCCCACCCTCAGTGCTCAGCCTGCTGAAATGTGCAACAACTAAAACGAACACCCTGAAAGGGCTTGCTCCCTGTTTCCGAAGAGCCCCCGTGGCCTCTGCACTCTGATGGCAGCGAGCTGGTCTTTCCCGCCGGGGGGTTGCCAAGAAGCCACAGGCAGACCAAGCCACCGCGTGAGAGGAACTGGCCAGCAAGTTGCATTAACTGCAATTCCATTACCTTGAAAATGAGTCTCTCATTGGGAGACTAAGACGGCTGCTGGGGCTGACTCCTCCTTCCGGGGCTGTCCCTGGCACCCTGCCCTGGCACGGCTGGGAACACTGGACCCAGGAGCTGGGCTGTAGGTGGAGCTGGAGAAGTTCTGGGAGACAACACACCACACAGCAGGCAGCCCAGGAGAGCCAGCTGCCTGAGCCTCCATGCCCCATGTCCTGTTCTGGGGACAGACCCAGGGGTGGCACTGTATGCAAGCATGAAGTAGGACTCCCTCTGGGGACAAATAAATCTAATCATTTGCCTCTTGCGAGGTGTCTTTAAACTTTCTAAGAATCCTAAAATCTTAGCCCAGAAAGTTCTCCTTACATCTCAAGCCAGCTCTTGGCACGGTTGTTTCAGTTGCTGCCACAAGGTGTCGCTGCTGAAAGCTGGTTTGGCACAGGCCAGCATGCAGTTGCCCTACCTACACTTGCTGGCCCAGGTCCTTGCCTGTTCACAGTAGTGCCACATGCTGACTCTAAGAAGGCAGTGCTTTTAATTAATACAGATATGCATTCCCAAAGCTTCGTACCGCCAGGGTGGTTTGCCTCTGAATTGCCTATATGCACTTGTATGTAGGTCACCATCCCAGATTCCCCATAATCTCCTACAAACTTCCCCTTTTGGCCCTGGGTGACTTTTTCTACCATCATATTTTGGTCGGTGACATCCTAACAATTTTTATAAGTTTGAGTCTCAGAGAGCTAGGGGTAAGGAGCTCTTAATTCTTTCCCTCTTTCAAGACTCTGAGACGGTTCTGGAAAGTCTCTCCTTCAGAACTCTGCACACCAGAGCATCTGAGTGAGGGGTTGCCTTGCTAAATCAAGCAAGAAGTCCTGTTAATCTTTTTAATTGTCAGAGATGAAGACCTTATACCTAGGGAAGGGGCCTGTTTGCAATATAGATATAGGTATTAATATAGATATCCATATATATGGAGATATATATATCAGAGCCCCGGTGCATGAAATTCATGCCTGGGTAGGGTCCCCTGGCTGGGGATCAGGGCCAATCGGGGCCTTCCTGCTGCCAGCAGCCAGGGCCTTCCTTCATTCTGTCATAACGAACAATCAGTCTCTCAGTAGAACTCCCGTGGGGACAATTTGCATATTAGGCTTTTATATATATAGATATATATTGAGAGAGAGATTTTTTTAAACTAAGAGCTGCAAATAGAAGCTTATCTTACAGTAAAAAGGATGATGCAACATGACTCTCTCATTTTAACCATACAGAGAAGCAGTTGGTAACTTCTCCTTAAAAAATTGATTCAGATTTTGCCTCGCTATACTCCCTGTTCCAGGTTGTTGAAGACAAGAAGAGACCATTGAGATTCAAGGAAGGTAAATAAATTGCCCAAGATCACACAGGAAGTGGGAGAAGAGCCAAGACGGGACCCAGATCTGTCTGGCCTACAGGCTGGGCACTTTCCACCACTCTACTTCCTTTTCCTAGCGGTTCTGTAGAAAGAAGGAAGATGATCAGAAACCGAGGTGGTCAGGAAAGGCTTAAGAGAGAAGTGGAATCTTGACCTGAGCACAGAAATAGGAGTTGGGATTCTCCCGGGGGATTGGAGTGGGTGTGGGTCTCCTGCATGGGTTATATTTAGGAGGCAGGGGCAGACCACACAGCTGGAGAGGGTTCCCAAGGAAGACTTAGTGTGGGGGCAGCTCTAAAAGTGCCAGAGGCTCCAACCAATCCCTATATTCATCCTATCCTGTTTCTCAATTAAAGCCTTCCCAGAGTAATGCTGACCCAGCCCAGTCTCCCTTTCAGCTACGTGTTTTCACGTGACTTCACTTTGGCCAGTGTGCTGGACAGCACAGCGTTGTAACACCTCTGTCATTGTGGAAGTCTTCTTGGGCAGCGCTGTTCTAGGGTCGTGCCTCTCTGTGGTCTGAGAACTGGCTGGGAGCCCTCGGTCCCTCCCCGGGTCTGCTGAATCAGAATCTGCAGGTTAGTGAAGCCCACGGGTGCTGCCCGCAGGTGAGAAACAGCTTTAAGGAGCATTCCCCACTGAGCAAGTGGCCGGAAGGACGGAGTGCAGCCTCGTTGTGTGGCCTCTGCAGACCCTAGGGACGCACTCTCTGGCTCTCTCATCCGCTGTGTGAACTTAGCTTACCGCACGGGAAAATCAAAACCTGAGGCTGTAACAAGATACAGCCACGATCGCGGAGCCGAACACATAGTAAATGCTCTTTAAATGGCAGTTTTGCGATGATGGGATTTGATGCGGTTTAAGGTCCCTGCCCACCCCCAAGCCCAGTGTTGACTGCGGGGCCGAGAGCCGCGCTTCCTCTTGCTGCCACAGGGTGGCGCTGTGGCGCCAGCGCCCTCTCCTCCCCGGAGGCGGCTCGCCGGCCGCCCTGCGTCTGTTTCACATTACTAAGCACGACCCGGCAGCCGGACACCAAGCCAAGCATTCATCTGACAGACAGTGGGAAAACAGGCCTCAGCTTTGTGCCCAGTTGGGATGAAATAGTAAGGTCCACACAAAGCGTTGAATAAGGTCTGTGTGAAAGTTGTAGAAGCAGGGGCCCCCCGGGGGAAAGCTGGGGTGCAGGAAGACAGTGATTTGTCAGTCCGCTTTGAATGACTGGGCTCCTCACCAGAGTCACACTGGGGCTCTCTCTCTCTTTTTTTTTTTTAATATATTTTTTGGGGAGAGGTCAATGGGGGGAAAAAAGGAGACTCATGTAATACTTTAAACAATAAAGAATTTTTAAAATATATATATATTTTTTATTGATTTCTGAGAGAGACACATCAACGATGAGAGAGAATCATTGATTGGCTGCCTGCTGCTGCCAACCTAGACATGTTCCCCTGACCGGGAATCTAACCATGACCCCCTGGTTCATAGGTTGACGCTCAACCACTAAGCCACACTGGTTGGGCCAAACTGTGGCTGTTTGCCAGTCAAGTGTGTGTGTGTGTGTGTGTGTGTGTGTGTGAGAGAGAGAGAGAGAGAGAGAGAGAGAGAGAGAGAGAGAGAGAGAGAGAGAAGAGAGAGTGAATGGAGAGAGAGAGAGAGAGATAATGCAATTAGATAAGCAGGGGTGGGATGGGACATAGATTAAATCTGTTAAAATACCTAGTGCTGGGCTCCACCTCTAGAGTTTCCAGTGGGGAGTGGGGAGTGGGGACTGGGGAGTGAGGACTGGGGAGGTGGAGGGGGGGCTGATAATGTGCTTTGCTAACAGTTTCCCCAGAGATGTGAGGCTCTGACCCAGGACTGCCCTCTGAGCGCCACCGCTTTGTTGCTGTTGTTGTTGTTAATCCTCACCCGAGGATATTTTTCCATTGATTTTTAGAGAGAGTGGAAGAGAGGGAAAGACAGAGAGAAATATCAATGTGAGAGAAACACATTGATTGGTTGCCTCCTGCTCATGCCCCAACTAGGGGCTGGAACCTACAACCGAGGCATGTGCCCTTGACCAAAATCGAACCCGGGACGCTTTGGTCCGCAGGCCAACAGTCTATCCTCTGAGCCAAACCAGCCAGGGTCACTGTTTTAAACTTCTGAAGAGTTCACCCAGAATCCCTCTCGAGGGGGTTCCCGGAGTGACGACTAACCCGGTTTTACTCACAGCCTCCCGCTCCGGCCAAGGCAACTGGGACCCCTCTCAATGCTTCCCAGTTCAGCAGCCACGAACAGCTGAAACCCGCCGTGACATCTCGGCAGCTGCACCTGTACTGATTTTGTTCCTGAAGTCTTTCAAGTGGCCACTCCCTCTGTGATCTCCCTGCATTGCCCAGGTACAGAACCTGGCAGCTTCCCAGGTACAGAACCTGGCGGCTTCCCTGACCGGCTACCGGAGAAGACTCGTGTCCTGGAAAGAAACCCAGACCCCTGGCCCCTAGAGTCAGCCTTGTGTTTATCTTGAAACCCCAAGGTCTCAGGGGTCAGCACCTTTCATCAGGTTACTTAACAGCCACACGGATAAAGGCTGAGTGGCGTGATCAAGGACTTGTGTGTCATCTCTCCCTTCCTTTCCACCATCAGTGAACAAATATTGATCAGGGCCCGCTATGTGCAGTGAGGAACAAAACACAGTGTTCTCAGGACATGTTACAGCCCAGCGCTGCTTGCTGGCTAGGTCAAGGGTGAAGAAAGGAGGACAACCTTAGCTGAGTCCGGCACCATTCTTGCCAACATTTAAACCAGGCCAAGTCTTCTGGCCTAGTGCACCGTTGACCTCCTCTGGTAGCTGAACTGTGGGCTCGTCCTGGTGGCTCGGTGAGGGCTGGGCAGGGCACCTGGGGCCAGCCTTGTGTTTATCTCAGAACCCCAAAGTCTCAGAGCTCAGAAGGAAACATACTGAGGCAAAGTAGGTGGCCCCGCTGGGAGCCTGCAGCTGGGTTCCCGCCCCTACTCACCACTGCAGCTGTGTGGCCTTCGGACAAGGCACTTAACCTCTCTATGATGTTTTCACTGTCATTTCATAATTTTGGTGGAAATAAGACCATAGTCACAGAATGTTTTGAAACGTAACTTTTGCAGTTTACTAAAAATTCTGCATGCAGAAGTGAGGGGAGGAGCCACCAACCCAAAGTGGTAACTACTTTTTCTCAGTTTGTTATTTTTTTTAAATCCTCATCTGATGATATGTCTTTAATGATTTTTAGAGAGAGAAGAGGTGTGAGAGAGAAACATCGATTGGTTGCCTCCCGTACATGCCCCCCCACCAGGGATCAAACCTGCAACCTAGATCTGTGCCCTGACTGGGAACTGAACTCGCAACCTTTTTGGTGTATGGGATGATGTTCCAACCAAATGAGCCACCTAGCCAGGGCACTTTTTCTCACTTAAAAAAAAAAAAAAAAAAATATATATATATATATATATATATATATATATATATATATATTGTTGATTTCAGAGAGGAAGGAAGAGGGAGAGAGAGCTAGAAACATCTATGATGAGAGAGAATCATAGATCGACTGCCTCCTGCAAGTCTCCCACTTGGGATCAAGCCCACAACCCAGGCATGTGCCCTTGACTGGAATCGAACCTGGGATCTTTCAGTACACAGGCCAATGCTCTATCCACTGAGCCAAACCAGCTAGGGCTTTTCTCACATTTTAAGATAGCATTTTATGGTTCTCATTTACATGAAAAGTCCTTCCAAGAGCCCCCACATACACACCTCACACCGACTCTCCTAGAGATGGTGTTAGGATTCACAGAGAAGGGAAATCTTGTACTTGGTAGGAAACAAACCCTTCTATGTCTGAAAAATAATCCAAGTAGATATTTTAAAAGCAGGTAGAGTAATAATAAACAAGGTGAAATATACTCTTGAAAAGAGATTCTATATAAAACAAGGAGAATCTCAATGAACAAGGTAAAGCAAGCATCTGAAAGAGGTCAGAGATGCATTATACATTTAATATTTAAAAGGGGCCAGGACCATTAGGGAATTGCAAATTAAAACAACAAAGAGATGCCATACACACATATTAGAATGGCTAAAATCCACAACACTGACAAGACCAAGTGCTAGCGAGGATGGGGAACAACAGAAACTCTCATTCATTGCTGGTGGGAATGCAAAATGGCACGGCCACTGTGGAGGTCAGTTCGGTGGTTTCCTACAAAACTAATAGCACTCTTACCATATCATCTAGCAATTACACTTCCTTGGTAACACATGAGTTGAAAACTGTGTCCACACAGACACTGCACGCAGATGTTTATAACAGCTTTATTCATAACTGCCAACACTTGGAAGCAACCCAGATGCCCTTCAGTAGATGAATGGATAAAGGGTGGTACGCCCAGACAATGGGATATCATTTAGCTCTAAAAAGAATTGAGCAATCAAGCCATGAAAGGACATGGAGGAATGTTAAATGCACATTACCAGGTGAAAGAAGCCAATCTGAAAACGAAACATACTAACTGCTTCCAACTACATAACCGTCTGGAAAAGGCAAAACTATGGAGGCAGTAAAAAGCTCAGTGGTTGCCAGGGGCCGGGGAGAGGGCGGGGTGAAGAGGTGGAGCACAGAGGGTTTTTAGGGCAGCGAGGCTGCTCTGTTGGATACTACAATAATGGCGGAATCATGTCATTATACGTTTGTCCAAACCCATAGAATGTAGAACACCGCCAGCGAGCCCTAGTGTACACTATGGACTTTGGATGATGATGATGTGTCAATGCAGGTTCATAGACTGGGACACATGTACTACTTGGTGGGGGATATGGATAGTGGGGGAGGTTGGGAGTGGGGGGAGACAAGAGCATAGAGGAACTCTGTACCTTCTGCTCAACTTTGCTGCAAACCAAAACTGCTGTAAAAATAAAATCTATTTAAAGAGAGGGGGATCACGGTATTTGTTCAGAGTTTTTAAAATTTTGAATATCTGGCATAAATAAGCCAGGCAATGAAAGAAAAATACCACATGATCTCACTCATTTATGGAAAATAAAGAACATTATAACCTGATGAACAAAAAGATAGATACAGAGGCAGTAAAGCACCGAACTGACTGTCAAATTACAGCGGGAAGGCTGGGGAGTGCTGGAGAGGGGGGGGAAAGAGATCAACTGAAGGAATTGTATGCATGCATATAAGCACAACCAATGGACACAAGACACTGGAGGGTGGGATGAGGACATGCGACAGGGGGTAGGGGAGGCTGGAGGAAGGTCAATGGGGAAAAAAAAAGGAGATATATGTACTACTATTTGTAATAGTTTAAACAAAAAATAAATAAATAAAAGTGAATGGAAAAATAAAATAAATAAAATAAAATTTTGAATATTTGGCATAAAGTTCTTTAAATTATGGGGGAGGGGCTTACTTATTTCTGTCATTATCATGTCTTGAACTACTCTTTTTAAAATACTATCTTAGCCCTAGTCGGTCTGGCTCAGTGGGTAGAGCGTCGGCCTGCGGACTGAAGGGTCGGTCAAGGGCACATGTCCGTGTTGCCCGCTGCAGGAAGCAGCTGACCAATGATTCTCTCTCACCATTCATGTTTCTATCTCTCTCTCCCCCTCCCTTCCTCTCTGAAATCAATAAAAATATATTTTTAAAAAAATAAAATACTATTTTAATGCCTGTATACAATGCTAGTGTATAAATGCATCATGATTTATTTATGTTCTGAATTTGGGATAGTTTATTTCCTGAGTGTGTGGGGGTTTGTTGCTGTTATAAATAATACTGAATCTGTAGCGAATGCCTACAGAGGGCTCACGCTCTGCCAGGCACTGCGGCAAGCACTTTGCAAGTGTTAACAAATACTTAATCTGGACAACAGCCCTAGGACGTTTTACGATGCCCGCGTGCATCGAAGGGGAAATCGAGGCCCAGAGAAGCTGGCCGGCAGAGCCAGGCTTTGAACCATACACTGTGGTTCCAGCACCCGTGCTCAAATCCGGCGTGCTAGGTGTACACGGTTGCTCCTTCTATTCTGAAGAGGAATTCCCGGGAGAAAAGGACGTGAGCATCCCTCTCGCGACCCTTACTGCACGTGTTCAAGCTGCTCTCCAGCCAGTGGCCCGGTTCGCCGCCGCCTGCTGTGGGCACCCCAGCTTGGCCCACACTGAATATGGTATTTGTTCCCATTTTCTAATCGGATAGGTTGAAACATGAGATTTCATTATGGTTTGAATTCTCATTTCTTTGATTTCTAGTGCACTGAAGCATTTTTCTTAGGTTTACTAGATTCTGTTGTTGTTTTCAGCAAATAATCTGATGTGTCATTTGTCTTTCTTTCCCCCATTAAGATTTTTAATGTTTTTCTTAGAGAGTCGAATAATTCCTTATACATTAAGACTATCAAGATTCTGTTATATTTATTGCAACTATTTTTCTCCGTTTATGGACAGTTTTGTTTTATTCAAGGCCTTGTTTCGTGTTCAGTCATTCTCCATTTTTGCATCGTAAAGTCTGTTTCCTCCGCCATGCTTTCTTTCTCTCATGACTCCTTAGAAAGCATTGGGCCAAAAGGGAGGGCTTTGCTCTGGAGTCAGGACTTGTAGAGCAGGTCCCATCCCTTCTTCCTTCTCTGAACCCGCAGGTTTCCAAAACACCACGCTGCACTGACACGGAACCGCCCCGCAGGTTTCCGCGGTGAGCGTGCCCTGGCTGGGGTGGTGGGCTGAGGCCCCCGGGTAAGCCAGGTGTTGGTGAGCTGGGACCCGCCTGTGCTCCAGAAGGGTTGGAACACAGCGACGCTGAAACAGAAAGGCATTTCCATCCGTTGAGGACCTGAGGCACAAAGGTCAGCGGCTGCCCACACTGCAAGAGGAGCTGTGGGAGGGGGCCTGTGGTCTTTGCGTTTCATCTGGTGATCTTTGCCGCCCACTCATGCTGGAAGGACTTCCCAAACCCAGGAAGGGAGTTCAGAGGCCGGGCAGCCAAACATTCAACAGACGTGGCTTAGAGTGGAAGGCAGCCAATCGGACTCAGGCTGTGCTCCCTGACCAGAGCAGGAAGGTGTTCAAGGGGCAACGGGGCTCCAGCCAGAGTCACAGGGCCCCAGGAGGCAGGAGGGGGCTCGCAGAAAAGGCTTTATCCCAGGGGTCCCTAATCAGGGACAACTTCGGCGATGTCTGAGGACATTTTGGGTGGTCACAACTCGGGGTGGGGGTGCTACTGGCATCTGGTGGGTAGAGGCCAGGGATGCTGCTAACCACCCTGCCATGCACAGGAGAGCCTCCCCGCCCCCCCCCCCCCCGCCCCTCACCCCTCACCCCTCACCCCACACCCCCAGTGAGGAATTATCTGAACCAAATGTCAACAGAGCAGAGGTTGTGAAACCTGCTCTATGCAGGGCCTCACAGGTCACGTCTGCGCACCGGGCATGTCTGCTCACAGAGGACAACAGCTGGGCCCTTGGCCAGCGTCAGGGCCAGACTCGGCCCCTGCAGCCAGGACAGGAGAAGGGAGCAGTGTTTGGGAAGGGCAAGGTGGGACCCCATCCTTAGCAGCGAGAGCTCCTGGGCAGGTGATGACGATGAGACAGGGGCAAGAGTGGGTGAGAATGTGCAAACTTGACTACATGCTGACACAAGTAGACGCCAGCGATGGGGCGGATGGCCTCAGAGGCTGGGGTCGGCCAGGGCCAGAGGTGGTGGCCTTGACTTCAGCTCTGGGGAGGAGAGAGATGAGATGTTAAGACTCACGGGGACTGCCAGATCCCAGTCAGACCTTGCAGCCAACCACAACTCAGTCCTTGAGTGTGGTCTCAGTTAGATTGGAATTTCCTTAACCATACCATGGGGGGGGGGGGGGGGGGGGGAGCAGGGAGCCACTTGAGGGCTCCAGGGGCAGGAGTTTGTGAAATCAGAAAACAAGACACATACCTATTTGTTTTCATCACACAAAAGGCAGAAATTAAAGCTCGGCCTAATCTTCTTGGTTGGCGGAATATTGTTTAAAAAATTATGGAGAGCCCGATAGAGAGGGAATACTCCAAGTTCTCCCTGGCTTCTGATAGGTGCCCAGATGGTGCTGATTTTCACGGCATACCTGACGTTTGTAAAATGCTTTTTCAAAAAACACATCAGGGCTCTTAGTATTTTTTAGCATCTCAGCGACCCTGGGAGGTGGGCGCTAGCATTCCCATTTCACAGGCAAGGAAACTGAGGCCTGGAAAGGCCAGGTGGCCCGCCCACAGCCACAGGGCTGGGTGGTGAACGCCGTGGGCCACAGGGCCTCCTCCTCTCCTTCTATAGGGAACATGAGGTCAGTTCCAGGGGCTTTGAGAAGAGTCAGGCCCTGGGACCTGGCACGTCCCCGTTGTTGTTTTACTCTGTGGTGACCACACTCTCCTCCCCCTGGCCGCCCTCTCGCCCTCTCTCCCGCTCCGGTTTGACAGCCTTTCCGCCTTGGGGAAAAGCAGTCTCTTAGTGGCCATCTACTTACAATTTGCCTCACGTGGCCAGGAGCTCGTTAGCAGCTGCTGCCCTTTGTGAAAGACTGAATTAAACCCAAGGAGGCGTTTGCCTTAGACAAAGACTCAAGTGTAGAGAGAAAGGCCCTGGAACCGGCTTCCATGTAAGGATTTGTAGACTATCCTACTCTTCATTTTACTCAACTGATGCTAATTGCTATTGGGAATATTTGTTTAATTTTTTTTTTTCTTTTTGAGATATATATCTCTCTGAGACGCCCTCTGATTGGACCACTTTATCCCATCACTGGCCAGAAGGATGTGCAGGGCCCGTGGCCGCACAGATGCACTGCACAACTCTGGGAGGCTGCATTCACAGAGACCAGCTCTGGGACCATAGAAGTCCCCTCACATTCCAGGTCTCAATGTATTCATGAAGGTCAGGTTCCTGAGGTCCCTTGGATCTATCATGCCATTGTTCTGTGACTCTCTCCATTGAAATAACATTGTATTGGCTTGGCTATGTTTCCGGGAAGAGCTCGTGCAAAGCCTCTTAAGCTCTTTTTGGTCTAGGGTCATCCTCTTCCAGGGAAACAAGTGGGTGTGAAGTCTTCTTTAAATAAAGAAGTAGAGAAGCCCCAGCAAATTAAGGTGCGAAACTAGCACATTGTGAAAATTCTCAGTTCCATGTGGCCACTGGTTGTATTCTATTTTGGGCAACAAGCTACAATGTGGCCACAATTTGCTGAGTGTTTATTATGTGCTTGGTGCTAAATGTTCTAGGTTTATTATCTGATCTGATTTCCCCTCACGGCCCCCAGGGAATAGATCATACCGTACTTGCTGCTTCTTCCCATTTTATCAATGAAGACAAAATGAAGTCTGGAAAGATTACGGAAGTTGCCCAAGGCCACACATTTATTGAATGGCAGGTCTGGATTCAAACCTGTTTGCTAGGGCCCAAATTTTTGCTCTGAATCAATATTCTGAGTCACCCATGAGTCACTGCTGGGGCTCGTCGGTTCCCAGCCGGAGCTCCCAACCCCAGGGAGGAATACTTTCCTGTGTGCAAGAACATGGGCGTTTTAGAGGAAGATTCAAGTTCATAACAGTTTTATAACAAAAATATAGAAAATAAAATTCAGTAAAATATTCTTGGCAAATGGGGATACTCAGATAAGAGGTGCTTCTCGATGAATCAGAATCTTGGGTGGGGAGTGATCTTCAGATTTTTATGGTTATCCAAAGAAGACATGAGGTTATTTTTGTTGTGTGTTTTTTTGTTTGTTTTTGTTAATCCTCACCTGGGGATATCCTCACCTGAGGATATTTTTTCCATTGCTTTTCAAAGAGAATGAAAGGGAGGGAGCGGGGGAAAGAGAGGGAGAGAGAGAGAGAGAGAGGGAGAGAGAGAGAGAGAGAGAGAGAGAGAGAGAGAGAAGGAGAGAGAGAGAAATATCGATGAAAGAGAGACACATCGACTGGTTGCTTCTCTGATTGGGGGCAGGGAGGGATCCTGCAACAGAGGTAAGTGCCCTTGACCGGGAATCTAACCAGCGACCCTTGGGTCTGTGGACCGACACTCTAACCATTGAGCAACACCAGCCAGGGAGTTTTTTCGTATGTGTTTTTTTAAAGCTAAGAAACATAGATCTATACAACCAGAGGCCTGGTGCACGAAAGTCATGCACAGGTAGGGTCCCTAGGCCTGGCAGGTGATCAGGGCCGATCAGGACCTTCCTTCCCCGGCTGCCAGCTGCCAGTTGCCAGCTGGGGCCTTCCTTTGTTCCATGCCGCCCCCTAGTGGTCAGCGCACGTCACAGTGAATGGTCGAACTCCCGGTCGGTTGAACTCCCGATGGGACAATTTGCATATTAGCCTTTTATTATATAGGATTATTGCCAGGTTTTATTTCAATCACTGTGTGTGCTTTCCTTCAGTCTCTATTTCGCTGCCCATGGCTGTATGTACTCTACCAACCTTCACAGGGAGATCTGGTTGACCAGATTTCGGGGAGCCTGGCCTCTGAGGCAGCAGTGGGTGAACTGTGTGTGACTCAGGCAGCTTCTCATCCCAGCCTCACTTCCTGGTCCTGTGTTCAACCCTGATGTGACAGGAGCCCTTCCTCTGGGACAAGAACTTTTCTTCTGAAAGCATCACTTTAAGGAAGGAGCACCGTGCAAGTCAATGGATAACTATTCCTGTGGCATAGAGGAACCAAAGGAGTCCACGGCCTGGGCGTGTGGCCCGATCTCTTGGTGGTGATAGAAGCATGGGATAGAAGTATTCTGGCTGGTCAGTGGGTGGCTCACTGACCTTTTTATTTGCAGGTCTAGATTTTTCTTTTATTTTAATTATCTATTTATTTATTTTTCTGTAATTTTCACCTGAGGATATGCTTTTTTTAAAATTGATTTTTGTAGACAGAGAAAGGGGGGCGGGGAGAGAAACACCGATTTACTGCCTCCTGTATGTTCCCCAACGGGGGATCAAATCTGCAACTCAGGTATGAGCCCTGACCAGGAATTGAACCTACAATGTTTTTGATGCACAGGATGACACTCCAACCAACTGAACCACCCAACCAGGGCTGCAGATCTACATTTTTTTTGTGTACAGATGGAGACTTTATTCTGGCCTTGGCTTAAACTGGTGCTTGCTACTGGTAAATCCTACCTGATTCTGCCTGTGAATTCGGTGGGAGTCATTAGTGTGGTTCTCCAAACACCTCGTTTGGAACTAAGCTTCACACCTGACACTTCAACATCTTTCCCAGTAGTTGAGTGTAATGGGTAAGTGCACTGGCTTCAGAGTCAAGCCGAACTGGGTCCAACTCCCAGACCCTTTCAGTATAACCTTATGTATATGATACAATCGGACTGAACCCTGGTTTCCTTGTCTCTAAAATGGTAATAAGAAGGTCTACCTCATAGAATTGCTGTAAGATCGGTTACTATTGTATCTCTGGCACTTAGCAAGGAGCCTGGCACATGGTAAGAGCTTAATGATTTAGCTAGGACAGTGCTGAGCACACCGGAGGTGCTGAAATGCTGCTGACTGGCCCCCTTGTTAGCAAGCTCTTCTAACTTGGGCCCAGGATCCATAGCAACGTGTAAGTCTTCCCTTTCAGTTGGCAAGTCCTCATGAACACCCTTAGTCATGTTCTTTGAACATAGCATCAATCAAGGCCACAATGAGCTACCACGTCACACCTACTAGGATGGCCATAATAAAAAAGTCAGAAGTAACAAGTGTTGGCGAGGATGTGCAGAAATTGGAACCCTCTCGTACACTGCTATGGGGATGCAAAATAGTGCAGTAATTATGGCAGACACCCAGGTGGCTCCTCAATACGGTATTATATGACCAAACAATTCAACTCCTAGGTATACTCATGGCAGAATCCTACCTAATAAAATAGTAATATGCAAATTGACCACACCCTTGCTACGCTCAAGCCACGCCCACCAGCCAAAGCCACACCCACCAGCCAATCAGGGTGAGTATGCAAATTACTCAACAAAGATGGCGGTTAATTTGCATACACTGAGGGAGGGAGGAATGAAGACTGAAGACAACTTAGAAGGAAGAGGGAGGAAAAGCGGAAAGCAAGGTGGCTGCCAGAGGGAAAGCCCCGGCGGGGCCAGGCAGTGGGGAGGAGCGGGGCGGGCGGCAGCAGCGTGCGGGTGCAGGCTCGGCAGCCGCAATGGCGGCAACAGCGGCATTGGCAGCGCACGTGGCCACAGCGGCCACTTGCAGGATTCTTCCTGTAAATGGGCTACTAGTTATTTATAATAGCCAAGAAACAGAAACAATTTAAATAGCATCATCATCAAAGCGCAGGTGTGCATGGAAGGCTTTTCCAGCTGTAGAATATGTAGATATTCCTGTAGCATGGATGGTTAGAAGCTTACAGCAAAAGGCAGCAATGAATTCTGCAGACATGGGTGATGGGGTGAGCAGCACTCTTCTGGGAGAACCTGGCTGCCAGAAAGGGCCGTTTGGAGCCTCTCAGGAAAGCTCTGCAGAGAGCAGCCCAGTCCTGACCTCTCCAGGCACCCGGGAGTGTTGGTATCCCTCATTAGGGCACCATAATGCGGGGGTTCTTTTCCCAGCCTTACAAAGGGTTCAGCATTCTGGAGAAAGGGGCTGCATGTAGATTCAAGAAGGAGTCCAAAGACGAAAGATATTTTTGAAAGGCATTGGGGGTCAGAGGAGCTTCAGCTAAAAGGAACTGAAGACTCTACTTGTCTCAGGACCCCGTGCTTTTATTAAACACAATTTGCCCCAAGGCAAGGTGGAAATATACACTTCAAAGGGTAAGGTATCAAAGGGTTAGCAGAAACATTATCAGTTTGGGGAATAGCCTACAGCTGTTAGGTGTTTGGCCAACAGGAGGCAATTAAATGCCCTGAGCTGTCTGGCAGCAAATGATTATCCTATTCAGGTTTGGGGGAAGTGCCGTTTAGCTGTTTCCAACAGGTAAGTTACATATGTGGCTCACCCTTGTTGAGCCGCCCAAGTCCCATCAACCTTTTGACGGAACTCTTGTAATTATTACATGCTAGAATTGGTTCTCGGCATGGGAGGTGAATTCAGTGGCCCCTCAATTGGAACTCTGTGCTAGCACATTCAGAAGATTCTGAAGCCAGGTTCTTGTGTGGGCTAACGAGGAAGGCAGGTGTTAGAAGTAGGAGGATGGCAGGAAGGGCAAAGCCAAACTAGACACGTTAGCCACACTGAGGCTGTCTCTGAAAGTCAATGGCGGCCACTTTATGAATAAGCCAGTCAGTGTTCAGTGAACTCATGCCCTCTGTGTATTGCACGGCAGTATACCCTGGAGTATCAGACAATGCTGGCTGCTGGCAGTTCTCAGGGTATGCTCCTTCGTCACCAGCATCAACTGGGAAAATGGGGATGGGGCCCAATCTGAGCTCTAACAAGCCCTCCAGGTGATTCTGAGGCACACTGAAGTTTGAAAAACACTGGCTTATACGCCACCTGTTCTCCTCTTCTTTCTCACTAAGGACCCTGGTTTTGTTTGTGGTGACAGGTGCATGGATTGTCTTGCAGCTGGAGTCACCATGTCACATAGTTCTGCCAAGTGAGATGCAAATTCAAGTCACTGAATGAGGTTTCTGAGAAAACTCTGCTGGCCTGTGGCTTTCACCCATTGCCCCTCTTCCTCTTCCTTCCTGGTCTGTGGACAAGAGGCTGGAGGGGGTGCAGGCATCCTGGGAGCATGAGCATGAGGGCCACAGCTCAGGGTGGGGAGCAGAGAGATGGAAGGAGCCAGGGCTGCCTTGAACACGAGGGGCCACTTCCCTCACCTGCATGTCTCCTGTATAGACTTGCGATGCTGGAAAATCGTAACCCCGCGTGTTTGTGAGCCACTATTTTCCAGGTTCCTATAATTTGCGATGAACCCCATCTCAAATTGGTGTACCTGGGAGCAGGGAGTTCTGAAAACACCCTTGTTGGAGAAGACGAGTGAAACCCCTCTTGCTGAAACCAAGCACGCGGGCCGTTGTATGGGTGAGGTGCCAAGGCGAAGAGCTAGACTTCTGGATTTATTTCCCCAATACCTGCAGTTGGCGAGCTGAAGGCCCAGGAGAGCTGACGGTGTCGTCCCCATCCAAGTCTGAAGGCTTGACCACCAGGAGAGTGGTGGAGACTGTAAGTTCCAGTCTGAAAGCCAGCAGCCTCGAGGCCCAGGAGGCGCTGAGGTTTCAGCTGGGGTCCAAAGGCAAGAGAAGACCTAGGTCCCAGCGCCACCAGTCACTCAGAAGGAGTTCCCGCCTACTTGTGGGAGGGTCGCACAGGTTCTATGCAGGCCTTCATCTGATTGGATGAGGCCACCCATATTAGGGAGAACAACTGTAACCGGGCAAGCAATGGGTCCCGGCTGCCTGTCACTACTCGAGCCAATGAAGCGGAGACAGGGTTGAGTCAGGTACGAGCGTTTATTCCAATACTGCAGGCAGTGTGGGAGAGCAGCAGGTCAGCCACAGAAATCCGCTCTGCACCCACCATAAGCCAGCTGCTTATATGGTAAAAGCACAAAGGAAAAGTGGGCAAAGGGGCAGCTTACAGATATGCAAGAGAACTAGGGGTCTTCAAAGGGCTTAGGGATATGCAAGGGCTGGGGTTCCATGGGGAGGTAGCCAAAAGGAGTGCCAGATGGGCAGTTAACAGGTAAGCAGGCTGGAGGTTTGCAAAGGCCTGCAGGTATGCAAAAAGGGCCTGGGATCTTCAAAGGGCTGGCAATTCTGGTTTCTGCAGCAAAATTGTTAATCTTTCCATGATAATAGGCAACTCCAAATGGGGAGGAAGGGTAGAATGTGCCTTCTTTAACCAGAATAAAACAATCAGGGTTAACAAAGCACGATTAATATTTCTTACAATACTAGCTGGTTCCCCAAATTCTATTGCTGCCCCCTTTCATAACCTGCTTTACTCAGTCAACTGATTCACATGTCAGTCTCATCCAAAAAAAAGACCCTCACAGACACACCCAGAATACCGTTTGACCAAACACCTGAGTACCCCATGGCCCAGGCAAGTTCACATATAAAATTAATCATCACAGTACCTCATAGGTTAGTAGTGATCCATGAATGGTTCTGCCCTTCCCCCACCAAAAACCTGGCCCTCATTCTGACCTTTCTGTCAGCAATAAAAATATATTTTCAAGAATATATAGCCCTGGCCCTGGCTGGTTTGGCTTAGTGGATAGAGCGTCAGCATGTGGACTGAAGGGTCCCAGGTTCGATTCAGGTCAAGGACACATGCCCGGGTTGCAGGCTCGGTCCCCAGTGGGGGACGTGCAGGAGGCAGCCCATGAATGATTCTCTCTCATCATGGATGTTTCTCTCTCTCTCTCCCTCTCCCTTCCTCTCTGAAATCAATAAAAGAAATGTATATATATTTTAAAAAGTATGCAGCCCTGGCCAGGTGGCTCAGTTAGTTGCAGCGTTGTCCCATACACCAAAAGGTTACAGGTTGGTTGCCAGGTCGGGCTTATACAGGAAGCAACCGATTAGTGTTTCTCCCTCTCGCCCTCTTTCTCTAAAATCAATTAAAAAACATCCTTAAGTGAGGATTGTAAAAGGGAGTTCAACTTTGAACCCAGCCAGGCCCAGCGCTTAGCCATTGCAGCCGATGGCCCCTCCGTGCAGGGAAAGCGCTCCAGGCCCTCAGCTCAGAGGCAGGGAGCACGCAGCTTCCTGTGATTTCCAGGGCGTGGTTCTCATCAGAGGCCCCGAGAACACAGGCTAGGTGGGACCTTCAGGGGATCCACCCCATCCCGGGCACACAGGAGGCTGAGCTGGAGGCTGGGGTGATGTCAAGACACACTGATTGTTTGCTCTTTCCCATTCTCTATCGGCCTAGCCCAAGCTTAAACTTGACCGGGAGGATTGCAAAAGCCATTCGAGCAGTGGCCTGGCACCACCCGACTGAGAACATGTTGCTATGAAGACAGAGATGAAAAGAAAGGATGCGGCTCATGGCCCAGCACGGCCCATGCCCGGCTGCAGTCCTGCCTCGGTGATGTCAGCATCCTGGCCACACTGGCGAGCCTGGCAGCGCTTGCTTGCCTTTTGCCTTAAGCCCTGCCAGTCTGCTTGCTGCCATGCCAACTGGGTCCTGTGTGCCCACCACTCCCTGCCACCTGGGCAGTTTCTCTAGTGCTCCTGGCCGTACCAGACACTAGTCCGTGGCACCAAAGACCCAGAGTGGAGGCAGCGGGAGAAGCTGCATCCAGCCGCACTGTTTTTCAGAAGTGGGAACTGAGTCTCAGAGAGAGGCTGTGACTTGCCCAAGATCTCCAGGCTAGTCGGTGGCAGAGCCTAAGCAAGGCCCCCATCTGTGGTTTCTTCCTCCTTGTCTGACTATTGCCTTCTATCCAGCTCCCTTCTCTCCCTAGACCTGGAGATACCCCCCACCGCCCGAGCCCAAGGCCCCACACTCATCCTGCCCACCATCCCTCCTGCTCAAGGCAGCAGTGACCTCCCCAATGCCTCTCAGCCTCCTCTCTGCCCCCTCCACTCCATTCTCCACCTGAAGTCGGGTGAGCCACTGCCCTGGTAACTCCCGCTCACCCTGTGGATGGATCCTTAGCCTGGCATCTGGTCCTCTCCAGCCCAGTCCCAACCGACCGCAGCAGGTTCCTGCCCAACGTGTCCCTTGTGCACACCTGACACCCCAGCCACACAGCTCACCTAACTTAAAGCTGCCGTGAAAATTAAATGCTATTCTACTGTGCACAGCACCTGAGGCCTAGTAAGAGCCCAGCAAACATAAGCTGCCCTGGTAGCCGGGCACGGCCCCACCAGTCTGGCTTCTAGAGCCCACCGTGCGGGCTGAGGGGCGAGCTCTGCTCTGCTCTCCAAGCCAGGAGACGTGCCCTTAACTGTGACCCTGGCCAGGCCCTCAACTCCCAGATCCAGGTCATACCCTCCAAGACGGAGGTGAATGAGGAACACCTGCCCTGTCCAATATTTCTCAGGGATTTTTTCGGGGGGAGGGCGGTGGTAGAAAAAAGTTAAGGTAATGCATATGGATGGTCACACAGTCCATTGTGTCCCGTGCCCTGAGAGCAGGAGAGAGAGACACCGTCTCCGCGGTCCCTCCAGCCACAGCTGCGTGTCTCAACTCAGGACGGGGGAAGGATGCCAGGAATGTTCACCCCGCGGCACCAGGGGGTAATCGGCAGTAGGTGCTCTTTGTGTTCTAACTACTTTAGCACATGTAGGTACTTGTAGCTTCACAGGAGAAAGCACAGGGGCCTAGCTTCATGAGTGCATTGCACTGTATTACATCCAGAGGCGAGCAGGGAGCAGCCCCATAGCCCCGGGGGTGGCCTCTGTGAGCCTTCGTGATGCGGGCAGATTCCAACCTGCACCAAGAACCCGACAGCCATGGCTCATTAGGTTGTCCGTCCATCCATCCATCCATCCATCCATCCATCCATCCATCAGGCTCCATCCCTGGTTTGTTGCCAAATAAATTATAAATTGAATGTTTGTGTCCCCCACTTATCCATATGTTGAGGTCCTAATCCCCAATGTCACGGTATTTGGAGGTGGGGCCTTTGCAAGTGATCAGGTTAAGATGGGCCCTGAGGGCGGAGCCCCCATGGTGGGACTCATGCCCTGATAAGAAGAGGATGCAGTAGGATGGTGACCATCCGCAAACCCGGAGGAGGGACCCTCACCAAACAGGGACTCTCTGGCACCTTGATATTGGACTTAAACACATGTTGTTTAAGCCACCCAGAGTAAGGAAAATCAGAAAAGCAAACTAGCTCTCCCAAACCCATTTTGATCCTTCCTTCCTTCCTTTCTCTTTCCTTCTTTCCTTTTTTATACCTGGAGGATGTATAGGGAGTTGCTATAAGATGATAAATTAGAAATAAGGTAAACACTTACCTTTATTGTAGTTAATGAGTTTATGAAATGCTTTAAACATATGGAAAATTATGAAGAATAATGTAACCGTCACCCAAATAACATCCCTCTCTCCAATGGACATTAACCTTTTGCCATATTTACTTTGAGGTTTTTTGTTTGATTTTCTTTTTTCTCTGAAACAAGATGTCACACACCCCGCTGAGGTTCCCCCCTGGCCTCTGTCGCACCTCCCTTCTCTAACAGCTCTCCCCCCGTGTGCAGTGTTCGGGCAGGTTTGGGACTTTTACTACCTAGCTATCGCCCCATAAACAACACATAGTATTATTTTTTAATAGTTTTGGATTGTATATACATGATATCATACCACATACATCCTTCTGCAGCTTGCTTTTTAATTTTATTAGATTTTTAAAAATTGTGTGTATAATAGATACCGGTTGTAACAAGTCAAGCCACACAGACGGGGATAACGAAAACGTGAATCATCAAACAGACGCTGCCTCCCGGTGCCGTGCGGGGAGAGGAAGGGCGGTCCGAGGCTGCGGAGGGGCATGTGCAACTTCCCTGGCTGTTAGGCCACAGCTGCAGGTTTCGCCACCCACCCCCTCACCCCCCTCACCACAGACCCTGTGGCCTGAAAGGCCTCCAGGTCTGTTGATAAGCAGAGTCCCTTCCATTAAGTGTCCTTGGGCACCTGGGGTGTGGGAAGTGTCTGCCCCCGTAATCTCTGCGATGAAGGGACCACAGGACCTCGGGACGATCGTCCCCCAGCTTGCTCTGGCCGAGAGCTGGGCTGCTGGGGTCTGAGCACGGAGAAGCTTTGGGGAGGCCGAGCTGCTTGAACTGGGGCCCGGGGGGGTTCACAGATGATTTGCTTGCTGACCGCTCGGTGAACCTGGAATGAGAACACAGAATGCCAAGCAAGTTTCCAAGTTGGTTTTTTCTTAAACTTTTAAAAAGTGAATAGGACCAGACATGTTATGCTCAGAGTTGGACTGGAATTTTTTTTTTCTTGCCAAAAGAAAGAGTCAGTAATTAGAGCTTAAGTTTCTTTTTGAAAAGGAGTTCCAGGCCACTGCAAAGCAGTAAGAGAATGGGAAGCCTGATGGCGCTCCATCGTGGAGCTCAGCTTTTCCACCCTCGGGGCCGCCGTGGCCGGGAGAGAAGTATAAGCGCTGTTGGGGCTTGGAAATCAAGATCTGAGATGGAACCTAGGGACCTCTCCAGATGTTAAACTCTATAGTTCTATGCTTCCCCTGTTTCTCACCCCCCCCCCCATTTACTAATTCAACATTTTTTTGTGTAAGTACCTATGATACTTAACTACAATAAAGGTAAAAGTTTACCTTATTTGTAATTTATCATCTTTTTTTAAATATATTTTATTGATTTGTTACAGAGAGGAAGGGAGAGGGATAGTCAGAAACATCGATGAGAGAGAAACATCCATCAGCTGCCTCCTGCACACCCCCTACTGGGCATGTGCCTGCAACCAAGGCACATGCCCTTGACTGGAATTGTACCTAGGACCCTTCAGTCTGCAGGTCGATGCTCTATCCACTGAGCCAAACCGGTTACAGCTGTAATTTATCATCTTATAGCAACTCCCTATTCATCCTCCAGGTAGAAAAAAGGAAGGAAGCAAAGAGCTGGGACTGTCTGTATAAAATCAGACAAACCTGTGCCCTCATGGAGCTCAGATTCCTTATAAACAATCACAAAACACACACTCCCACTCTGTGCCAATACCCCCCCCCCCCGCCGCCCTCAACCCCCTAATGCAGGGGTCCTCAAACTTTTTAAACAGGGGACCAGTTCACTGTCCCTCAGACCGTTGGAGGGCTGGACTATAGTTTAAAAAAAAACTATGAACAAATTCCTATGCACATATCTTATTTTGAAGTAAAAAAACAAGACGGCAAAAACACCCGCATGTGGCCTGCGGGCCGTAGTTTGAGGACGCCTGCCTGATGCCTACGAACAGGACAGGCATTCCTAGCCCCGTTTTTCACACGGGCAGACCAGGGCCCCATAAATATGTGAGAGGAACATCAGCATGACCTTGTGGCCTTTAAGGAAACTCAAGCCGGGTGGGAAGGCCCAGCGCTCACATCCTGGGACCTCTCCCCAGCTCCTCACAGTCTGGGGAAACTTGAATGTGCACAGAGTCCGGGTTAACGCCAAGAAGAAACCTTGTTTCCAGACCTGACCCAAGAATCAGGTGGTACCTTCTGAAAAGCGATACTGGGGTAGGAGAGGTGCGGATTCCCGGCTCCTCCGGCAAATAACCGCTCCCTGCCCTGCTCCATTTCCCCAACATGTTCGAATCCTCGTTTGGCATCCTAAAAGCTGGAAAGGAGTCTCTCTTCATCCTTTTCTGCCTCTCGTTCCCCCTGGCCTGGTGTTGGCCCCAACGAGGCCGACCTACCGCCCCCACGGAGGCTGGGAACGGACCCCTCCTCACGCCCCACGGAGGCCCGGGGGCCATTCAGTCCCTCCCTGGATGCCGTCCAACAGCAAGCCAGGGTCTCCCTAAACTGCCAGCGGGGCTTTCGCAGGGTGCTTAGTAGCTTAGCCAGGGTTCTGGTTCCCAGCTCCAGGCTCCTGGCCAAGTTCTGCAAATCGTCTCCCTGGGCCATGAAAGGGCTTTCAGTCTTGCAGCAGGAAGCAGGGGCTTTTCTCTCTGCTCCTTGCACGGCCTTTCAGGCTGCTGCTCCGGCCCGTCCTGAATGTGGGCCTGCAGGGTCAGAGGGTGGCTCCTAACAGACTCCCCCGGCGGCCTCAAGTTGGCAGTACAGCCAGAATGGGTTACCCGAATCTAATCTGTTCCTGAAAATATGCTGGAGATTTAGGATAGCAGGTGTCCAGTTCACTAGTTAAAATGGGGAAATGATAATGCATTTCCAACCTAACCAAAAACCCCAACCGGTATCCTCCCAATAACTAAAACACCCAAACACATAAACAGTCCACCAGGGAGCTCTATTAGTGGTTCCCGGCGTGTGGTCCTGGGCCAGCAAACATCAGCATCCCGTGGGAACTGAAAATGCCAATTGTCAGACCCCGTCCTAGACCTACTGAATCCGAAACTCTGCAGTGGCCTCCAGCAATCTGATTTTAGCAAAACCTCCAGGGAATTCTGATGCATGCTGAGGTCTCGGAGCCACGGACATAAAGCAATTACCTAATTGTTTAACATTTAATGAACCCCTTTGTGAGTATGTACCTTTGTGTGTTAGACATAACACTGGATTGAATTTTTTGGATATGAATTGCATTTTTCTTCTCTATTACAACAATATAATCTAAAGAAATAATGAGGCTATACGTAAAGATACAAAATGAATTCATAGGATGCACAGAAATGAGTTGCACATGTGGTAGACAAGAGGTGCCTTCAGGTCTCTGATGTTTTCACCTCTCACAATAAATTGTATTGCTTCTCAACTTCTTCTAAGTGCCAGGCTTCTTGGGATCACCTACTTAATTTGCAAGCTTTTCAACTTCTTTACACGACATCTTCACAATACGTATGAACTGTAAGCATGAGCGGTGCTTCTACCAGGGGAAGAGCTGAGATGTGTCTATAGCTCACCCTCCATCCAGGATTCCAGAAACCTTTTCTTTTTTTAAAAAAATGATTGTATTGATTTCAGAGAGAGGAAGGAAGAGGGAGAGAGGGATAGACACATCAATGATGAGAGAGAATCATGCTCCCTACTGGGGATCAAGCCGGCAACCCAGGCATGTGACCTCCTGGTTCATGGGTCGACACTCAACCACTGAACCACACCGGCTGGGCCAGAAATCTCCTTCTTGTTGAGCAACAACAATTCTGTAATGGAATGATTTTTTATTCACGTGGTGAATTTTGAGTAAAACTGTTGCCAAGTCTTTATAGCAAACACCTAGAGAGTGAGAGCTCAGATGGCGAGGGACATCGAACCACGGAGAAAAACAATGGGTCTCTCCTTGAGGAACCCTTCTCGAACCACTGAATAGATAGATGCTGGCCTCGATCCTGGGCCTGGCCGTGTCCAGCGGGCTCATTTCAGGAGCTAAATGCCCACTCCCCGGAAGGATGAAAGAACTTATTTGTTCACAAAATTCTTCAGGCAGTTGTGCCTCCCTGGTCTCGTTTCAGATGCAAACATCACAAGGCTTCCTCCACAGGCCCACCACGAAATGTTGGGCAAAGGTTTTATCTTCACATGGGCGCTTAAATGAAGAACCAGGAGTAGAAAGAAGTTAATTTGCTGAATCATGATGGAGGCCTATAGTGTATGGGGGAAGGGGGAAGACACAGACGATTAAGACTGGGGACCCTGACTTCGTATTATAATTTAGAGGAGTTGTAACAGAAATTCTGAAGACTCAACTCTTTATCCCCTGGGGAAGGGCGTACTCCCCACATGATGCCTCCCATTTATTATGTGTTAAAACAAATAACTATGATTTAACACATAGTCATTGAGAATAATCATTATAAAGAATGCATTGCATTCTTTATCCAAAAAACTCCTGTGCTGACCACTTCCTGTAGGAAGCTGCATAGAGGTCCTCACCCGGACACTGCTGCTCTCAGAGGACCTCTGGGGTGAGGTACTCTAGAGGCTGGGGCGGGGGGAAGGGGGGGTCCATTCCAAGTCTGTGGTCTGTGATCTGGGTGAATGCCTCCCTGTCCTTTCTGGGGTAGAAACACTGTGAGGGGCTGTGCACACTGGTGACTTTGGCGGCTTCTCCTGATGACAAAATCAATGGTGTCTAGTTTTCAAGGTTCATTGAGGAACAAATGGTACCCACCTTTCCACCTATCCCCGCACCCAGGCCTGTGTCCTAGAAGTAGGAGCTTCTCTTGCCTCAGTTCATAGGCTTTTGTTTTTCTAAAGCTCAGGCTCAGGTTGCAGAGGGGTGAGGCGAGGCTAAAGACTGAAGGACAGATTTGACCTGCCCAGAGGGAGACAGGAACTCTGGAGATGGAGGACCCTGGGGAAGAGGGCGCGCCACAGTAGTGAGGCCTGTGTACACCCCTGCAGAGCTCTGGGGCCTTGAGCCCTGTGAGAGGTTCCTTGTGAGCCCCAGAAGTCATGCAGTGTTTCTCTGAATCCACTCAGGACAGCAAGTGGTGGGACCAGCTTGGCAGCTGCATCCCGCAGCAAAATAATTTACAAAAATCATATTCTCAGAGGTTTAAAAAGTATAAGATCCCTTTCCTTTTGAACATAATTTTAAAGATATATTTCTACGGCATGTGATGGTTAATTTTGTGTTGACTTGGCTGGGCCACAGTAGATGTGTGGCCAAACATTATTCTGGATGTTTCTGTGAGGATGTGGTTGGATGAGATGAACACTGAAATCTGTGACTTTAAGGAAAGCAGATTGCCCTCCATAATGTGGATGAGCCTCATCTAATCAGCTGACGGCCTGAATAGAACAAATGACTGATCTTCCCTGAGCAAGAGAGTATTCTGCCAGCAGATGGCCTTCAGGCTTGAACTGCAACATTGGCTTTTTCCTGGTCTCCAGCCTGACTGCCTTCAGATTTGAACTGCAGATTTTGGAGTGGCCTATCTCCACAGTCATATGAGCCAATTCCTTAAAATAAATATAAATACACACACATCCTATTAGTTCTGTTACTCTGGAGAACCCTGACTAATATGCCATGTCATACGTTTTTGGGTTCATTTTGTTCTTTTCCTTCACAGCTCAACCCAAAAGTCAACCACCATAATTAAAAACATTTCCCAATTGAGGTGAACTATTCCCAGCATTCAGCATGGCTAACCGTTTCCATCTTTGCCTTAACTGAATCAAGCTTGAGCTCTTTCTTTTTTATCACCAGGATGAACATTTTCTTTTTCTTTTTTTAAAATATATTTTTATTGATTTCAGAGAGAAAGGGAGAGGGAGAGAGAGATACAAACATCAATGATGAGAGAGATACATTGATCAGCTGCCTCCTGCACGCCCCCTACTGGGGATCAAGCCCACAAGCCAGGCATGTGCCCTTAACTGGAATAGAACCTGGGACTCTTCAGTCTGCAGGCCAACGCTCTATCCACTGAGCCAAACCAACTAGGGCAGGATGAGCATTTCATTTTCCCACTTTATGTTTGTTGTATAAAATGACCGCTGCAAATATGATAAAATACTTAAGTACTGTCCCCAAATGGCCATGCTGACGCCAAGGATGAAACTGCAGAACAGAGCCGTGGCTGGCAAACAAGTCTGCTGTGTGCTGGCTGGAAACCTTCATTTTGTCAGCAGGGGCGTGAGAGTCTGGATCTGACATATAACCCTCAGTTGGGGAGTGTCAGGATGTAAAAAGAGGTCTAGGTGATTTGAAAGCCTAACCATTAAAGTTGAGACTAACCTCAGCTATGCAGCAGTGACTGACGTATAGCAAGTACACACCCAACTCTAAAGCCAAATCTGACAAGTGACTGAAAACAAGGCCACAAAGGACAGCAGTGCCTGGGGCCAGGACAGATCAGGTCTGATTTCAGGGGGTGGGATTCTAGGCATGGTACTTTGCCTGGGACTTAAAGGCTGGGGAAATTTTTGATGCATAGATAGAGATTAGTGGGGCTTTAGGAAGTCAAAGAAATACTACCCTTTTGTTTTCTGCCCCCTGGGTGTTGAACTATTTGAGATGCATACACGGGAGTCTGGCACATAGAAATTAAAATATCACTCTTGCCCTGGCAGGTGTGGCTCAGTTGGTTGGAGCGTCGACCTGTACACAAAAAGGTGGTGGTTTGATTCCCAGTCAGGGTACTTACCCAGGTGTGGGTTCGATCCCCAGTCGGGGCCCATGCGGGAGGTAACTGATCAATGTCTCTCTCACATTGATGCCTCTCTCTCATTCTCTCCCTTCCTCTCTCTGAAATCAATAAAAATAAATAAATAAATAAAATATCACTCTTATTACCTATACAGCTGTTGAGATAACATAGCTAAGGTCTGTGACCGGGTGGTTTTATTAATGGAGGTTTAACCTCTGAATTAGTCACACTCCCCAGTCCCAGGCCCAGTTGGGTGAATGCATTGTACTGAGATGTGGACAAGAACACGGGTCCATCCCGAAACAGGAAGGGGCTGGGGCCAGCATGCCCAGGTCTTCCTTTCAGAGCCACCAACCAGCTATCAACTCTGAAAGGAAAACTGAAGGAGAGGAGGAAGTCCAGGAGTGTGGCCCTGGGTAGATGCTTCCACAGGAAATGTGAGGAGTGGGGAACAAGGGTCTCCATAATGGTACCCAGCTATTAGTTCTCTCTGCATGTTGGGTTTCTCTATTGAGTCAGCCAACAACCAGGGATGTGGCAATCTTCCTCAGGAAAGAAGAAACAGCAAACCAAGAAGATGATCTTGCTCCTGCCTTCTGATACTGAATGATCCTCTGACCTTTATATAACAAGAGGAGAAATTCCTGCCTCCACCCTCCCAGTTTGCCTGGCAGGGGTGGGGGCATCCAGGTGGTGAGCAGCTTTGTGCCCATTGGCCATTTCGATGTAGACATTTAGGGAGGAAGAGCTATTGGCGCAAGGGGGGAGGACCTGGCAGTGGGGAACGGCATGGAGTTGCTGCACTGTCAGTGTCACTCTGCTCGGGACACCAGATTCCTGCTTCCTAGAAAACCTGGCCTTGTCACCTGGAATGCCTCATTGGAAGCAAGGCGACGTGCCAAGTCATCAACTCCCAGACTGAGATTCTACTGTGCGTTGCCCAGCAATTATCAACAGCACCCCTCCCCCAACATGTAGGTGGTGACCAGTGGACCCTGGGCAGCAGCAAGGTGTGGCCACCGGCCAGGGAGGCAGACCGGGAGCAAAATGGGGAACAGGGGCAGAGGGGATGAAGTGCTAGCCGGCTCTAGTAGTCCCACGGGTGTAGGGCTGGATGTGGCTCACGGCCTGAGTTTGCTGATGTTCATAATCTGCCAGGTAAATTCTGCAGTTAGCAGGAGTGGTGGAGAGTTTAGATCTGGAATCAGATGGACAAGATTTAAATCCTGGCTTCATTATCTACTAGCTTTGTGATTTGGACAAGTTAATTTATCTCTCCAAGGCTCACTTTCCTCATCCATCATATGATGATCTTAAAGGTGTCCATCACACAGGATTGCTGAGAAAACGAAGTCATATAAACCTCGATGCCTTGTACATTGTAAGGCCCTAGTGAAAGGTAGTTATTACTATCAATAGCTTTGACATGTGGGTCATGTTGTAAAAATGACTAAAGGTTTTCTGGCTTAGGGGATTCCATGTCAACATGACATAATTTATGTGGTAAGATAACCAAATAACAAAGAAAAATAGGTTAAGATGGACCTTTATCCAAATCTTATTATAATGGATAATAACTAGATAATAGTTGAAAAAATGAATGGTTTGGTAGAGATTCATCAGAGGGGCTAAGAACCAAAATATCAGCAATAGAAATAAAAAACTTATTGGCTAAACATGCCATCAGTATTTTACAACTGCTAAGCAAAGAAATATAATGCCTAGTCAACATAAAACTCTGCCGAGAGACACATTCCATCATCAGAGAAGTCTGATATTAATAATAACCCTTTATATGAAGCTTTTTCTCCATCCTCCACAAGCTCCCATGGGCAGGCTTCCATTTGCCTGGGCCATGCAACACAAGTGTCTGAAAGGCCCACGGGGCACAGAGCACTTGACGGAGCCTTGGACCCCAATCTAGACCAAACCCACTGACATGCTGAACCACAAACCCAACCCCAACACCACCAAGCTGCCTTCGCCTCTCATTCAGAGAAGGGATGTGATGTGAGATGTAGTTTGGACACTGAGTCTTCTGTCGCCCTGTTTCACATGGAAGGACCCTTGTGTCACACCTGTATACTCCTGGGAAACCTCCCTATTTAAGGCGAGCTGATTAGCAACCTACTTGCATCTGCTACAATCACCCTCTGTGGTGGAAGGTAACATAGTCACGGGTCCTGGGGATTTGAACTCAGACATATTTGGGAGCCAAATGTGATAAGCATCTTAACGTGAATTTTTTATTTTAAAATAACTAGAGAATATAGTGAGGGCAAAGTGGAGGGGGACAACAATGCAACCCGTATTGGACCCCAGATGTTCTCATTCGTTGAGGCAGCTGTAAAATATTTTTGATTTCCATCAGGCACATTTTAGAATGAACTTAAAATAACAAGGTGCCTGTAAACCATTATACACTTTCTTATTTACTATTTTTATCTGATTTGGTACAGCTTAGGAAACCAGATAGTTTATTCTGGAAATGCATCAAAAATGAGAATAACAAATATTTACACAATGCTCACTCGGTGCCAGGAGCTGGTCTAAGGGCTTTCATGTATCAGCTCCAGTCCGCCCAAAAGTCAGCAAAATGACCCCTGCAGCGGAATTCTAAAAAGGCCCCAAATCAATAATGAAAGTGCTTATATATCAATATGGAAAGCCATCTAGGAATATTATGTGGAAAAAAAAGTTGCAGAAGTATCTATAATGTAGGCTGACCAGTGTTTCGGGTTTTTCAGAGACTACCACATCTTTTATATGTACATTTTTGCATATTAAATATACATATGCATTTTAAAACTCAGTAAGAATATAAATATAAATGATGCTAATAGTTATCTATGAGAGGGAACTTGTGCTAGTTAAGATATAAATGTTATTTTTATTTTTTACAAAGAGCTTGTATTATTTGTATAAAAAATGAAGTCATTCATAACTGAATGTAGGAAAGGATTAACTTCACACGGGACCTGGACCAGTGTAGGTGGAGAGTAAAAGAAGAATGACTGGGGCAGGGAAAATGCCGAAATAACAAAGCAGATACGAAAAGGATTCAGATTAACCAGTGCATGTTCTCGCTTTTAGACGAGTTTCCCAGGAATTGTACAATGTGCTACTATTTATCCATATCTGTCATTCAGAACAGGGTATTCCTATGAGTTAGGCTAGAATTTTCTAAATTGTTCTCTGTAGAAATTTAATATGTATTTCATGAAAATTATTGATGATGCTATTTTTTCTAGCACATTTTATTGTAGAAAAACATATAGGTAAAAAATCAACTAAACAAATATTGATATTTTAAATATATAATAATTATATAATAACCTACCTAAATTTATTATGTAATTAATATACTTATGTTATATTAATGTATTTATTAATTTTATTATATAATCTATAATAATAAAAGAGTAATATGCTAATTAGACTGGACAGCCGAACGACCTTCCGGACAAAGCTGCCACGGCAGGGGCCAAGGCAGAGGCAGTTAGGGGCAATCAGGCAGGCAGGTGAGCAGTTAGGGGCGATCAGACATCATTCCGGACATTCTTCCAGACAAAGCTGCCACGGCAGGGGCCAAGGCAGAGGCGGTTAGGGGCAATCAGGCAGGCAGGTGAGCAGTTAGGGGCAATCAGGCAGGCAGGCAGAGTGGTTAGGGGCAATCAGGCAGGCAAGCAGAGTGGTTAGAGGCGATCAGACAGGCAGACAAGTGGTTAGGAGTGATCAGGCAGGCAGGCAGAATGGTTTGGGGCAATCAGGCAGGCAGGCAAGTGGTTAGGGATGATCAGGTAGGCAGGCAGAATGGTTTGGGGCGATCAGGCAGGCGAGTGTTTAGGGGTGATTAGGCAGGCAGGCAAGCGGTTAGGGGCAATCAGGCAGGCAGCAGAGTGGTTAGGGGTGATCAGGCAGGCAGGCAGGCAAGTGGTTAGGAGCCAGCGGTCCCAGATTGCGAGAGGGTGCAGGCCGGGCTGAGGGGACCCCCCCTCCCATGCACGAATTTCGCGCACCGGGCCTCTAGTATAAGTATAACATATAATAATAATATGTAATTAAAATATGTCAATTATAATGGAATTATACAATTAAAATATAATATTTCAATTATACAATGTGGTGAGGCAGCACGGCCATGGCATACTAAGCCCCAGGGCGCCTTATGTGCCATGCCAGCTCAGCCAGGTTCAGTGACCCTGAGAGGGGGCGGTGAAGGATTGAGAAAAGACAGACAAGAGAATGAAAGCTGGGTCTGGGTGGAACGCTGCTTCTCTGATGGAGAGATAGCACCACGGACTACAAGCCGTGTCTTTATTTTATAGCCAGATGCCACGAGGCAAAGTAAGGGCACGCTCAAGATGTTTACAACATTCTCGTGGGTTTTGATCCTACTCAATTACATGCACCTGATCAAGCTTTGTTTACTTGCAGCCTATATCACTTAGGCACGTGGGGCCACGTGTTCGGACCATAGGTTCAAGTTTACAGCTATAGCTGTTGGCTATAATTGTGCTGGGAGGGCTCTACCCTCCAAGCTGGGACTTGCACGTGGCCATGAGAGGACCGTGCCCTCTCATTAGTCCGAGGCTTGAACCTGTCCAAACACTGTAGCCGCTCTCCACACCTTTGCCCCTTTGCTTTAATGTATCTGGGCCAGGTGTGACTTTTTAAAATATATATATTTTTATTGATTTCAGAGAGGAAGGAAGAGGGAGAGAGAGATAGAAACATCAATGATGAAAGAGAATCATCAATCAGCTGCATCCTACACGTCCCACACTGGGGATCAAGCCCAAAACCCAGGCATGTGCCCCAACCAGGAATTGAACCGTGACCTCCTGGCTCATAGGTCAGCGCTAAACCACTGAGTCATGCCAGCCGGGCTGACTTTTCACAGCACACGGCATCGAAAGCATAGATGGGAGGCTGTGTCTGATATACCTTTCAGCTACAACAAGGCTGTTTCCAATAGAGAAACAGGTGATTTTAAAAAGGCACCAAATATTTAAAACACAAATATATAAAAGACACAAAATATATTAAGGGTGTGTATTATCCATGTGATTTATCGCTGTTGATGTTGACCTTGGCTCCTATGCAGATTTAAGCATTCCTCATTTACTGCCCAATGTAATCCCTCTGCCTTTCATGTCAAGACAGCGATCTGGTTCCAGTTCATAACAGACATGCCCCAGTTAACTTGGGATTTGGGCAGCCCAAACATGGAGAAGGTTCAAAAGGGAGACATATGACCTTCACACTGGCCCTGGGCGTGGGAGGAGGGTCCAGGGTAGAGAGGAGGCAGAATGACCTGCCCACTCCCACAACATGCCAACTGGTGGAGGAGGCTTGCCAAGAGCCAAGGTCAGCTGCCAAGCAGGGCCAGCTGCCCAGTTTGCTTCCTGTTCACTGGTGATGGTCTTTCACGGTGCAGCTTGGATTTCCAACCCCCTCTCTGCTGAAAGTGCCTTCCTGTGGGTGGTGGCTCGCCCCCAGCACGGTCAGTGGCAGTGAGAGTCCAGGAAAGCCAGGCCAGAATACGAGGGGGAGGAAAAAGAAAACAGAGCTTTACATCTGGCAAGTTCACCAGAAAACGTTTCACCTGCCTCTCTGTTACACTGCAAGGTTTTGCTGGATCCTTGTTTGCAATATTCACATAAGAATTTAAATTCTTTTTCCTTGTATAGATTTAGGATTTGGAGTGCTGTTTCCCTTTCACCCACCTTTATTCTGACACATGAACTCGTTCAAGTAACTAGACCACATAAAACAATAATAAAAGTATGTTATATAATTATTATTTACATTCTCACCTGGGGATATTCTTTAAATTTAATTAACTGAGAGAGAGAGAGAGAGAGAGAGAGAGAGAGAGAGAGAGAGAGAGAGAGAAAGAAAGAAAGAAAGAGAAAGATTAATCAGTTACCTCTGGTACATGCCCCGACTGGGGATATAACCCACAACCTGGGTATGTGCCCTGACTGGGAATCAAACCCGCCACCTTTCAGTGTATGGGACGACACTCCAAACAACTGAGCCACACCAGCCAGAGCTATAATTATTATTTTTGTTACTATTTATTAAACATTCTACAATGTATCGGGAGCCATGCTAATTATTTTATATACACAGTACATTCAATTCTCAGCAATATCATGAAGTCGTTAGCTTCATTTTTTAGAAGGTAAAATGAGGCACAGAAAGGTTAAGTAACTTGCCCAAGATCACATAGCTAATAAGTGTCTGGGAAGGGTATAAACATAGTCTGACTCCTCACTCCATATGCTGTACCATTCCACAAACCACAGCTCCATCCTGCTACACAGTTCAACAGCCACCCCAGGCTGCTGCACCATCAACAAGCCACCACCCAGCTGCTGCACCATCAACAAGCCACCACCCAGCTGCTGCACTGTTCAACAAGTCTCTATACTCTAGTGTCTGCAAAGCTCCCAGCAACTTGCAATGTGCTGGGAACGGGCAGATGAATAAAGCAGGGTCCTGGCCAGGAGGATCTCACTGTTGGTGCACTCATTCCCAGAAGTTCCCACATGCCCAGGAGCAGACTCGGGGGTACTGGAGAGCTGGCTGTCTGAAGGAGACCTCAAGTCAAGATAAAGAGCTTTAGCATGTGGTGACTTTGAGAACAAAATAAATGGCGTAGAACATGACTATGATCCAAAATAAATAACAATATTCAAAATGTTGAGCAATTAGTTCAGTCCCTATCCATCAGAAAAGACATATACCCAGCAAGATGGATCATAGGCCAGTCAGAACAGTGGCAGCTATGAACAACTGGGAGGGGCTGGACATTAGCCCTGAGACACCACCTCCCATCCCCCAACCCCCATGGAGCAGCAAGTGCCCGAGGGGCCCCTGCACCCCCACGGGATCACCTAGGCACCCCTCCAGGCCATCTTGAGCACCAGGAGGAGGAAGACAGTTGATTGGGTTTTCAGCATTCATGGATGTTATTGTATGTGGAAAAACACGCACCAGGTATTACTCATGTTTTCATTAGTATTCTATTTTATTATAAACCTATATAAACCTATTTTTTTCTAAAGCCTCTAAGCTTAACATACAGATTTTGTTTACTTATAAGTCTAGTAATTTGTGTGTTTAAATGAAAATATTTTCACTTTGTCTTTGATTTATTCTCACTAAGCCTATATATATGACAGACTCCCTAAACATTGAACACACTGATTAATTAAATTCCTTTAGAGATTTCAAACCACAGTCACAAATATAACATGTACTTCAAACACTACACCATGGACTTATAAATCTAAAAAGTAAAACATTCCTAATCACTCAAATGACTTATGGACTTACCTTGGCCAAGAAAATGTGAGTGGAAGTCCTGGGCCACTTCAAGGTAGAAGCCCTTTGTTGAGGGGTTGAGCCTCTCCAGCTCTTTTTCCCTCTTCACAGCAATAGTCCAGATAGTGGAGCCTCTGTTAGTCTGAATTCCAGAGAGAAAATGACATGGAACAGAGACCTACGTGTAAGAAATCAACTTTTGTTGTGTTAATCCAGGGAGATTTTTCAATTGTTTGCTACTGCAGCCTAGCCCTGTCCATCCTAACTAGTATGTACAGCCTACACCTCTCTGCTGAACTCCAGACACAGGTCCCACATACTAACTCAACAGCTCCACTGGGTATCTAGATAGACATTGCAAACCACACTGAATTTCTTATCTTCCCCCTCTAAAAACCCTCCTGCAACATTCCCCACCTAATTTGGATGTCAGTTCCATCCTTCTAATTGTGTAGGGCAGAAACCACAGCTTCATCCTCGTCCTCTCTTTCTCTCACATCCTATACCCAAATACCTTCGGTCCTATTTTCAAAATATATTCAGAATTGGACCATTCACCCCGTCCTGTGCCGCCACTCTGACCTAAGTCAACATCGTCTCTGACTTGGATAATTATAATAGCAGGTCTGTCTGCTTCTATTCTAATGTCCCCTTTACAGACTTATTATTAACACACAGGTCATATTATACTAGCCAAATCATACCCTAAACCCTGCAGCAGCTATCTACTTCACTCACAATAAAAGCCAAAGTCTTTATAATGACCTACAAGGTCCCTCACGATGTGGTTCTCTCATCACCTCTCTACAGTTCCTATTATTTTCCCCTTTATTCATTTCACTCCAACCACACTGACCTCCTTCTAATCCTTGACCACACCAGGTACATTTCCAAGTTAGGGCTTCTACTGTGGCTACTGTCTGTATTCTTTCCCCAGATAACCTCTTCATCTCCTCCAAGTATTCACTCAAACCTTACTTACACAATGAGGCCTACCAACTTAAAACTGCAAACTGCCCACTTCTGGATCTCCTCATTCTTTTTACTCTGTTCTATTTTTTCTTTTTAGCACTTACTACCCTCTAACTTATTATATAATCTACTTCTTTGGTAGGCTTATTGGGCACTGACCTCTCCTACCTATAAAGTAAAGTTTGATAAGAACAGATATTTTGTGTGTTTGTGTGTGTGTGTGTTTTATTCACTACTAGAGGCCCAGTGCACGAATTCGTGCATGGGTGGGGTCCCTCGGCCTGGCCAGCAATTGGGCCTGTCTCACCCAGTCTAGGGGGGGTGGGGACTGTGGGAGGTTAGCCAGCCGTGGGAGGTTGGCTGTGGGAACGCACTGACCACCAGGGTGCAGCTCCTGCATTGGGCGTCTGCCCCTTGGTGGTTAGTGCACATCATAGTGACTTGTTGACAAGTTGTTCTGTCAACTGGTCGTAACTGTCACTTAGGCTTTTATATATATAGGTTGTATCCCAGGTGCCTGAAGTAGTGCACACAACAGGCACCCAATCATTGAGATAATTGGCTGAATCACATGAATTACTGTTTGGGACTGGAAGAGAGGATTGGAATTCTCTTTCTAGGCTGATCTTGTCCCAAGCAAGTATTTGTTGGGCTAAGCTGAATTCTTACTGCCTGGTTTTTACTGATGGCACTTAGGTGCTAACTAAAGTCTGACTGTGGTGTGTATAAGTTTGCATTACCCTAAAGAGCATTTTCTGCAAACTCTATTCAAAATTCATAATTGTCTTTTCTTGAATGTACTGTATTTTAGTTGCTTCTTTTGAGTATCATCATGTACTCATGTTTTCCACTGAATATTTTTTTTTTTGTCTAAGATGCTCAAGTTGTCACAATCTGGCCAATGGGAGTCCCTGAGATCTTTACAAGCATTTTTTTTTTCTTTTTTGCAATAAGATTTTCTAAACCATTTCTACTTTCTCTGCCCCAAACACAGAGCCATAAAGTTGTGCCCTAGGGACACAGGTGGAGGCAGTATCACTATAGGACCACTTTACTGACAGGTAGATGTGATATATCCTTAAAAGATTTCATTAGTCAGGGTCCAGTCAGGAAAACAGAAATCACACAATGGAATTTCCATCAGAAGAGAGATAATACAGACAATTGATCATTAAAATGTTAGCTGGGGCTCTTTTCCTCCCTGGATCCTAAAAGAACAGCCACCGTGATGAAAGACACAGTAACTATCCAGAACAAAAATTTCATGACCAACAGACTACATTAGCAAAACAAATGGTCATTGATGTCTTTCACCCAGGGAAGGCAAAAGAACCTAAGACAGAAATTCAGGCCCAGCCAGCATGGCTCAGTGGTTGAGCATTGACCTATGATCCAGGAGGTCACGGTTAGATTCCCAGTCAGGGCACATGCCTAGGTTGCAGGCTCGGTCCCCAGTAGGGAGTATGCAGGAGGCAGCTGATCAATGATTCTCTCTCTCATCATTGACGTTTCTATCTCTCCCTCTCCCTTCCTCTCTCTGAAATAAATCAAAAACATATTTAAAAAATAAAAATTCATGAAAAACTAGCCCAAATGTACAAGACCACACCAGATGTCATTTTTGTATTTGGATTCAGAACCCATTTTGGTGGTGGCAAGACAATTAGCTTTGGCATGATTAATAACTGCTTGTATTATACAAAGAAAATGGAACCCAAAACACAGACCTGTTTTGAACCCAAAACACATGGCCTGTATGAGAAGAAGAGGACCTCAAGAAAAGACCAAACGGAACACAAGAACTGAATGAAGAAATTCAGGGGGACTGCAAAGGCCAACGTTGGTGCTGCCAAAAGTGAGCTGGAGATCAGACAACAGGAATAAATATTCTTACGGACTTTATCTGTGGTGATTGTGCATGAGAGAATTAATAAACTAAGAACTTTAAAAAGTGTTAGCTGGGGTGGGGACAAAAAAGAATGCTTAGCCTGGCCGGCGTGGCTCAGTGGTTGAACATCAGCCCATGAACCAAGAGATCACTGGTTCAATTTCCGGTCAGGGCACATGGCCTGGTTGCAAGCTCGATCCCCGGTAGTGGCATGCAGGAGGCAGCCCATCTATGTTTCTGTCTCTCTATCCTCACTCTCTAAAATCAATAAAAACAAATTTTTTTAAAAAAAGGAATGCTTAGGTAAACCAGAGATTGATAACTGAGAGATTAATAACCCAGCAGCTCTCACTGGATTGGGGAGCAGAAGGGAAGCGATGATAGTACTAGAAACCAGGACTTTAGAGATCTCTGCAGCGCTGACTCTGGACCTCTCTCCACAGTTCCAGCTCCGTCCTGCTGAGGAAGGGAGGCCCCGCTGACCCAGGCACCCCCAAGGGGCTGCAGGAAGAAGCTAGAAGCTGGAGCTACAGCTCTCTGCTCTGCTAGCCATCTCCCCACAGGAGGTAGAAGCAGGAAAGAAGCTCTGCTTTCCTTTCCTCCACCCTCACGTTCCCCACCTGTGCCTCCCAGAACCCAGGAAGCCTCTGGCAAGGGAGTGAGGGAAATGGCGCTCAGCTCCAGCACCACAGAGAAGGGTGGGCCTAGTGGGGCCACAGTAGGCGGATAACCTGTGCAAAGGTCATGCAGGCACCCAGACTTTCCAATGAAAATCCAGCTTCTTTAGGCCTTTTTTTTTTATTATACCTTGTTCTGTTATAAAATATTGCCTGAGTTACCAGCTTCTTCAAGTGTCATCATTTCTTATCAATTTTAATATGATATCCAATATATATGACTACACATTCCTATAAACCTATGTATTTAAATGTCAACATAACATTAATGGGCACCGTTACACACTAATATCCATTCATATTTAACTCAGAGTCTGACCTGGATTGAAATTACATTGTCTTGTTCTCTCTCTCTTTCTTTTATCGTGGTAAAATATGCATAACATAACATTTGCCATCTTGACCATTTCTAAGCATACAGTTCAGTGGTGTTAAATGTATTCACAGTGTTGTGCAACCTATCGTCAGAACTCTTTTCATCTTGCAAAACGGGAAAATCTATAGCCATTAAACAATAACTCACTATCCCTCCTCCCCCAGCTTCCAGCAACCACCACTGTATATTCCGTCTCTACGAATTTGCCTACTCTAGGTAAATTTGTGGAATCATACAATACCTGTGATTGTGAGTGGCTTATTTCACTTAGCATAATGTTTTCAAGGTTCATCCATGTTGCAGCATGTGTCAGAATTTCCTTCCTCCTTAAAGCTTTTTAATGCTCTGTTATACCACAATTTGCTTATCCTTTCATCTGTCAGTAGACTCTTGGGGTACCTCCACTTTTTTGGCTATTGTAAATGATGCTGCTATGAACATGGGTGGACATTTCCTTTCTCTTTTATAATCCTTCTATAGCTTTTGATCTTCATTCTACAGGAGTGTTGTTTTTTCATTTTTTTTCAAATTGATTTTTTTTTTTTTTGAGAGAGAGAGAAACATTGATGAGAGAGAAAAACGTTGATCAGTTGCCTTCCGCACCAAACCTGCAACCTGGATATGTGCCCTGACTGGGAATCGAACCCACCACCTTTTGGTGTACGGAACGACACACCAGTGTTCTTAACTATGTCAGACCTAGCACCTTCTTTCATCCTTAAATGAAGTTCATAAATAATATAGCCTACCTAACACATACTTTCAGGAAAATCAATATAATAAAATATTAAGATATGCTTTATTGTGAGCAAGTACCTGTGAATGATCACATAGGGAATATAATGAAATAACCATGCAGTATTTGCACATTGCATGTGGTAGCCTCAGCCACAGATGTAGGCTGCCTCAGGAGCTCTGTATTGGTGATTCACATACCACAAGTAGTGTTGCTTGGTGGCATGATTTCCCAGAATGGGTAACCAACAGTTAGTAAAGTTTGAAACAAAGCAATCTTTCTTCAAGGTCCACAATGATTATAATCATAAACAGGCAGTGCATATTTATTTTAGGCAAAAAAAAAAAATTGATGTTTCTGTGTAAACAGAATTAGGTCTTGACTCAGATGATTTTACTTCACAGGCTTGTTAATCTAATTGGCCAATTAGTGTGCTCCGAAACCCACTGCCAAGTTTGTGCCAAGGCCATGCTTCCCACAGGTGGCTCCCAGCCAGTGGCTCAGGCGTAGTGGGGATACTTCAGCAGACCTGTTTGTGGAAGGCTCCAGACTCCTCTGAAAGCTGACTGTGGCTTGAGGTTCCCAGGAGCTTTAATGAACCTTCCTTAGGCTGCACAACAATCTAGGCTATTTCTCCCCAATCTTCCCGCCCTCTCTCCTTTACTTGGGGTAAGATTTGCATTGCCTTCCAGCAGCTCTGGGAGCTTGCATAGGTATTGCCCAAATAAAATCCTTGTGTGTATTATCCCATCGTGGCATCTGCTTCTTATAGGACTTGGACTAACGCAGTAACAAAGAACCATAAAACCTCCATGGCACACAACAATAACTTTTTATTGCTCACATTTCGGAGAGGGGATTTGGGGATGTGACTAGACAGCTCTGTTTATCTTCGCTGGGCTTGCTCCCATATCTGAGGCTGACTGGCTGAGAGCTGATCTAGGATGACCTCTGCTATGATGACTGAGGACTCAACAGGACTGCATGTCCCTTATCCGCCAGCAGGTTAGCCCAGGCATGTTCTGAGGGCAATGGCACAGGCACAGATAAAATCCCACTCAATGGGTAAGCCTATTTAAAACCTCTGCTTGCCTAAGGTCAGCTATATCCACTGGCTAAAGAAGATCGTGTGACTGAGCCCAGAATGAGTTGGAGGGCTCTAAAAAGTAACATGACAAAAGTCAGGATGCAAGAACAAATGAAGTAGGGGACTGTTTTCATAATCAGTCACAGTGTCTATGTATTTTCTTAGTGAAGCACCACACTTTCTCAATTTTTTTAAAAAAAATTGTAACTTCTCTTAAATTTTTCTCTAATCACAACATTGTAGAGTCATTTATTAATAGAGAGAAATAACTTTACACTTTAAGGAACTTGAAAAAGAACAACAAACAGCCCAAAGTCAGTAGAAGGAAAAGAATAAAGATTAGAGCAGAAATAAATAAAATAGAGTCTAAAATATATATATAAAATAGAGTCTAAAAAAATACATACATACATACACACACACACACACACACACACACACTAGAGGCCCAGTGCACGAAATTCGTGCACAGGGGTGTGTGTCCCTCAGCCCAATCTGGGACCCCTTGAGGGATGTCCGACTGCCCGTTTAGGCCCGATCCCAGTAGGATTGGGCCTAAACGGGCAGTCGGATATCCCTCTCACAATCCAGGACTGCTGGCTCTCAACTGCTCGCCTGTCTGCCTTCCTGATTGCCCCTAACCGCTTCTGCCTGCCAGCCTGATCACCCCCTAACCACACCCCTGCCAGCCTGATTGATGCTTAACTGCTCCCCTGCCAGCCTGATTGCCCCTAACTGCCCTCCCCTTTAGGCCTGGTCATCCCTAACTGCCCTCTCCTGCAGGCCTGGTCGCCCCCAACTTCCCTCCTCTGCCAGCCTGGTCACCCCTAACTGCCCTCCCCTGCAGGCTTGATCACCCCCAACTGCCCTCCCTTGCAGGCCTGGTCCCTCCCAACTGCCCTCCCCTGCTGATCTGATTGCCCACAACTGCCCTCCCTTGCAGGCCTAGTCCCTCCCAACTGCCCTCCCCTGCTGGCCATCTTATGGTGGCCATCTTGTGTCCACATGGGGGCAACCATCTTTGACCACATGGGGGCAGCCATCTTGTGTGTTGGAGTGATGGTCAATTTGCATATTACTCTTTTATTAGATAGGAGGATATATATAAAAGATCAATAAAACCAAGAGCAGGTTCTTTAAAAAGTTAAATGGGATTGACAAACCTTTAACCAAGGCTCATCAAGAAACAAAGAGAGCCCTAGTCAGTTTGGCTCAGTGGATAGAGCATCAGCCTGGGGACTGAAGAGTTTGATTCTGGTCAAGGGCACATGCCCAGGTTGAGGGCTCGATTCCCAGTAGGGAGCATGCAGGAGGCAGCCAATCAATGATTCTCTCTCATCATTGATGTTTCTATCTCTCATCTCTCTCTCCCTCTCCCTTCCTCTCTGAAATATATATATATATATCCTATCTAATAAAAGAGAAATATACAAATTGATCATCACTCCAACACACAAGATGGCTGCCCCCATCTGGTCAAAGATGGCTGCCCCATGTGGACACAAGATAGCCACCACAAGATGGCCAGCAGGGGAGGACAGTTAGGGGGGACCCAGGCCTTCAGGGAAGGACAGTTAGGTGGGACCCAGGCCTGAAGGGGAGGGCAGTTGTGGGGGACCAGGCCAGCAGGAGAGAGCAGTTAGAGGCAACCAGGCCTGCAGGGGAGGTCAGTTAGGGGTGACCAGGCCGGCAGGGGAGAGCAGTTAGGGGCAATCGGGATGGCAGGGGAGCAGTTAGGTGTTGATCAGGCTGGCAGGGGAGTGGTTAGGGGGTGAGCAGGCTGGCAGGCAGAAGCGGTTAGGGGCAATCAGGCAGGCAGGTAGGCGAGCAGTTGGGAGTCAGCAGTCCTGTATTGTGAGAGGGATGTCCGACTGCCCATTTAGGCCCAATCCCACAGTGGGATCGTGCCTAAACGGGCAGTCGGACATCCCTTGAGGGGTCCCAGATTGGAGAGGGTGCAGACTGCGTTGAGGGACACACACCCCCTCCCCCCATGCACGAATTTCGTGCACTGGGCCTCTAGTATATATATATATATATATATATATGAAACTAAGAGAGAGGACTCAAAATCAGAAATGAAAGAAAAGTAGCCGAAACCGGTTTGGCTCAGTGGATAGAGCGTCAGCCTGCAGACTGAAAGGTCCCAGGTTCGATTCCGGTTAAGGGCATGTACCTTGGTTGCGGGCACATCCCCAGTAGGGGGTGTGCAAGAGGCAGCTGGTCGATGTTTCGCTCTCATCGATGTTTCTAACTCTCTATCCCTCTCTCTTTCTCTCTGTGAAAAATCAATAAAATATATTTTAAAAAAAAAAGAAATGAAAGAAAAGTAACAATTGACACCATAGAAATACAATGATTACAAGGAAATATCCTATCTAATAAAAGAGTAATATGCAAATTAACCATCACTCTGCAACAAAATGGTGGCACCCATAGCCACAAGATGGCGGCACCCAGTCCTCTCAGCCCCACTGGAGTCCCCCAGTCTCAGGGAGGGCTGCCACTGAGAGCCTGCAGAGTAAGCGGCCTGGTGGAATGCTGCCCAGGGGCCCTCCTGACCCTTTATAAAAAACAAAAACAAATTCACTACCCATGGTGCGATCCCCTGCCAGCGGCGGCAGCCTGGGCTGGGGTCTCAGCCTGGCAGGGGTGCGCACCCCCACGGCACGATCCCCTGCCAGTGGTGGCAGCCTGGGCTGGGGTCTCAGCCTGGCAGGGGTGCGCACCCCCATGGCACGATCCTCTCCCAGTGGCAGCAGCCTGGGGTCTCAACCACTGAGTCACACCAGCCAGGCCGATATGGAGGAATCTTAAAGGTTTCCTTTTTAAAAAAATATATTTTATTGATTTTTTACAGAGAGGAAGGGAAAGGGATAGAGAGCTAGAAACATCTATGAGAGAGAAACATCGATCAGCTGCCTCCTGCACACTCCCCACTGGGTATGTGCCCCCAACCAAGGTACATGCCCTTGACCAGAATCAAACCTGGGACCTTTGAGTCTGCAGGCCGATGCTCCATCCACCTAGCCAAACCAGTTAGGGCTGTCCAATATGTTAAAGAAAAAACTCTATCTAGCTCTAGCCAGTTTGGCTCAGTGGATAGAGCTTCGGCCTACGGACTCAAAGGTCCCAGGTTCGATTCTGGTCAAGGGCATGTACCTTGGTTGCGGGCACATCCCCAGGAGGCAGCTGAATCGTTGTTTCTCTCTCATCGATGTTTCTAAGTCTCTATCCCTCCCCCTTCCTCGCTGTAAAAAATCAATAAAATATATTTTTTTTTTTAAAAGAAAAAAGAAAAAAACCTATCTAATAAAGAGGGAATATGCAGGGGAGGGCATTTGGGGGTGACCGGGTTGTCAGTGGAGGGCAGTTGGGGACAATTGGGCCGGCAGGGGAGCAGTTAGGCATCGATCAGCCTGGCAGGGGAGTGGTTAGGGAGTGATCAGGCTGGCAGGCAGAAGCAGTTAGGGGCAATCAGGCAGGCAGTTGAGCAGTTGGGAGCCAGCAGTCCTGGATTGTGAAAGGGATGTCCGACTGCCTGTTTAGGCCAGGATCAGGCCTAAATAGGCAGTCAGACATCCCCTGAGGGGTCCCAGATTGGAGAGGGTGCAGGTTGGGCTGAGGAACACCCTCTCCCCCCGCCCCACCCCCCCCCACCCCCGTTGCACGAATTTCATGCACCAGGCCTCTAGTTATGAATAACTATATGCCAACAAATTGAACAATCTGGAAGAAACAGATAAGTTCTTCTTAACATACAGTCTTCCAAAACTGGATCAAGAAGAATCAGAGAATCTGGACAGAAGGATTTTAACTAATGAAATTGAATCATTAATAAAATAAAATAAAAAACTCCCAACAAACCAAAGTCCTGGACTGGATGGCTTCACAGGTGAATTTTACCAAACATTCAAAGAAGAATTAACACTATCTTTCTCAAACTATTAAAAAAAAAAAAAATTCAAGAGGAGGGAAGATTCCAAGCACATTTTACAAGACCAGCATTATCCTACTTTTAAAGCCAGACAAAGACACTACAAAGAAAGAGAATTACAGGCCAATGTCAGGGGACGAACATAGATGCTAAAATCCTCAACAAAATGTTAGCAAAATGATCCAGTTATACATTAAAAAGATTATACACCATGACCAAGTGGCATTTATTCTGGGAATGCAATGTTTCTACAATATCCACAAATCAATAGATGTGATACAAAACATAAAATGAAATATAAAAACCACATGATCATATCAATCGATGCAGAAAAGGCATTTGATAAAATCTAGCACCCATTCTTTAAGGTATTTGTATAACTTCATACTTATACATGTAGAACCTGGAGAGAACACTGTAAGTATTGTGGGAGGAGATGTCTAAATACAGGAATCGCCCTGACCTGTGTGGTTCAGTTGGTTGGAGTATCATCCCGTGAACTGAAAGGTTACTGGTTTGATTCGGGTCAGGGCATATGCCCAGATTGCAGTTTGATCCCGGGTCCCAATGCGTACGGGAGGCAGCCCATCAATGTTTCTCTCTCACACCCATGTTTGTTTGTTTTTTCTCTCTCTCTAGAATCTATGAAAAACATATCCTTGGGTGAGGATTTAAATAATAAATACAGGAATCAATAACTTTTCGTACTAAATACCAGGAAGCACGTGTAATTATGAAAAGACAAAAGAAATGTAATACGAGACCGAAAGGAGGGGAATTTTAAATAGAAAGAAGGAGAGGAGAAGGCAGAAAATGAAACCCTGTACCAATTGTCGGGGAGGCCAAGGGCAGACACCTGTTTCTTGGTTTGCCTCACGTGTAGGGGGAGCTGCCACAGGGCAGTCAGTCCCTGAAGGAGCCCAGAGACCAGCTCCTCCTTAAGGAGAGGTTTTCCTCATTCAATAACATACATTCAGCACGGCCCAAGGCACCTTCAAACACTGCTCTCCCACTCAGCACCACACTTAAGTCCAATGAAAGTGCCAATAACGCAGAGAGTGCTTACTCCCAGCTGAGGGTTAACGATGACCACAGCTCGGGAGTGCACCGAACAGCACAAAAAGCTGGGCAGCGAGCAGAGGTGGAGCAAGGGGGGTCAGGAAAAGTTTTGAGAGAGAAGTGGTGTCAAAACTGGGATTGGATACAGAGGCGAGAAAATGTGGAAGCAGCCCTAGCCGGTTTGGCTCAGTGGCTAGAGCGTTGGCCTGCAGACTGAAGCGTCCCAGGTTCGATTCCAGTCAAGGGCACACGCCTGGGTTGCGGGCTCCATCTCCAGTAGAGGGGTGGTGCAGGAGGCGGCCGATCAATGATTCTCTCTCATCATTGATGTTTCTGTCTCTCTCTCCCTCTTCCTTCCTCTCTGAAATCAACAAAAATATATTTTTAAAAATAAAATGTGATCCGGGTGAGGCCGCGCGCCCCTGATTCCGGGTGAGGCCGCGCCCCTGCATCCAGGCGAGACCAAACCAGAGGGAGTCGGACCTGCAATACCACCATTTGTCCACCATCCAGAGCTGAAAAGTCAGTGCCGACATGTACTCATAAGGAACTGGTGGACATTGAAATTGGGTCTCAAAAGAACTGTTGGTCCAGAAAGAAACTTACTACAGACTGATTCATTTGCCTGTCAGCATAACTATTATTGCTCGTCTCACATTCGGTTCTTATAAGTATATTTCTAGTAACACATGATCTCACTCATCTAGGGGAAATGATGAACAACATAGACTGATGAACAAGAACAGACCCAGAAACAAGGAGGCATCGAACGGACTGTCGGGCCTCAGAGGGAGGGTAGGAGGGAGAGATCAACCAAGGGACTTGTGTGCATGCATACGAGCCTAACCAATGGTTAAGGTCAACAGGGGGGTGGGGGCATCCGTGGGGAGGGGTGGGGGATGGGAATGGGGGGGATGAGGACAAATATGTGACACCTTAATCAATAAAGAAATTTAAAAAATAAAATAAAAATCAATAAAAATACATTAAAAAATTAAAAAAATAAAAATAAAATGTGAAAGCAGCACACAGTCTCATTTTTTTCTATTTATTTATTTGTTTGTTTTTTATTACACAGTCTCATTTTCACTGCAGACATAGAGGGCACTAGGCTGGAGAGTGAGCTGAGACCAGATCATGGCGGGTCTTGAATGCCAGGATGGAAAGCATATTCAGAATTCAGCGGGAGCCACTGGAAGCTTTTGAACAAGAAGTGACATGACAGAAGCCTTGATTTTTAAGTGGACATGCGCCTGTACAAAATGAAGATGGCATTTCCTAACGTCTCTTGCCGCTAAGTGTGGTCAGGTGCCTAAATTCTGATTAATGAAATCTAAAGGAAATAGGACTGTATATCCAACTTTCAGGAAGTTTTCTTAAGGGAACAGAGAATTGCTCTTCTCCCCACTCCCCATCGGATAGAAGCTGAAACTAATCCTAACATGTAAATTACTTATTAGAAAGATTGGCCCAAGGCAAGGCAAAATATATGATGGTTGGAACAAGAGGCGCAATGGAGGCGGGAAGACTAATTAGGAAACAATTCCAGAGTCAAGATAAGCAGTGAGGAATTAAAAACTGAGCCAAGTATGGTAGCAGTAGAAATGGATGGGAGTGGTGGATGTGACAAATATTGTGAAAACAGTGTCTTTGTGAATTGGTAATTGATGAGAAGAGACACCCGAGAAGGAAGAATTCAAAGGTCACTGTGAGATTTCAAAGAGAGGTGACTGGCGGTCAACAATGTTGGTAACAGAACAGGCAAGTCAGAAAGAGGAGCAGGCTTGAGGAAGGCACAGAAACAGGGGGGTCAGAAGGAGGAGAAGGCCCGAGGGAGCCAGCCATGAGTCAGTTTTTGACATGCTGAGTTGGAATGCCTTCAGGATGTCCAGGTGGAGATGGAAAGCAGGCAATTGGGAATTCATTTCTGGAGCATGATATGAGAGTCCTTGTATAAGAACGGCAGTCAAAACAAAGGAAGTTGCTGGTTGGCAAAATAGAGGTTGTCTCTAGAATTTCCTCTTCTTCTGTGCACAAAGAGAAATAATTTGTGTAAGGAAAAATCACATAAAAATATGTACAACTTTTCACTTGACATATACCCCCCTCCCTCTCTCAAAAATAACAAAAAACAAACAAACAAACACCACAGCAACAAAAAACCCTCAAGCTCCAGCCAATGACTGGCCAGCTGGCTAGCTGGCTTCAAATAATGGAAATCCCCACTGTCTCAAAATTTAAATAGCTCCTTAAGGTTCCTTAGGAAGGCATTTTGTTTGATTTGTACAAATATCTGTCACGGCATGTTTTAAGATGACTCCTTTTTAGCAAGAGGTCTATAGCAAATTGCCTTCCTCTTTAATTCATGTAAGACTTCCCCTTCCCAAAAGTCTTGAAAGAACAATTCTTTTCAAAAGCAGAGTGAGAAAATATAAAAATCCAATAAATGTGAAAAGTAAAACTACTACATAGAGCTTTCTCCCGTATCTGCTGCGACCAGAGCAAATGGTAAGTAAAAAGGAAATGAATCGAATGTGAACAGTAAGGAACCATCTTCAAAGGCTGGCTAAACAGCCGTCTGCACCGTTTTCGCGGGACGGCTTGGGGATGGAGGGGGTTAAAATCCAGGGGCTTGTGTTTCAGCTGGGGTGAGCTGGAAGTAGTGGTGTGGGAGCTCTGTTTTTTTCCTAGAAGAATTTTGCTTCTTTACCGCAGACAGCTGCAGGGGAACCCAAGGCACGCTCCTCGGGGCGCGCAGTGGAGGGGCCGGGCGCTGGATTTGAAGGCACAGTGGACCCGGGTCTCACGTAGGAGTGTCAGAGCCCTTAGTGAACGTGTGGAGAAGGCTTTTCTCATTCGCCCACCCATCCATCTTTTGTCTCAGGGCCAGGGCCTGCGCTGGGCATCCCGGCGTGCTTGACCGCACATAACCCCACGGCACTGCATGGGAGGAGGAGGTTTTACGCAGGAGGACGCGGCGGGAAGACTACCGTGGGGCCCCCTCAAAAGAGACGGGCGAGTTATCGGACCCACAGCGGGCGGTGCGGGGCGAAAGCAATAACCGTGGAGGAAAGCCTTCCCCTCTCCCAATCAGGACAAGGAACGCAGCCCCATTCCACCTTCTCCCGGGCCCTCTGGCTCGGAGCGCCCAGACCTCGGCCCGCCCGAGAGGCCCCGGCAGTGCCAACGGCCCGCGCCGTCCCTCAGACCGCGCCTCCCCACGGTAGCCTGGAGCCCGTCCCCATTAGAGAGGTCGGGAGGCGGCTGGGGGCGCGGGGACCGACCGGCTCCATCAGCCCGGGGCGGCGCCCCCGTCCCGGACGCCCCACCCACCGCGCCCGGGACCCGGCTGGCTGGGGGTGCGCGCGGGTGCTGATTGGCCTTAGCCGTGGGAGGGGGGGCGGGGCGTCGGCCCTGGAGCGGGTGATCCCCGGCCCATCCCTCTTTCCCATCGGCGCCCACGTTGCATCATCTCCTGCCGGAGATTGCTGTGGCGAAGCTGGGAGCTCCAGCCCGCGTCCAGCGCCTCTCCCGGCCCTCTCCACACCTGTTTCTGCGCCCAGCCCGGCTGTCTCCCGAGGGGTGGTTCCCCCAGAACCAGACACCACTAGTGGATTGCGCCAGCTCCGCCTGAGCCATTCATTGAGAGTTCAGTCTTCTACTAGAGCCCAAGTCCCTCACCTTCCCCAGCTCTGAGCTGCGGGCAACGCCATGGAGAAGAGCAGTGAAACCAACGGCTACCTAGACAGCGCCCAGGCTGGGCCCGCAGCGGGGCCTGGAGCGGCCCGGCCCACCGCAGGACGCGCGCGGCGCTGCGCCGGCTTTCTCAAGCACCACGCGCTGGTGCTGCTCACCGTGTCTGGGGTGGTGGCGGGCACCGGCCTCGGCGCGGCGCTGCGCGGGCTCGGGCTTAGCCGCGCGCAGGTCACCTATCTGGCCTTCCCCGGTGATATGCTGCTCCGCATGCTGCGCATGATCATCCTGCCCCTGGTGGTCTGCAGCCTGGTGTCGGGCGCCGCCTCCCTGGACACCAGCTCTCTTGGGCGCCTGGGCGGCATCGCCATCGCCTACTTCGGCCTCACCACACTGGGTGCCTCTGCGCTCGCCGTCGCTTTGGCATTCATCATCAAGCCTGGGTCTGACGCGCAGACCCTTAAGTCCAGCGACCTTGGGCTGGAGGATTCGGGCTCCCCTCTGGTCCCCAAAGAGACAGTGGATTCCTTCCTCGACCTGGCCAGGTAACGACAATCCTCCCCCCACCCCCCTCCATGGAGACGCCAGCTCTTCATTACACTCCAGTTCATTCATAAACACACACCTTCATAGACTCCTAAGGAGTTCATTCTAAATTGGTTGCTAATATTTTTAAATATCAAAGTAACGTCTGGAGCTGTGCATGCTGACCACCCTTTTCAAACATCTGTCTTAATACACCAGGCAGTCTGAAGGAGCAGGGCCACATTTTTTTTTTATTTTTTTATTTTTATTTTTTTTAGCAAGAGCCAGTCCTACCGCTAAGTGTGAGTGCGCATTAGGGCAGAGGCAGCAGCCTCACCTGCACTTGACTTCTTATGCTCTCGGGCTAAGTTCTAACCACTCCTGGATAGCTTCACCCTATTTTCTCCAACAAAGTCCCCGAAAGCTTCCGGGTGCATTGGTTAAATTTTGCCTGTTGAGCCATCCTGGCCTGTAATCGATGGCCTTCTCTGCTTCAGCCCTTTGGCTGGGAGAAAGCTGGCAATTTTTTTGAAAAGAGTTGTCAGAGGACCCAAGGATAACAAGGCTGGGCTTAGGGGTGTGGGGCCTGTTGCCCAGACTAGCCTCCGGGGGGCTTGGAACAGAGGCGCTCCAACCCATAGTCAGGACCACTGCGGAGTCTTGTGAGTTTCAAGGGTTTTTTTTTTGTGGGAAGGTGTGAGTTCTAAAGGAGAGGGAAAGAGAAGTGTCTTCACTTAGCTTTGCCTACTTTCTGTGACTCTGACAAGTTGCCTTTCATCCCTTGAGACGCAGGGTCGTTTCTCTGGTTTACCCAAGTCAGCCTCTCCTGCTTTCTCCATTAGCTCAGAGTTCACAGACGGAAAATTGCAGCCTGGAGGCGTTTACTGACCTGGCCAAATGCAGCTGAGAGAGGAGCGAGCTGGCTCCTGCTCCAGGTTTCCGATTGGGAGCCTTGGAGAGAGGTCTGTTTAGTCTTAAGTCACTGAGGCAAAGTTCCTCATTGCTACGGCTGTGAGAAACAGCAAACCCTGGGCAAAGTGACTGGACTTCCTGCTGTCTCCATTCCTCCCTCTGGAAAATGTGACAACGGTCTGCCACTTAACAGAAAGAGTGTTCATTTGAAATTACAGCAATGACAACCAAAAAAAAAAAAAAAAAAAAAAAAAGAAGTCCAAGGCATTACATTGAAAAATAAAAATCTCTCATGAGGTGGACCTGAAAGTTCATACCAAAATTTCTTACCTAAAAGGCAGGTAGAGGTCGTCTGTTAGGATTTTGATGGCATCACAGCCTTTGCTTAGTGTCTGGCAGCTTGATATTTGGAGTCTTGAGAAATCCTTAAAGTTTGGGGACTCATGTTGGTATTGAAAACAGTCTAATGAGGTTGAGAGTGCCTTTGGCTCTTCAGTATATCTGTCATCTGTCCCAGGAGAGGAAGCGGATATTGGGGTTAAAGGATTCTTTTTTGCAAGGATCAGTGGTCCAGGGAGGGAGTGTGGATGCACAGCTCTGACCTGCTGGTTGTACCCCCATAGGAGGCTCAGTAGCATTCTCATCTCCAAGAGAGGGGCAGTGGCCAAAAAACAGGGGGTTGGGGAGATATGAGGGGTTACCTTATTACCACCAGCCCCAGAAGAGATCTCTTTTATTTTCTGATCGTGGCTTGCTAGTTTTAGATCCAAGCCCCTTTAGCTTCTGCTTCTGAAGTGAATGGCCACCCAGTATCATGGCATAACGGTCAGTGTAGGTGCAGACTTTTCAGGGGCTTGGGAGTGCAGATTCAGGGAATGACTAAAAGAACCTTTGTCGTGGCTTGTTGGGGATAGGTAGTGTTTCCTAATGCGTCCAACAGCCAACCTCATTTGATCCAGCAGCTCACGAACAAAGGTAGTATAGGTGGTGTGATCCTGTTTTACAACTGAGGAAATTGAGCTGCAGAGAGATTAAGTGATTTGCTCAAGGTCACGCAGTAGTTGATCAAAAGAGGGATTATAGGAACTATGGGGCTCTGGACTCCACAGTTCAGGGCTCTCTTTTCCCACCCTCCCCTCCCCCAAGTCAACATGCCATCGTAATGACACCACGCTGCTAGTCTAGTCCCACAGTCTCAGAAATGTTTGCTCTGAGTCGAAGAGGAACCAGGTAAGGGTTTGACTGGGTCGAGGCAGATGCCCACTTCCTCTAAAAGGAGGAGATGAGCCCCTTCAGTGTCGGTGAAGGAAAGCACGTGTGCAGCCGCTCAGACTTGGCCTTCACAGTGAGCAGCTTGTGAGAGGAAACAGTCCTGAGCCACGTGGAAATACTTCCTGGGTCTGGGAAGACTCTGGGTAAAAATTTAAAATTGCTGCCTTTACAGAATCCTTACAGGTGTCCATTTTAAGTGATTCTGGGCCTGTTCCGTGGCAAAGGCAGAGCGCAGCCCTTCCTGCCTGTGGGCACGTGAATGAAATGAGAATCTGCCCGTAAACACCTGATATGCAGCAGGCCCTCACCCACAACTTAAAACACCTGGAAGGAGTGGGAACTTCATTCAGTGCAGGCTTTGCTAAAGTCCATGACCTTTCCTGGTCATGGAGTGGCCCCAAACCCCACGGGGTCTCTCTGCCACAATTTCTAATTTGTTTTTTGAAGATATAAGTACAAGTCAAAAAGAAATGAAGCCAATCCGTATTCATTATGCCTTTTAGAAAATTCAGAATGCCATTACCCAGTGGTTTGATTTCCTACCACACAACGGATTGGAAATAACAAAGCAGACGGGAGTGGGTGTGAGGTGCCTGCACTAGGAGCAGGCCCTTCGAGAGCTGAGAAGGGACAGTGGACAGTAGCTGTCCGGTGGCAGAGAGCAGCCTGCAGCTTTTATGCCTGAGGTCCCGGAACAATACAGGACTCTCCAAGCTGGGTGTGACCCACGTAATTGAGCCACGACGTTTCATCCCACACAAAATGATTTTGGCACCAAAGACACAGAATTAGCTTACCAGGAACCCAGTCGTTGTGGAAGCTCGTAGTCCCTAACAATGCTTATTTCAGAGTCCTAGGGCAGTGGTCGGCAAACTCATTAGTCAACAGAGCGGCAAACCGCGGCTCACGAGCCGCACGTGGCTCGCGAGCCACAGTTTGCCGACCACTGCTCCTAGGGCATGCCCATAACTTCCTGTGCCCTGGCTTCCTCATTTTCCTCATAGGGATCATGATAGTACCTACCTCACAGGATTGTTTTGAGGATTAAATGAGTTATGTCTGGCCCAATATATGTTTGCTCTTGTTATAAATGGAGCCATATTACAGAGCGATTGGGGTTTACTCAACTAATGGGGATGGCCCTGTTTTTATAGTTTGAAATAAATGAGAGTAAATGGGGCGGGGGGGCTGGAGAGGAATGTTTGGGGGAACTCAAGATGCCTTGCAGCTAACGTAGTCTTTAGGTATATTGGGAACCACGTGGAGCCTGGAGAAAAAAAAGTGAACAGTGACTGACTGTTTCGGACTAATAGAATCAACACTATGGGAAATTTGGAAAATGGAGAAAAGTCAAAACTAAACACAGATTTCTGAAATGGGGCAGAAATCCTCACATGTGCTCCATGATATGCCAGTTTCTTTTCTCCCTGCATTACCTGTTACGGTCTCCAAAACTGACTTCAGCTGTAGGTGGAAAGCACTGAGGCAGCTGGCTTCTAAACCTGCATCTGGATGCTAAACTTGGTAGTTTTCAAATGGGGAACCAAAGACTTACCTGCAAAGGAGGCAGGTAGGTCAGCTCCTGGGCTGAGGCTCTGTGCTCTGGCAGAAGACCCGCCCTGGGCCTTGCCTTTTGCAGAAGTATAGCAGGCGCTTCATGTGCCTGGTAAGCACCATTGACATTTTTGCCTGTCGCCCTTTATTCTAGGAGTTATGTTTTTTCTTGTGCTCTTTTTATCAACAATGGACTGTGCTATGAGCCTTTCCCTTCACCAAGGGAGGTATGAGGGACTTAATTTCCTCCCTCAAGGACGGGTGTGAGTAGGATGCCTCTCAAGCTGCAAAGAACACATATCTCAGTAGGTGCAAAGACGCAAAGAAACCTATTGGGGACTGAGATCTAATATTAGCCCCTACATCACAGTCAAAAGAGTGAATAGTGCATAATTTCTTTTAAATGTTGCCATGCAGGTTGTTTGATCTATGCCTAAGTATCTCTATTGGCAAGATGAAGACTCTTAGCAAATCTAACAAGGAACCAAATTCATGGACGTTTTTCCGCCAAACTACTCACTAAAATAGTAGCTTGTAATTAAAAAAAAAAAAAAAAAGGTTTTAACTTGACACCATTCCTTCTACTCAGGAGACTACCCGAATAGTTCAAGTACTGAAAAGAACATGCGCCCAGAGAGACAGTGTGGGTAGTGATTGAGATGAGCAGACACTGAAGTCAATTCCCTGGATTTGAATCCAGCTCTACCACTTACTAGCTGTGTGGACCAGTCATTTAGCCTCTTGGTGCCTCAGTTTCCTTCACTGTAAAATAAGGCTAATAATAGTATCTACTACCTAGACTTGTTATGAGGATAAATATTTGAGTGTCTTGCTAATATTCTAGTGCAGTGGTCAGCAAACTCATTAGTCAACAGAGCCAAATATCAACAGGACCACGATTGACATTTCTTTTGAGAGCCAAATTTTTTAAACTTAAACTTCTTCTAACGCCACTTCTTCAAAATAGACTCGCCCAGGCCGTGGTATTTTGTGGAAGAGCCACACTCAAGGGGCCAAAGAGCCGCATGTGGCTCACGAGCCGCAGTTTGCCGACCACGGTTCTAGTGTATTCCAGCCTCTCAGGCTACTTGATACAGAGAATGAGTGCTGTTCTTAGCCTTATTTTCAAAAATGCAGGGGCCCGGCATTAACCTTTCCAGCTGGAATTTAAAACTAGATGTGGGGACTCCCCCACCCCCCACTGTCACAGTAGTGTGAGCCCCTCACCACAGCCCTTCCTCTGCTCCCAGCCTTGTCGGGGGTACCAGGATCAGAAGGAGCACATCCTGTTTACTGGCTCTAACAATAAACAAACACCAGGGGTAATAAATATCAGATGTATATGGTGTGAGCCGTATCCTGTTCTAAGGAGTCTTTGAAATTTTCATAAATAGGGAAAGAATTTTGTAACTTACAGGGAATACTCTGGAACACAAAAAAATATACCCAAGCAAAAGTAAATTGTTATACATTCTTCTCATACAGAACAGGGAAATGCATACCACCCTTGACAATAGGATCAGAAGAATAAATAGTAACAGATGTGTAAAGAAGGAACACTGAAGTTTTTCATCCTGTGAGCTGCATGAGTCTGTACAGTACCGCTAACTAAAGCTCTACTGTCACCAGATCAACTTCGGCTCATACCAGTGTTCTGTCTAAGTAATGTATCTAGAGATTCCCATAGCTCCGGAAAGGCATGCCCATTCATTCTTTCCCAATTTGGTCTGATGTGTGTCTCTGGATTTAGTAGTATGGTCTTGGCATTTTTGCAAATGTTCCTGATTTCGACCCACTAAAAGAAATACATTTTTTTAACCAATATATTTTTCTGGCCAGTTTTATTAAAGAAAATTTTTGCATGGTTTACTTTTCACCAGTCTGTTCTAGCATGTTTCTAATGATGTCAGAATCACCTGGATCGCTGATAGCCAGTGCGCATACTCTGTAGAATTTTCCACATGCTGTGCCCAGTTTAGTATTGTTGCCACTATAGTGATGGGCACCCGTCTTGGCCATCATGGCATGGTACACTATTTCAGATTGCCAAGGCTGGACAGGTGCTGGCAAAGATGATCCGTTTCGCTTTGCCTTCTCTGATCACTTTCAGAATTTGCTTGAACCCCAGCCTGCACTTTCCACTTTTCATAACAAGGTGGATCCTAGAGGTGATCGATTCCAGCAACATTTTTGTCTTCTTTGCAGCCACCATCTTCCTGCCTTAGGTGCAGGACAGCCCCCAATCAAAAGCAGCCATGGAGATGACTGGGGAGTGACAAGGAAGAAATACATTTAAGATTATGGCATCCATACATACGCACCCCGACCCCACCCTGAAATACCTGTTTCATAAAACAGCATTTTACCTGTGATACGTGCTGGTTGTTTCCATTCTATCTCATGTATTACATCTTTTATAAAATGCCGGTTGGAGCCCATACATTTGATTTCACGGACTACGAATGTTTGAGAAACTTTGGTCTAACGTATATCTGGTATTATGTAGTTCAAGTCAATTTCTCAGGATCAAATAACAGGAAGAGGGAATAGTTGAGAATTTAAACAAGATGAAGATCTCAGTAGTCAGAAGCACCCAAACAGCCAGTGGGTGGCTGAGGGCGGTGCAGCAGTGAGCATTGGCCTCTGATTTCCAGACTCTGATCCCTGTACTCCAGACCTGCACTGTCTAATCTGATAGACACTAGCCCCAAGAGGCTAGTTAAAATTTAAATATGTCATTTAAATTTTCAATGTAAACAACATTTAAAATTCAGATCCTCAGTAGCACTAGCCATATTTCAAGTGCTCAATAGCCACATGGCTACCATATTAGACAGCACAAATATAGAAAGTTCTATTGGACAGTGCTGGTCTCTGATCTGTGGTGTCACCATGAGCTAACAGTGTGGGGGAGGGGAGGAGAGGGTTGAACGTGGTCACCGCTAACATTCCTTCCGTTCCTTATTTTAAAAGCCCACAAAGTTATTGTGTGAATGTGAGGTGTTGGAGGAAAATGCCTAAGACGGAGCTCTGGGAAGCAAAACTGCTTGGATGATGAGCAGCTGGTCCTTGGATACAGGAGAGCTCAGGAGTCAGAAACATCCCGAGCTCACAGCAGCATGTGTGTTTGAAAGGAGAGGGGGTAAGAAGAGTGCAGAGATAACAAAGTTGTAGAACTGACACTACCGGACCCTAAGATTTGTGATAAAGCTACTGTAATCAAGACTGTGATTTTGGGGAAAGAATAGGCAAATAGATCAATGGAACAGAATAGAAAGCCAGAGATAGACTCTCATAAAGAAGGTCAACTGATCTTTCACAAAGGAGTAAAGGTGATACAATGGCACAAAGATCATCTTTTCAACGGATGGTGCCAGAACAGCTGGACGTCCACATGCAAAAAAAAAAAAAAATGAATTGGGACACAGACCCAGCACCCTTCACAAAAATGAACTCGAAATGGATCACAGACCTAAATGTAAAATGCAAAACTATACAACTCCCAGGAGATAGCACAGGAGAAGACCTAGGTGACTTTAAGTATGGCAATGACTTTTTAGATACAATACCAAAGACACAGTCTGTCAGATATTTTCTTGACTAACCCACAGCCTCGGCTCTTTGCCCCTTGGTATGGGCAGGAGGGGGCTGCTCCTATTCTTGGTCTGTGGCAACCAGAGGGACCAAGGGAAAGAAATATGATTTTGTGGGAGCTTCAGCTCACTGCCCCCAGGCAATCCCTCCCCAGGGATTACTGTCTGAGAGCAGAGCTGTATAATCTAAAGAAAGTTCAGTCAGTCCATTGAATGCAAATTTTTTTGGTTGTAAAATCTCCTTTGCAGTTAGCACTATATGTTGCTTTTTTTTTTTTTTTTAACTTTTAAAGCATTTTGACTGATTTATATACAATGAAACACACCTCTTTTAAGTGTGCATTTCAGGGAGTTTTTACAAATGGAGAACTCAACCATCACCACAATCCAGACACTGAACATTTCTGTCACTCACGACCCGTCTCAGCAGTGCCCACTCTCCGCCCCTGGCCCCGGGAAATTTCGGGTAGAAAGTTTTGCTTTCTGTCACTACAGATTAGTTTTGCTTTTACTAGAGTTTCATAATAATAGAATCATTCAGCTTGTGCTTTTCTTTGTCTGGCTATGTGTGCCCAGCACAGTGTTGTTGAGATTATCCAGTTGCATATATTAGTAGTTGATTTCTTTTTATTGCCAGATAGGATTCCATTGTGCAGATTTATCATAATCAGGACATTCGTCTTTAGGTGAACGTTTGGGTTTTGGGCTATTACGATTAAGATTGTTAACCATACAGGCCCTTTTTGCAGACATATTTTCATTTCTCTTGTAAATATCCAGAAATGGAATTGCTGGGTCATATGGTAAGTGTATGTTTAACTGTAAGTAACGGCAAGAACATATTGTTTTCTTCTAAGGAAATTGATTTTTGGGGGGACAGGAGTTGTTGTTTTGCCTCTAGTATTGTCTGTACCTCTCTGTTCCCATTGGATTTTGTAGACTAGATACTGTAGACTGTCTGAAAACAGGTCGGTGTGTTAATGGCTGTTTGTTCTAGAAGTTCTGGGTTCGGGTCATGGTCTGTCTGGGTGAGACAGTATTGGGTTATTGCTCATGCTAAGGAGACCAGGCAGGCTAACTAGCAAGGTTTACACCAATAGTATGTGCTCTTTGGAAGAGAGTGTATTTCAAGGCTGTCGAGAAGGCTGTACTTGCACCAACTGAGGAAACTGCTAATCCTTAAGGATGCAAGGTACGTCCAGCAGAAGTTGTTCCCCATAGAGATTGATGGGGGGCTTCTAACCCAGCTCATTCCTTAACTTCCTTGTCCTCTTAGGGAGAGAACCTAGTGGCCAGCTCAGTCCTGGAACTATCGAGGGTGGTCGTGCGGTGCGGGTAGAATAGGAAATCCTTGCCTCAGGACCAACTTCTGCTTCTAAGTAGTATAGCATATGGAAATGAGATACCAAACCTACCCCATAAGTTTGAAATATATAAGAAAGGAGCTTTGTAATGGAAATAATAGGCAAACGTATATTGCTATTCATCTATACATTAAGGAATAGTCAATACACATTGCTAGTCTTTTCTACCTTTTTTTTTAAAAAAGTAAATATGCTTATGATAGAACTCAAATTTCTGATCACCATTTTGTACTTGCAACTGGATAATTCAACTGATGATCACATTTTGTCTGCTTAAATGCAGGTATGTACGAGCTGGTGTTCTCTAAATATGTTCAAAGCAATTCTGGTTTCCCAGACAAGTAGATTTGGAAAATGCTGTGTTGCAGTCTCTACATACTGGTTGTCTTGTGGAAGCACCCTAGTATAATGAAATTTTCTATTCTGTTAACCCTGTTGGCTAGCACACGAGTTATCGAATGCACAGATTTAATAAGTTACCCACAATTTAGCAGCTTAAAGTCACACACATGCATTATCTCACAGTATCTGTGGGGTAAGAATCCTGGCATGGCTTAGCTGAGTCTTCTGAGTCAGTCTCTTACAGAGCTGCAATCAGGTGTTGGCCATGGCTAAGGTCTCCTCCGAAGGCTTGACTGGGGAAGTATTCACTTCTGAGGTCACACAGCTTTTGGCAGAACTTGGGTCCTTGAAGTTTAGTCTGGGAGCCCCAGTTCCTAGTTGGCTGTTGGCCAGAGGCCACCCTCAGTTTCTAGCCATATGGGCCTGTCCAACATGGCAGCTTGTTTCCTCAAACATGCAAGCCCAGAAGTCAGTAAAGAGAGTCTTCTCGCACGATGGGAGCCACAATTTTATGTAACCAAATCACGAAAGTGACATCCATCACCTTTTACTCTATTCTTTTGGGTAAAAGAAAGTCATAGGCCCCCACCCACACTCAAGGAGAGGGTATTACACAAAGGTGTGGCCTCCAGGGACCATCTGTTTGTAGGGGTGGGTTGCAGTCAGACCTGCTTCCCTCTGAAACCAAACATATTACAAATAGTTGCCTGGAGACTCCAGTGTTAGGTAAACAACTCACCCACAGAAGTAAATTTTAGTGCGTAAATTTGGCACATATTTTAAGGATGATCCAGAGTTGTTTACTCTTCTAGACTTATTCTTATAGGAAGTGGGTAGAACAGATGGACTGTCAGTGGGGTTTTCTCATATATTAAGAACAGAATCTTGCACAGAGCCTGACCCAAAGGAGGCCCTCAGTAAAACTGTTTGCACGAATAGACTTTGTTTTCAAAACACAGCTTAACTCAGCCCTATTGCCCTGCTTTTGTAAAAATATTTTATATCCTTCACCTTGAAATGAAATTCATAAATAGAATTTAGCTATATGCATTATTCAAAACATTGATAGGACATAACTTTAATATAAAAGTAAAAAGAGTAATCCTACCTAATAAAATGGTAATATGTAAATTACCATCACTCCGCTACGTCCACGATTGGGCCAGCAGGAGCTCAGGGGGCGGGACTCGGGGTGGCCGGGGTAGCCGATTGGGCCGGTGGGACGTTGAAGTGCGCCGCCAGTGGCGGCGCGAGCTCAGCGTCTGTGCCATGGCTGTGCTGCGGAACAGAAGGGGCCTCTGGGGCAGCGAGCTCATGTCCCACCGAGGACCATCAAAAGCGGGGGAGCTGGGTGCCTGTCTGCTCCGGCACCAGGCCTTTCAGAAGCCTCCGCCGAGCCGGAGGCTTCTGAAAGGCCTGGTGCACCAGCGGACAGGCACCCAGCTCCCCCGTGATCGAAAGCAAAAGCGTGTAGGGGACCCTACACGTGCATGATTCAATCATGCACTGGGCCTCTAGTTTATAATAAAAATAATGGTTTTTAATATGTAAATGCTCTAACGCGAAGTGCTTGCTTCTGAATTTAGATTCACTATTAATGACACAGCTATAAATACAGACTGAAACTTGATACCACGTGTGCAGTTCAAGACTCAGATCTTACCATTTGCCATGGGCAATGTGATTTTTCCAGAAAGATGAACGATTCTTGGAAACATTCTGAACAGAGCAAAAGAATATTTATCCCAGATTTTATACAGTAGTTGCACTCCTAGAAAATTCAGAATAGATTCAAATTTTGCAAAAACTGCCTTGTTTGGGGCTTAGTTTAGGCTCAGGTAATTATAAGGTTTCATCTGCAGGTATAGGATATTGGAAGGGATGAGGACCTTGGGGACCATTTCTTGTACAGGACTTTGCTATACTTAGCAGAATGAATGGCTGGAAGCTGGGACCCGGCAATTTCCCTTACACACACTCCCCCAATTCCAGGAATGCCCTCCAATTATTTCCACAATAAAAACACTCCCGTGGATTCCACTGTGGAGCAGCACCCCTCCCCATTGAAAACCTCTGCAACAGGGCTTACCCTCTTGGGGAAAGGAAAGTGATGCAGTTTCTCTGGTTTGGTTAAGCATAAATATCAAATAGTACCCCAAAGGAGAGGAAATAAAAATTGGGGCACTCAAGTATGTAGTGTGGCCCAGCAGCCAAGGCATAGGTGGGTGTTTGGACAAGCAGAAGACCATAGTAATTGCTGGAGGTGGAGAGAGGAGGAATACTGGATGTGAGGCTGTCAGGAATGGGCATCTTAAAGCAGATACTTTGAATGCTGAATTTTAAGAATACTGATGAAATGCTTCCTTTTCCAACAGAAACCTGTTTCCCTCAAATCTTGTGGTTGCAACTTTTAAAACGGTAAGGCTTGATGCTTTGCTATAACTATGAACCTTTGATGGGGGTGGAGGTTATATAAATTATTGCCATAGAATTAGGTAAGGTGTTAACAAAACTTGGTAACATTGGTCTAAGTTTCATAGATGGGCCCCTGGAATCAAACAAACAAAACAAAACTCAACGTTTTTCTAAAATATCCCACTGGTTCCAACATATTTTCACATCACCTGATAAATACCCTCAGATCACATTTTGGGGCTCTCTTAAATATTTTAGAATATTTTTCAATTTTATATTTTTTCGGGTTATAAAGGTAGCATATGCTCATTGCAAAAAAGAGTAAAAGTAAAGAACAAAAAAGTGGAAGAAAATAAATAATAATCCATATTCACCACCTAGAGCTACCTATGAACATTTTGATATACATCCTTCAGATCTGTTTTTTCCTATTATGCATGCCCACATGTTTTAAAAATAATCATACTAAATATGTTGTTTGTAAACTCTCTTTTTTATAATTTTAAGATTTTTAAGGTTTTTCTTTTAATTTATTGATTTGAGAGAGAGAGAGAAAAAAAAAAAACCACATCAATTTGTTGTTCCACTTATTTATGCATTCATTGGTTGATTCTTGTATGTGCCTTGACCAGGGATCAAACTCACAACCTTGGTGTAGTATCAGGACGATGGTCTAACCCAGTGGTCGGCAAACTGCGGCTCGCGAGCCACATGCGGCTCTTTGGCCCCTTGAGTTTTTAGCAAAGGCCAGCTTAGGAGTACCCTAATTAAGTTAATAACAATGTACCTACCTATATAGTTTAAGTTTAAAAAATTTGGCTCTCAAAAGAAATTTCAATCGTTATACTGTTGATATTTGGCTCTGTTGACTAATGAGTTTGCCGACCACTGCTCTATCCAACTGAGCTACCGGCCAGGACTCTAAACTCTTTCTCAAAGTAGTATACTGTGAAGATTTTCTCATGTCAGTAAATAATCCCCCTGCACATGTTATTGGTTGTATTCCACTGTATGAGTGTACCATGATTTTACTCCATCGGTCTGTTATTGATGGACATTCAGGTTGTTTTCAGTTTTTCCCAAATTTGAGCAATACTATAAGTAACATCCCTGTAGCCATGCTTTACACAGAGAAGAAATATAAAGGTCTAGATTAGATGGACTAACCTGATGGCCCTTTATAAGCAAAGACTTTTCTGTTTCTAATTATAGCCTCTCTCTTTAAAAAAACACAAAACAAATCTGCATATAAGCACAGCTGTGGCTTCTGTATATCACACGAGGTAGGAGAAAAAGAAAAGGTATATGGGGTTTCAGAGCCTGTCTCATGTGGGGTGAGTTTTGTTTTTCCTGCCATCCTGGTCACAGGACCGCTGAACACCTCCGTGTGTCTGAAAGCTTGATCAGTCAAAGCTGCGAGAGACCAGAGCTCCTCAAAGGCCGGCACAGAGCAGGCCTCCGGGTCCGTGCCTCCTAACATGCTGCCCTTGACCGTTCAGAAGCAGCTGTCCTCAGAACAGGTCAGGAAGGGTGTTTCCATAACAGATTCCACTCGATCGTGCATGCTGCCACTGGGAGACCCCTGTGCAGAAATATGTGCAGTCTGCTGTGGGCCAAAGCTGGAGAGGTGTTTCACTTCAGAGCAGTGGGTCTCCCAGAAGACTCAGCCAGGAAACAACAGCTTGCCTGACATCCTTTGCTTTGGAGAGTGGAGGCTCAGGCCAATTAGAAATAGATTCTGAAAAGCAGTCATATTCAAACAAATTCTGGAACAAAGTGGAGCATAAATAAATGAATAAACGTAAATGGGCACATTGAAAAGTGAACGTGGGCATTATGAAATTAATCCCAAGGTTCTCCAAATACTGCGAACTACCAGCTGTTGGAATATCGAGCTCTCAGCATGCAGTTGGGTAGACCTACCAACCATTGTCCAAGGGGCATAAGGAAATTCTCCCAGGGTCCCTATCTAACCCAGAGGCCTCTTGTAGTACATGCTGCCTTGGTCTGAAGGTACTTTTGTGTAGTTCTCAGAGTCCCTTGTCAGGCCAACCAACTGAGCAATGCCCCCCAACACTCAGAGTGAATAATGACAGACTAGCAAGAGGCTCAGCTATTCGGTCCCATCTTCCCCTGTGTCCTGACAGTTATTTTTCTTTCTCTCACTCACAGTATTCAACTGATTATAAAATGGACACCCACAACATGAGCGATGGCAACGTAACCCTTGAAAAGGTAAAGCTCTTTGTAAGATCACTTGTGATGAATATTTATAAAGTAAAAAATGCTTCTTAATTGCAGGAGCCCACACAATGCATCTTTTCCCAAGCAGGGCTGAAAACTTTGGGGTTTGGGTGGGCTATTCAAAGCACATGCACTTGGTTTGTTTCTTTGGTTATTTGCCAACATGGCCAAAGGCTAGTGTCTGTAGCTTTGGCATCTTTAGTGGATCTACTTCATCAAATTGGAACTAACGTCCCCTCTCTTAAAATATCTATATATATAAAAGCCTAATATGCTAAGTGTCCGACCAATTGGTCGACCACCAGGGGGCAGACGCTCCAACCGGTAGGTTAGCTTGCTGCTGGGGTCCAGCCAATCGGGACTGGGCAAGATGGGCCGGACACGCCCTGGAGCCCTCCTACAGTCCCTCCCCTGCCAGCCAACCTCCTGCGGTCACTCCCCAGCTGGCCAGCCCCCATTGGCCCTGATCAGGACTGGGCAAGATGGCCCTGATCGGCCCCAATGATCACTGGCCAGGACGAGGGACCCATTGGTGCACGAATTCATGCACTGGGCCACTAGTATTTTATAACACCCTTCTACTATCCTGAAGTACAATTAACTAGAGGCCCGGTGAATGAAATTCTAGCATGGGGGGTGGTGGTGGGGGGGCGGTCCCTCACCCTGGCCTGCACCCTCTCCAATCCGGGACCCCTTGAGGGATGTCCGATTGCCTCTCACAATCCAGGACTGCTGGCTGCTAATCACTTGCCTGCCTGCGTGATCTCCCCTAACTGCCCCCCTGCTGGCCTGATTGCCCCTAACTGCCTCTGCCTCACCCCGGACCCAGGATTCCCTCCTCCAGCCGGTTGCAGGCACCCAGGACCCGGGCTTCCCTCCCTCTGGTCGGCCACAGGCACCCAGGACCCAGGCCAGCTTCCCCTAGGCCGGCCGCAGCCGCAGGGGACCGTGGGTGGGCGACTTCGCCCGGGCCACAGCTGCAGGCGCCTGGGACCACGGGGCGTGTGGCTTGTTCCTCTCCTGGGCTACAGCCTGGCTGGTCCCCATTCCTCTCTCACGAGCTCATTTGTGCCTGGCTGATCCCCACTCCCCTCTCCCCAGAATTTGAGTGTCTGAGCCATTAAGGCGTGAGGGTGTGAGGGCGTGATGACCATTTGCATATTAGCTCTTTATTATATAGGATAGGTGATTTACCGTACCCCTACACATGGAACTTGTCCTAGGGGCTTAACTTACTCTAGCCATTATTCATTCATGCATATATTTTTGGGTACCTATTGTTTCCCAGACACTGAGCAGGAAGGGACAAGGGACCTCAAAGATTATTCAGTCCAGCCCCAGAACAGCCTGGGAAGAAGCGGGTACTTTGCCTTTTTCCACACATATACCTCCTCAGGGCTGAGGGGCTCCACGTGCTGCCAGCCTTTCTGTGATTGGAGGAAAAGTTCCACTTAGAAAAGAAAGTTGAAAGCTATGAATCGAATCCAATTCACGTCATCTTGCAGATGAAGAACCTGAAGCTCAGAGAAGTTATTTAACACCAGAGCTGGGACTAGAGTCAGACTAGACCTCTGGTAAAAATGCTCTTTCTGTTTTTTACCATGCTGACTGGCATGTTCCTGCTCAGAATTTCATAATGTGTTTGATGGAGTAAAATGCCTGCCTAATATATATTTGCAGCCGTGAGATTCGGCATCACTGGGGAAATAAAGAGTACATTTTACCTATACATTTAAAGTCAGTGATTTAGGAACGACTATCCTGAAGAGATCCATGTTAATCCTGAAAAATCTTTGGGGAAATTTGTCAGCTCGGAGGACATCCTAACAGCCTAGCAACAAAGAATTGTTGACATTTAGGAGGTGACGGTACAGGCATCGATTCTTGATCTGAAGGAACTTTTCAGCAACCAGCTCTTCTTTGAAAAGCAGCCCTTTGAAGTGACTGTCCAACCTCTACCTGAACATACCCAGTAACCGGGAGCTCACTGCTTTCTGCTTCAATCCATGCCGTCTTTGAACAGCGTTTAGAGTTAGCAACTAGGTGACATTTTTGTTGACGTTCTGTATCCTTACACTGCATCTCCCCCTTGACTTTCCTACCCCTGGATTTGCGAATTCACTTAAGGTTAAAGAAAATACAAACCTTTTTCTCATCCTGGGCATAGTGTTTCAGCCAGGTGGAGACACGAAGCAAATGCACCTTTACAATCATGTGTTGTAAACTTGGACCCTGTGTCCACTCTGGTCCTGCAGATCCCATTTGGCACCGAGATCGAAGGGATGAACATTTTAGGATTGGTCCTTTTTGCCCTCGTGTTAGGAGTGGCCCTAAAGAAACTAGGCTCCGAAGGAGAAGAGCTCATCCGTCTTTTCAATGCCTTCAACGAGGTGACGATGGTGCTGGTGTCGTGGATTATGTGGTGAGTATGGCTGCCCTCCCCCCAGCTGCCTACCCTCCCTCTTATCTCTCCTCCATCCAGAAAAGAACCCGACTCTGCTGTTCTAGGTCACCTCTGGGTCACCACCGGGCCCAGGGCTCTGTATGGGGTTGATGCACCCCCAGGTGGGTCCTGGTACAGGGTGTGATGGAGGTGGAGGCAGTGTCTCCTCCTGTCCGGGACCTCAGAGAATCAGGCATGTGCCATGATTACCAGTTACTTCCTCAGCACCCACAGGGACCCCTTATGGTTCTATCATCAGTGATCTATTTATGGGTTTCTACCATCATCTCATATTATATGTGATGCCCATATCATCTTGTGGAGCAATGAATTCCACAAGTTTGCTATCTGCTGTGTGAAATAAGGCTTATGTATCTTAAACTGATAGACCTAAAGCTTCAGAGGGGCCCCTTACTATCGTATTTCACTACATGGAGGACAGATTCACGCATATGTAAACTTGGAATAGTCTTTTTTTTTTTTTTTTACCTAAATGTTTCTGTAGGCAGTATCGATGAAAGTGTAATTGTTTAATACAAAATTATTAGATTGATCAGATACAATTTTGACCTGATCCCTCAGAAATCATACCAATTCCAATGGCCATCCCTCATCAGCTTCATCCTGCTGTTTCAGCCAGATTTCTGTGGATTTTAGCTTCTGTCCATTCATTGTCAGGAAACTAGTTTGTCCTTTCACGCACAAAGCATTTTCCTAACTGTCAATCCTTAAATATCCCAGAACTTCTCTCTCCCAATGGCACTGGGGTGGCACCTGCACTGACGTTAGGAGAGAAGCCTGGAATTTGGTAGGAAAGTTTGGAATTGGGTGGGAGGCCAAGTCCAAAGCCCCCACTGGTGGTGTTTCTTTTGCTCAACCCAATTTTCTTGCTCAACCAGCATTCCAGAGGCTGAGTCTTACCATTGCAAACATGACACTTTGTTCATATGACTGTTGTTCTGGGGAGAGAAATAGTTCCAGGAAGGAAAAAGTGTTGTCATCACAGGTCAGGTTCTTTTCCTACCCCTGGATTTGCGAAATCACTTAAGGTTAAAGAAAATACAAACCTTTTCTCATTCTGGGCATAGTGTTTCAGCCTGGTGGAGACACGAAGCAAATGCATCTTCACAATTTGTTTTTGTTTTTGCTTTTGGGGTTTTTTTTGTCTAAAATCTTCCCAAAGTTTGGATGAAAAGAAAAGACATGGTCACCATAGTGACTAGTAACCACACTACACAGAGGTAGATCTTCTGCCAGGACCTGTCCCCTAGCCTTCACTTTTTTTCCCTAATGACGTATTACTTATGGAAAAGTACTTAAGACATGTGCACAACTTAATGAATTATCACGAAGCAAACACTCCTCCAGATCAAGAAACAGAACTGGCCAGCACTTCCAGAGGTCCCTCTTGTCCCCCTCCCAACCACTGCCCCTCTGTCCGCCTGAAGAAGGGTACCTAACTGACTTCTAACCCTGTAGACCTGAAAGGTCACATGTTTGATTCCAGTAGGGGGCAGCCAATTGATGTTTGGTTCTTACATCGACGTTTCTCTCCCTCTCCCTCTCTGTCTAAAAATCAATTTTTAAAAATCTTTTTTAAATAAATAAAATAAAATTTATCCAAAAAAAAGCCAATGGTTATAAAATTCTTCCTCAATTTAGATTAAATTCAAAACAACTGACTTTGGTTCTTCGTAGCTCCCCTGGTTTACTCCTTCCCTTCCTTCCTTTCGCCCTGCCATTAAAAAAAAAAATCTCCACGCTCCAGGAGTGTTCCCAGAGGGCCATTGTTAATGACTTTCTCCCACGGAATCATGTCTTCCAAATCACAAGGAATTTTAAACCTCACAAAAATCCCAGCTTCGTCTCAAGTCTGCAAAACAGGTGTTAGTCTTTTGTGTTTCGAAGTTTTCAGAACAAGCCTGAGCAAAGCCAACAGTCAGACTGCATCCCCAGAGGCTTTGATCTTGAGCAGTTCCTTGCCTTTCCACTTGGGAGTCCCTGTGGTTGGTGACATCCACCTGTTAAGAACATCATATATCCCAGGGGAAAGAAGCCTGGGTTCTGATCCTGACTCCATTACCCATGGAGATGTATCATGATAATTTGACTCAGTTTCACAGCCTGTACAATGGGCCCATCCCTTTCATTCTCAGAATCATGCTAGGGGGAAATGACGACAGCCTGGTTGAAAGTCCCCGCGTTGTGGGGGGAAGGGCCTGCGTCTCCCAGCCCCTACCTCACATCACTCTTACTGACCAGTACCTTGTGCTCATGCCCTAGGTATGTACCTGTGGGCATCATGTTCCTGGTTGGAAGCAAGATTGTGGAAATGAAGGACATCATCATGCTGGTGACCAAACTTGGGAAATACATCTTCACATCTATGTTGGGCCATTTTATTCATGGAGGAATTGTTCTGCCACTTATTTATTTTGTTTTCACACAAAAAAACCCATTCAAGTTCCTCCTGGGCCTCCTCACACCATTCGCGACAGCATTTGCCACCTGCTCCAGGTGAGTGGGTTTCGGGTGCCCTTGATGGCTCTGAGCCGTGTTGATATGAAACCAGGTGAGCCCAATGGTAGATGCACAACTGGCACCTTAACATATTTAATTCTTTGAAAACTCTAAATTGGCCTTATTTTTTGTATTATCAGCCCCACAGCTCTTAGGGAAATGGATTTCTGGGATTGCCAAAATGAGGACTTGCCTTGCTTCTTCTTCTGGCTCCTTGACAGTCAACCTGATCATTATTTGGGCCCTAGGAACTGTGGGTCCTCACCCTCATTAGTAAGCCCTTTGCCTGAGTAAAAAAAAAAAAAGTGCATTGTAGGGAAGTTTCTAGAATGTTACCTGTCCAGTTCTCACTCTGGATGCATGCCTTAGAAAATAAGACCAAGGCATCATGGTGAGGGATGCCTGCTCAGCTCTCTAGAAGTATCTAATTTAGCATAAAAGATGTGCCAGTCGTTATTGGAAATCTTTCCAAAAAAAAAAAAAAAAAAGGTGGGGGGCTTTCTAAATACATTAAAGAAAACTTTTCAAGGATGGCAGCACATTGTTTCACTCTCATGTTTAGCTTTTGCCTCTACTGCATGCTCCCTCCCATCCTGAAGGGCTAGTCACATGACCAGGGAGTGGTGGTGAAAAGGATGAGGGAGGTGAGGCTCTCTGGCTTAGACAGAAACAAGCCTACTCCTCAGCTGGCCAGCCACCCGACTCAAAGCCTGCAGAGGCCGCTGGAGAGGACGGGTTCCGTTTATCCAGTTATCTGTGAACACAGTTACTCTTTCCAGCTTCTCAGAGCCATTTCTGCTTCTTGGCCTAAAAGAAAAAAAGAAATCACCGTGTGTTTTTTTGGCCTTGTACTTTATTTTTTGGGGGGAGGGGGGTGGGGGGGATTCAAAAGAGGAGATGCACATATGGAGTCAACAGTTCTTTGTTCTCTTGAGAACCTTTTGTACCACAAGGTAAAGCGTGGTTCTTGAGAAATGTGGAACAGGTGCATCCCGGTAAATAGCACAGCAGGTAAATGTAGGGCAGTGATGGCGAACCTATGACACGCGTGTCAGCACTGACACGCGTAGCCATTTCTGATGACACGCGGCCGCATGCCGAGGATGAAACATTTGCTGCTCCTGAGAATGAAACATTGGCGACTAGAGTCTTGGAGTTAGTTTTTTCCTCAAAGTGACACACTGCCCGAGTTATGCTCAGTTTTTTGGCGAAGTTTGACACACCAAGCTCCAAAGGTTGCCCATCACTGATAGGGAGTCGGGTTTTGAATACTTCGGGAGCTGACAAAAACGCCATGTTGTGACAGAAACTTGGAAACCATTGTGACTTTCCTTTTATCCTGGGGGAGATAGCCAGCAGCCAGGGTGGTGCTCGTGGTTCCGTTCCACAAGCCGAGCGCTAGGATGCCCTCGGAAGCACTGTTCTCAGGGTCGGTCGTTTCTCCATTTCCAGCTCCGCAACCCTTCCCTCCATGATGAAGTGTATCGAAGAAAACAACGGTGTAGACAAGAGGATCAGCAGGTTCATTCTCCCCATCGGGGCCACCGTGAACATGGACGGCGCGGCCATCTTCCAGTGCGTGGCCGCCGTGTTCATCGCCCAGCTCAACAACATCGAGCTGAAGGCAGGGCAGATCTTCACGATTCTGTGAGTTCCTTCTGCCCTCCTCACCCTTTAGGCCTGGGTCAGAACCTGAGGGATTTCTTGTGATTTCCTTGGGGAAAATCCTGATAAGGACCAATCGCGCCAGCACACGTGTCTCCTTTATGAAATGAGCACAGTGTGACTCCGTTACTTGGAGAGAGTGCACTGTGTCTCGCAGGCTCAGCTGGCAGAATCTAGGGTTACGTGGTTTTCCGTCGCCACGCCATGGCTGCCATGTTCTGCATTTCTCTGTGCCCCCCTCCGTGCTCTGTGTTCACGGTGACCCTGCTGTGCCATCCCTAGAGTGACAGCCATGGCGTCCAGTGTTGGAGCGGCAGGCGTGCCGGCCGGAGGGGTCCTCACCATCGCCATTATCCTGGAGGCCATTGGGCTGCCCACTCATGATCTCTCTCTGATCGTGGCTGTGGACTGGATCGTGTAAGTAGCAAGTCCTAAGGGCATCGAACAAAGGAAAGTCTGTGTTGGGCTCCCTGGGGGACTGGCACTCCGCTGGACCTGAGGCGCGTGGAGAAACTTCAGACGTGCTCCCTGCCTTGTGAAGGAGCCCACGGTTGAGCTGGCGAGACAACACTTACAGCTAGGACAAATTAACAACATGAGTCAGAGGCTCCTGAGTGACCATGAAATATTATTACCAAGAACTTGCTTAGAGCATCCGGGAAAGCGTGGGTCGCAGGCCCAGGGTGGGGGTGGGGAGGCACTAAAATCTGTGGAAGTTGTTGGTTCTGTAGGCGTCACAGCCATGGGTGCCGTGAGCCTTTGGGAATGATAGTCCTTGGCCAGAAACGCCCAGAGAGTGATTTCTGTGCGGAGAGGGAAGATGAACCCAGCTCGTGGGAATGCCTTGGGCTCCGGGAGGAGGTGTTAGGAAGGAGGTGTGATTCGGACTGCCCTCGGCAGAGCTCCTGTAGACACAGAACAGTTTCTGAGTGTTGATTCCTGGAGTTGCAGGATACCTTTTTCAGGGAGGGGCGGTCCCTATTTCATAGGGAAGGTTAGCTGACGTACTAGTGTTGGACAGGAGAGCACGTGGATAAGAGAAAGAGCCTTAGAGTCCAGGGACCTGGGTTCAAGTCCCAGCTTTGCCATGACTAGCTGTGTGACAGGGCGGCTGGCTCACCTGTGAAGTGGGGATAATCACAGAACCTACACGAGGGTTGTGGCGGAGACTGAGTTCGCAGATGCACAGCGCATGGGAGCGTTCCAGGCCCGTGGGAAAGCAGAGCCCTTCCTCTGAGCTCCAGGGCGGGAGGAGGTTATCAGGCTAATCCAGGGGGAGACAGGCTTCTGGAAAGGGCAGTGCTATTCTGGGGGGGGGGGGGGGGGGGGGGGTTGCCACGGCCACGGAGTGCATCTGGAGACTGACATTCAGCAGAGATGCAGTGTTGAAGTGAGTAGGAGAACAACTGGACACAAAACCGTATCTACGCTATCATCCATCTCGGCTCTAGGTACCTTAGATGATGGCGTCTTTATACCCAAAATGCATGCATAGAAAGAGACTGGAAGGAAACCATCAAAATGGCAGTACTGGCTCGCTCAGAGTTGTGGCGTGGGGGTGACTTTTGTTTTCTACTTTATACTTATCTTCCCCGCCCCCCCCTCCCAAGTTTTCTACCATGAGTATCTATTACTTTCATAAGAAAAAACAATTACAAGGAAGTCCACTTAGAGTAGTGAAGCCTTCTGCCCTTAGCAGCGTGCACTCTGGGAAAGAGCAGGGCCCGCAGGGCCACAGCTTCCCCCTGGCCTTGGCCTCTGTGACGGGGCTGCCCCCAGGTGGCTGCCGGTGGCATCGGCCGGACCGCCTGCCTTTCTTTTCCCACCAGGGACCGGACCACCACCGTGGTGAACGTGGAGGGGGACGCCCTGGGCGCGGGCATTCTCCACCACCTGAACCAGAAGGCGATGAAGAAAGGGGCGCAGGAACTGAGCGAGGTGAAAGTGGAAGCCGTCCCCAACTGCAAGTCCGAGGAGGAGACGTCGCCGCTGGTGACACACCAGAACCCCGCGGGCGGCCCTGCTGCCAGCGCCGCCGTGGAGCTGGAATCCAAGGAGTCGGTTCTGTGATGGGGCTGGGCTTCCAGCTAGCCTGCCTGCGGTCGTGCCCACCCTGTCAGCCCAGCCACCGGACACGGGGCACCGCCCACCACCCTCACGGACTTTAGCCTCCGGGCAATGCGTTGGCCCAATCACCGGTGTGAGGATCACTTCTCCGCACAGGCCGCGGGCTTCCCAGCCAGAACTGGTTCCTGAGGACTAGGGCACTGACATTCAGCTTGATCCCCGTCTAGATGCAACCGTGTGTGCGCACCAGGTTTCTGTCTGAAGCACGCCCTCCAGCTGCCAGGCTGGGGGAAACAACAGGCTCGCAGGGACCTGACGGTCACAGCTTGGGGAAATGCAGATGTGCCCTTCGCTGCACCCCGCCACTGCGTTGGGTGCTTTCCAGGCGAACTTAGGGGGTTTGCAGTCATCTGTCACATTGCCTTGCGAGCCTTAGTGACTGGAAAATTCCCAAATTCTTCGCCTTGAATGGAATTCGCTGAGCTGGGACTCCGGGTGTTACGGTTTGTGCTACAATTAGGTGCAGCTGGGCTTCTGGTTCAAGGGTTGTTGGTGGACTGGCCGTGCTGCACATTGTCAAGTTAGAAATACTCCAGACGGTGGTGGGGCTGCTGGCTTCTCTGGTCAGAGGCATTGAGTAAACAGTGGGAACGCTGAGATCAAAGAAAGGAGCAGGAATGCAGCCTGCAGGGGGAAGGGAAGCAACTTAACCATGACAGGATGCGCATACACACACGTCCCCATTCTCGTCCCAGCCCTGGGGAAGTTTGCAGCTTCGTGACCTGGGCCTCTGACAACACTGTAGCTTCCTCGCCATCCACTCTGACGCAGGACCCTGGTTGGTTTCTCAATCTACTATTTTTTGTTGTTGTTAAGCCTCCTAAGGATATTTCCCCCTTCCCCCGCAACCCCCCCCCCCCCCCCCCCGATTTTTTAGAGAGAGTAGAAGGGAGGGGGAGAGACAGAGAGACATCAATTGGTTGCCTCCCACATGCGCCCAACCAGGGCTGGGGATCAAGCCTGCAACTGAGGTACGTGCCCTTGACCGGAATCAAACCTGGGCCCTTTCGGTCTGGGCTGACATTCTTACCACTGAGCCAAACCGGCCAGAGATTTCTTTTTTTTTCTTTTTTTTTTTTTTACCTAAGTGATACCTCTCTCCACGAAGCCCTTGGTCTCCTGGTGAAGACAACTTTTACGAGTGTACGAGTGGGGCTTTGCTTTCTGTGCATTAGCCACTTCCTCACGCCGCTCGTTCTCTGTGTAGTTCCTCAGCAGCATCAGAGGCAGCCTCTCCTAACGTCCTCCAAGATTTCACGAATTAGCCATCTCACCTGTCATTGCATTTCGGGATACCGACTTTCCTGTGACCCCCAGACGCAGGCACCGTTCCTGCCACCCCTCAACAGGCCATCAAAGCTCCCCAACTTTCACCCTCAGCCATTGCCTTGTTTTCCCTGTTGCTGGGGTTTCGCTGTCACCCAGGCCCTGCAGAAGGGACACGCACCTTTGTGATGTGTGTCCCATTGCGATGAGTGTGGGTGGATGGGACAGAGACGGTCAAACTCCTCTATTATAAAATCAGAGGCCTGAGCCTAAGCAGAAGGGATGGGGTGGGGAGGAGCCATGAGGCACAGAGCTGACCCAGCTCCCCCAAATCTCTAAACCAGCTAAGCCACGCCCCTTTCCTGTGAAGCCTGGAGTGACCAGGAACTGAGCTGAGCTGTCTCAAAACCGTTATCCACCGGCTAGAGCTTGCTGACACCCTTCCGTTTTCAGATTGGGAGACAATCACATTGATTACAAACTGCAAATGGACATTCACTGCTTCTAAGGCTTTAGTATATTTTGTCTTTCCCTCTTCCACAGATTTATGGCTATCTGTGCACATATACACACACACACGTGTGTGTGTGTGTGTGTGTATGTGTACTATATATATTGTTTGTGCTCCAAACCAAGCAAGTTTGAGTTTGGATAGAGGTGAACTAACAGCAAGTTGAATGGCTTTGGCATCCCGATTTTCCTGTTTCTAATGGTGAATTTCACAAAACAAGGACATTGGAGCTGCGCAGTGAGACCCGTTGACTGCACGTTGTCTATGCTGTGCCTGGAATTCAGTGCAGAGAGTGCGCGGCCTGAAGCAGGGTTCTTCCCATTGGTGATCACGCCCCTTCCCCTGGGAGGGAGTAGGTGCTGTTTTTCTGTCTGTTTCTCCGTGCACAGAGCAATCAGACCAGGAGTGACCTGGCTGGGAAAAATCCCACTCTCTCATTGTCTGAAGCTGTCTCCCCCACGATTCTCTTGTAACTCGTCATAAGTACTGTTCAAGTGCCGTTCATCTGTTTTGTATGTGTGACATTTGCCTTAAACATAGCAGTCTTCAGCAATGAATACGGTGTTTCTACTAGGATCTGCACCTTCCTCTCTTCCTTTCTTGTGTTTTGAACTGGCATGTACCGTGGAGCGCTTATAGGGAAGGACCTGTGGGTGACTGAGGTGATTTATTTTCCAGCTGTTGGCCAGCAGGACCCCTGGGGCAGGTAGGCCGGCTCCGGTGGGCAAAGCTGCTGCAGGGCCGTCACTGATTTGGCTTCCGGCTGGTGATGGCCAGCTGCTTCTGGGCGTCTCCCATCCAACACTAGCAGGGCTCTTGCGAAAAGTGAGCCGTTCTGCCCCAGACCTCCATAAAGTTAAGTTTTGTTAGGACCGCTAGGTCAGCGGGCCTGAACTGAGCACTGCGGTAAGCCAAGAGCTAAGCTCCATAGAATTACTCAGAAAGTCCCTGCATCAGGCAGTCCCTGAGCCTCTACCATCATCACCACCACACCCAGCCCATTCTTTTATATATAATCCCGTTTCAAGTGACGCCACATTCCAGCACAATTAGGGAGTTTAGAAACCTCTTGTAATGAGATTATCCTACAAGCTTACACTGGAGGCTGGTTTCCACTCCCTGGGGCTCCTGACGAAACAAGTCCTCATTCTGGCCTGGACATTTCCAGCTCTTCATATGGTACAGACAGCATGATTTTAATTTCTGGGCAAGGCCCAGAGGGATGAGGAGGGAGCTTGCCCAGATCAAGGGCCTGATGGGGCTTGTTGCTAATGAAATTTAGGTTCCCACTGTGGGGTGCAGCTGCCCTGATTCTCTGTTATGGAGCGTGGTGGAGGCTGAGATTAGTACTTGGTGGTTCAGCTTTCACACAGCCATATCGAGAGGAGCAATTCTGTAAGCTGCCTCTTCCAGGTGCAAAGTAAGAGCGCTGACCTGTGGGGTCACCTGAGCCTGTTCAGAGGAACTTCCGATGACATCTGTGAATGGCGTAAACCATGTAGTGAGTAGGAGCGTGCACTGTCTGGGGTCCAGTCCCCGCTTTGCCACTTGCTTGCTTGTGACCCTGGGCACAATAAGCTCTCTGTGCCTTAGTCTCCTCATCTTGAAAATGGGAATAATTGTACCAATGGCATAGGCTATTGTGAGGAGGAAAGGAGTTAATATCTGCAAAGTGTTCCGAAAGGCGCCTGGTACGTGGGACATGCTCTGTCAGCCTTGGCTCTCAAATCAGACGCAGAGGGGCAGGAAAGCTTCCCAACCAGCCTGCGTCCCTTTGCGTTCGGGCCCAAGTGGCGCGCTCATGAAGAGACAGAAGATAATATTTCCACTCCTGGGCTCCTCTCCCGATCCAGGCCTGTGTAGTATGGGAGTGGGCCCATTTTGAACATGTGTTCTAAGACTATTTGGACGACGGCTTAGAAGGAACTGGGCCTTAGAAACAATTGTCAGGATGCACTTGAATGCCCTTATTCACAAAAGAAGCCCTCCCCTCGAGCCTGCCTCTCTTCAGCTACATCCTCCCAAGTTGCAATCCAGGAAGCAGCAGCTCCCAGCAATACCCTGCCTTCTGGAGAGGAATGAGCTCTCCTGACCCAAGGTTGACCCCTATTTATCACACTCAGGGGGGACGAAGGCAGGCTGGGGTGTGGGGGCTCTGGTCTGCCTCCCAATCTCAGTACCCTCCACCTGCAGCCCCTTTACTTGGGGCTCAGTGAGTGAGACTGCACAGGGAGAGGGAAGAGCTTAATTCATTTGAAAGCAAACTTCCGCCTCTTAAAGGAAAACAGCCATGAGTCCTCACTGGTTTTTCATCGTTTCAGAGTAGAGCTGAGAATCCTAAAATTTATCAAATCAGAGTCTCAAACCTGATTTTTTTTTTCCGAAATAATTTATCTGTTGGGCGGGATTTTAGCCGATTTAGGATTATTTGGAGCAAGACCCGAGACTGAGATGATAGCTTGGGGGCTCTCAGGGTGGTTTGTAACAGATGAACTGCCTCAGGTCTGAGGGCACCGCTGTCCCAGACTCCGCCTTCAGGGAGAAAGACAATCATGCCTGAAGCTTAGAGTGTTCCTTCTTTGAGAGGACAGTTTCAGGGGTGCCCTGAGGCCAGTAAAGAGCGTCTCTTCACTTTTTTTTAGATAATAACTTTATTGAGATCTAATCCACACACCATAAAATTTACCCTTTTAAATTGTATAATTCAGTGGCTTTTAGTGTATCCAGAGTTGTGCAACCACCACCACAATCTACTTCCAGAAGAGTTTCGTCACCCCCAAAAGTGTCCCGGGGCCTCTGGGAACCACTAATCTACTCTGCTTGTATGGATTTGCCTATTCTGGACATCTCACATATACACTGAGTGGCCAGATTATTATGATCTCTGAACGCATAATAATCTGGCCACTCAGTGTGTGTGTGTGTGTGTATTAGAGGCCCGGTGCATGAATTCGTGCATGGGTGGGGTCCGGCCAGCCTGGCCAAGGGGAGGGGACATGGGCGGTTTGCCGGCCTGCCTGCTGGTCGAACTCCTGGTCGAGGGGACAATTTGCATTTTAGCCTTTTATTATATAGGATATACACTGAGTGGCCAGATTATTATGCATTCAGAGATCATAATAATCTGGCCACTCAGTGCATATCTAGCTGTTTCCTTTTATAACTACATCCCAGATAAAGAGAATTGATGTTCAAAAAGTAATCACCGCCTACCTTCACTACACGCACTCTCCCCACACACACTCAAAGGAGATCCTATAAAATCTTCTTGATCGCCAAATACAGACTCGATCATTCTAGCCTGTTGAGCACCCCGCCCCTCCCCAAAAGGATGTCTGATTATAGGGCTAACAAGAACACTTAAATAATTTGAGTAGCCTCCTCCCCAAACATGAATAAGCAATGAAGGTCTATGTATCTAGACCACATGCTAAGTTGAAATGTGGTCTGGCTCCAGGCGACTTTTTCTGCTAACATCCTGCACACGGCACTGTGCACTCCCACGTGGCACCGTCCACGCCGTGTTCTGCGTACGTGATGCCCCTGGAGTTGCGTGGTGCACAGCCTTCCCCGCTGCACGCGGCAGCCCTGAACTCCGGAGGCGGGCTGCAGGTAAGACACTTGACTCACACTCACACCTGTCTGCCCCATAAATTAATTTCTCCCTTTTAATAGGTGGAGGCTAATGAGCCTCAGAGGCAATAGGATTGATTTGAGGTCAAGAGGAACCTCCTTCATCAATGCCACTACTCAGGCTGGTTTTCCTGGTGTTAGTGTGCCGGTCACAAGGCATCTGGGTTTGTTGCTAGGCACGTTGTAGCATCAATGTAACTCTTACCTCTCTAGTCCGCCGAGCAGCCTGGGCCGGGCAGTTGGATGGCTCACAGGGCCTTCCTTGCCTCCAGCCAAGCCCCTCGAAGAGAACGAATCTCATGGCAAAAGGGCAGCCCCAGGATCTTGTGAGGGGTGGTGAACTACATCCCGTCCCTCCAGAAACACAAGAGCAACCAGGGCCATGATGACAGAGGCCAGGCCCCTCAGTGCAATGCTGTCAGTGCAATGAAACTGGTCTGCAGGGTGAGAAGTCAGTTCAGTTCCCTTCTTCAGGTGGACAGAGGGGCAGTGGTTGGGAGGGGAACAAGAGGGCCCTCTGGAAGTGCTGGCCAGTTCTGTTTCTTGATCTGGATGAGTGTTTGCTTCGTGTTTTATGTACTTTTCCACAGGTGATACTTCATTAGGAAAAAAAAAAGGTGAGGGCTAGGGGGCAGGACCTGGCAGGAGATCTACCTCTCTGTAGTGGTTGCCAGTCACTTTGGGTGACCATGTCTTTTCTTAGGTGTCCCCATCGCCTCTAGCCACGCCCCTCTAAGAGAACCAAATGGAAATTGGAAATTCTCTTAGCTAATTTCATCTTGGTCATCTAGAGCAGGGTCAGCTGATCATAACCCACCGCTTGTTTTTGTGTGCCCTCAACACTGCTCCAAAAGACAGCATTGGAGCCAAGCCAGGGTGGCCCCCTCCACCCGTATCAGGGCTGACTTACCCATTAAGCATAGTACATACAGGGCTTATGACCCCCAATACTTTTAGGGACCCACAAAAATATTTTAAAATCAGAAGGATATAATCCAGTCTGGATTATGTTGGTCCATAGATCAGTACAGTTATAAAATATAATCTTTAACATGTTTTAATGGAGGAAGGGCCCATGAAGGCAAAAGTACCAAGACCCCATGTAAGTCACATGCAGCCCTGGCCCCTGCTCTGCCTTCCACTCCCAGTGCCAGCCTCCCTGGTGAATGGTCACAACTCACCCCTGCCAGAGCCCAGGCTGGTCACCACAAACATGTTGGGGACTTTGCTATTGGCAACAGCTGGGGACCAAGGCATGGAATCCCAGTGCAGGAGTCAGCAACTTGGAGAATCGCTCCGCGCTGGCCAGTGGCCCCCGCTGAGATGACTGGACTTGTGCTCCAGGGTCTAGATGACACTGGCAGCGTGAACCTGACTGGTAGCCAGCTGTCCTTCCCCCGCTGTCCATCAAGCCCACCCCCATCAGGCCAGTGGCTCTTTGTCTCCATCTGATGGCAACTGGTCATCACATTTGTCCACCACTGGGGATGGCCCCCCCCAGGCGAATGGGTGGTGGGGCAGGGCAGAGTTTTCTCTTCTGCTATATAAGAACCGACTGCATATCTTCTGATTTTACCTCTTGTCCCAGAAAGCCTAAATAACTTATGATCTGGTCCATTATGGAAAAAGTTTGCCAACTCCTGCTCTAAAGAAAATATGTCCCCACTCTCCTGACCCATTTGCCACTGGTATTGTTTGATGGAAACTGGAAAGCCATGTAAACTGTGCTACAATGTTCAGCCCAGGAAAGAGGGCTCAGCCAGCTCAATCCTAGGACAACAGCCAGCCTGAGGTTTGCTGGTTGGCTGGTTGGAATTTTTACTAGCTGGAGGACAAAGTAAGACCTTATCTGAGGGACACTCCAAGATGGCCCTCAGCGATCCTTGACTGCTAGTGTTTGGAGGGGTTCAGAACAAGCCACCCCAAGATGGGCCTCAGTGATATGCAGATTACTTTGAGATAAAGGCAAGTATAGCTTCAGGCTTAAAAGAAACTTTGGCTCCTCCCTGTAACTACTTTCTTTAAGACAAGGCAAACTTCTATTTACTAAACGTCTGCTTTTAAAAATATATGTATATATTTTTTATTGATTTCAGAGAGGAATGGAGAGGGAGAGAGTGATAGAAACATCAATGATGAGAGTCATTGATCAGCTGCCTCCTGCACTGGGGATCAAGCCCACGACCTAGGCATGTGCCCTGACTGGGAATTGAACCCTAACCTCCTGGTTCATAGGTTGACAGTTCAAACACTGAGCCCCATCAGCTGGGCATGTCTGCTCTTTTTATCATCCTGCAATGACCCTTTAAAGCCCCCAAGACACCTTACCTCAGCCCTAGCTCAGGATGCCTTTCTTATATTCCTCAATCCCCCTTTCTATCTCTGAACCACTCCTGCACGTGGGAATCTCAGAATCTCCTGTATGTGGGATTCCCATACATATGTATTAAATTTAGTTCTTTTCTCTTGCTAACCCGTCTCATGTCTATTTGATTATTCAACCAACCAGAAGAACCTTGAGGATAGAGGAAAGTTTGTTCCTCCCCCGTATGTTCATACCCTCGTCCAGCTCCCACCCCCACCATCCAGGCCTGATCTGTGTAAGAGATAGCCTTTGAACAGGAAGCTGGCCTCCAGCCACAAATGCTATTTGTTAGAAAAACCTGTGTGGCTACTTCATCTTAAGTCCTCAGATGTCCACAGAGAGAGGAGAAAAGCCACATTCACAGGAACAAGTAGGGCAAAGTGGGGAGCCCCTCCCGGTGGTTCTCAACCTCGAGGGCTCGTTAGGATTCCCTGAGCTGAAATAAAATGCCAGAGCTCTACCCACGGAGACTCTGATTCCATCAGCCTCGTTTGGGACCTGGTTATTTACATTTTTTTAAAAAGTCACAGGTGATTCTACTGTGTGAACCACTGAGCTAGTACAATATTAATAAGAAATATATATTTGGTCTTTGCCCACAGTTCCTGGTTCACAGCTCCCCCAAACCTTGGAACTTCCTGAGCAATTAGAGCAGGGGAAGCATATTTTGTTACGCTATTTGGTCTCTTGTCCTCCATGCCTAAAAGTGGTTCCCAGCCATAAAGGTAAGATGGCTCTTGTTATTTATAACCAGCCCCTTTCAACCATAACTGACTTTATGTTAATGAGGTGACTTGTACCCAAGGAGGGGGCTGGTTGTCAGGAGAATCCACAATGTGACTGAAGTTTGGAACTTTCTGTCCCACCCCTACCCTCCTGGGAGAGGGGCCAGAGGTTGAATTGATTGCCATGATTTCATCAATCCTGCCCAAGTAATGAAGCCTCCGTAAAAACCCAAAAGGATGAGGCTCCCAGAGTTACCAGGTTGGTGAACACGTGGAGGTGTGGGGAGAGTGACACTTGCAGGGAGAGCATGGGAGCTCCTTGCCCTTGTCGTAGGCATCCCTTCCACCTGTGGATTCTCAAGTTATATATACACTGAGTGGCCAGATTATTATGATCTCTGAATGCATAATAATCTGGCCACTCAGTGTATATATATATATTAGAGGCCCGGTGCATGAATTTGTGCATGGGTGGGGTCCGGCCAGCCTGGCCAGGAGGAGGGGACATGGGCAGTTGGCCAGCCTGCCTGCTGGTCGAACTCCTGGTCGAGGGGACAATTTGCATATTAGCCTTTTATTATATAGGATATACACTGAGTGGCCAGATTATTATGCATTCAGAGATCATAAGAATCTGGCCACTCAGTGTATATCCTTTCCTAATAAACTAGTAATCTAGTGAGTAAACCGTTTCCTGAGTCCTGTGAGCCACTCTAGCAAATTAATCAAATGTGAAAACGCCTAATATATAGCCAGTTGGTCAAAAGTTCTGGTGACAGCCTGCCTGGGCTTGCAATTGACATCTGAAGTAGAGGCAGTCTTATAGGACTGAGCCCTTACCCTGTGGGGTCTGATGCTATTGCCAGGTAGATCGTGTCAGAATTGAGTTGAATTGTAGGACACCCAGCTAACGTAGAAGAATTGCTTGGTCGTGTGGGAGGTTTCCCACACACACTGGGATTTGGTATTAGAGTTGCAGTTAGCCACTGTCTGTCCTTGCTTAGCACAGGTGCCTTCTGTCACTGTCTAGCAGATATACCTCTATGTGGCTTTCCATGCCTATATTCCTCTTTCCTGCCATCTGCCCCTTTGTGCAAGAGAAATAGACTACCCTCGCAGTGTCATATTTAAAGCTGAGGGTGCCATTCACATGAGGGATTGCAGTACTGAAGAACAGAGCTGACATAGATTTTTTTCCTACAATACCTATTAGCCAGTGGTGGAGTATTACTGTGTGCCCTTGGCCGACGGGAGCTCTCACGGCATGCCATGCTGTCAGCTCTGGATCAATGAGCACTTGTGGTTTGTTGGTCCGTTTTGAGTTGCGCAAGTCAATGTGTTTACTTCCTCATGGTGTTTGCGTTCTCATGGTGATCGCTGTCAAAACACCGCCAAGTGACAGTGCCATGAGGCAGCCTTTTGTGAACAGAAACCTACGGGTCCCACCAAAGTGCCAAGGAAGACTGTGAGGCTGGGTGTCAAAATAAACACCTGTAAGGGACTGGATGAGGAAACAGGGCACAAACCAGCCATCAGGTAGGGAGGGCTGGAACCGTGCTGACGGATAAACATCAGAGCACCTGGGGAGAAGAGATCGAACCTGTGAACAGTAACTAGAAGAGAATAAAACAAGAGACAGGTCCCAGCTTCAGGGGATTTGAAGAGAATAATGCCATGCCAGATCTCCTTGAGCCCAGGCTGAAAGCCTTGATTTGGATAATCTATTGGTAAGAATTCCCAAGTTGGAGACAGCAGAACCCACTCTGCCGTAGTTATGAAAAGTGTTGAGTACAGGGTCTGAGTAAGAAGCAGACAGGATTTCTGGGGATAAGGGAACAGGTGGGCTGCCAGTAGCCATGAACAACGCAGCTAAGAGTCCTGAGAAGAACGACACCAAGAAGTTCCATTGTTGCCACTGCCCACCACCCCACCCCAGGGACACTAGGGACCAGGCAGTGGGAACCCACCGCCAAGCTACTGCAACCTGACCTCCCAGCGTAGCTCTAACCTATATGTCTCACTTCCGCCTTCCCAGCCTCACGTTGAGTTTCACACAGGTGCCTCTGTTTGGCAGGGCTTCAAGGAAGTCCAGGAAAGTGGTTTCTAGTTCCCCAGGCTTTCAACAGCTCAGCAAGGTAGAGGAGTTAGAATGGGCGTTGAGGGCCAACGGGCAGGGTGGGTCACAGCTCCCACTTACAGGACACATCCCCCTATTCCAGGCAAGGGCTGGATTTCCCTAAGTGCCGGAAACCAATCAGTTTCACTAAAAGAGAGATGTTAACAGGAAGCCAGGAAGGCTGATCAACAACCTTAATTGCTCTAACCACTCACCCTTTAGTTGAGATATTGTTAGCTGAAGCAGCTTCCACCTTGGTTTGTCCCATTAAGTTTTTGTTATTTCCTGCCTAAGGGCTACATGTATATTTCTGTTTATCTTGACTAAGATGTTTTCCCCAAAGCCTCAAATAAAAGGGATGGCAGAGCCAGAGCAGTTGTCAGTTCTCCCACTAGAGGTGGACTACCGCCTGGCCCCCCATTTCGCCAAATTGAATTTCTTCAAGTCTCCATTCATTTGTGTGCGGCCCTTCTCCAGAACTCGAACCCTGAACCGGAACCCTGGACCACGCTGGACGTGGAAAGGAATTCCTACACCTAAGTGCCTGTCACATGACAAATGCAGACTTTGGTGGATGAACGAATACTTCAAACCCTCTCACAATGATGCCCGTCAGCCGGTGGATCCGTTTCTGTGGTGTCAACATCTTATAACAAGTTCGGCAATACTTGTTTTATGGCTATTTGAGTGTTTTATTGCACTTGCCCTTGTTCTTTTTTTCTCTCAAACGAGAAGAAAACAAAAGAGAGTAATGGTATTTGTGTTGAGATTTATGTCTCATAATCCTATATAATAAAAGGCTAATATGCAAATTGTCCCCTCTGGAGTTCTACCGACCGGGAGTTCAACCGCTTGCTATGACATGTGCGGCACCAGGGGGCGGCACGGAACAAAGGAAGGCCCTGGCTGGCAAGTGGAAGGCCCCGATCGGCCCTGATAGCCGGCCAGGCATAGGGACCCTAACCGTGCATGAATTTCATGCACTGGGCCTCTAGTAAATTTAATAAAACTGAAGCAGTTTAAAGATTATTAGTAGCACCCAACGCAGTCATTCTATCGCCTCAACAGGACCGTTATCGGGTAAAAAGAACAAGTGCCTGTTCCCATGTACGGAGCACACGTAAACTGCTGAAACTGTATGACTGAAAAATGTGTCTGATGCACAGGGTATCAGCAGGAATGTTATAGCCTTGTTTACCTTTCTGGGAGTGGACACCCCCTTGCAATATGGAAGTCAATATTTCACTTTTGCACATTCTCACTTGGATGCGTTTTCCAGACTCCATTAACGTATAAAACTGGGTTTCACTCTCCAAAGAAAGAGAAGCAAGAGAATAGGTGTGCCAGGGAGACAGGGAAGAGCCGTACATAGAGTCCACACATGTTGCCTCCCTGACCCCCAGTTCCTCAGCGCTCACGCCATTGGCCTATCAGCTGCCAGCCCAGCTCCTCCTCAGGTACCAATGCCATGCCCAGGAAGGCGGCATGCCCAGGTCCTCAGTCCTGTTCTTTTCTCCCGCTCTTGCTGTGCCCGGGGCCCCTTGTCCGCCTGGGAGTGAGGTGAAGAGGTCGGGGTAGGGCAGCCAGCACTTGAATGAAAGGCCCCTTTCTCCTCATACGGTAATGAGGGGTGTGAGGGGTGTGAAGGGGTGTGAGGGGTGTCTGTTGTGTGCAGGCTGGCATGATGGACCCAGAGATGGACGTTTGTCCTGGGTACACTTTCTTCCTTCTTGGCCACAACGAAATCTCCCTTCATCTTTCAACTTTCAAATCTCCTTTCCCCTGTGTCATTTCCATCGTAGTGACGGCAGTGACTTCTAATAGAACATAGAATCTTACATTGCTGACAAAGCCACCCACATGTCCCATGACAGCCTTTTGTGAACAGCAAACTACTGGTCCTGCAGCTAAATTCACTTAAAAAAAAAAAAAAGTTTGGAACTTCTCCAAGCAACAGCTGTTTTTATTGGGGACCAATGGAGTCATTTCTGGAGCTAGGGGGCCACCCTGTGGCTAAGTGTCCAAAAATGAGGTTCAGGGTTTTTAATCCCACACATTTCTGCACTTAAATCTTTTTCATCCAAAGAACAGATAGGAACAGCAGGACACAATTCGCCAAATTTCTGCTCGATATGGTCAATTGGCCTTCCAGGCTGGAATACTTAGGCCAAAAATGCAAATATTTAGGCTCATTCCAGACCTACTGAACCAGAACCTTTAGCAATGGGATCAACCACCTGAGTTTTAATAAGCCCTCCCAGGTAAAGGCTGAGAACCACCAGTTTCAAACAGTTGGATAAAATAGCATCTCCCTGAGCTGGGCTAGCATAACAGTTTATACTAATTGTTATTGATTATAATTATTACAGATCTCATTCATTCATTCATACAGAAACTATTGTACTTCTTTTATTCAGCAAATATTTATTGTGTGTTTAAAGAGCAGCAAGAAAACATAAATTGAGCAAAGTAGCTGAGGGGGAGAGTGGAGGGAATGAGTTCCAAGAGGCAGGCAGGGGCCAGGTTGGGGAGACAAGTACCAGTAGACCATGATGAGGACAGGTGTGTCATAGGAGCCACTGGGGCGTACTGAGCACGGAAGAGACATGATAAGACTGTCTTCTTACAATCGGCCCGGCTAAAGCATAGTGAACAGACAGTGGTGGAAGTAGGAGACCAGATAAGAAGCTCACACAAGGCTAAGTAGAGGGAGCATGGTGATTTGGATTGGACGTAGCAGTGATATGCTGAGTTGGCTGGATTCCAGATGGATTATAAAGGTAATCAGTAGGATTTATGAATGGATTGAACGCCACATGATGAGATGGATGAGACTGGATACCATTCTGGAGGAATCTAGAATGACTCTAAGCTTTCATGCCTGAGCAAAACTTTAGTTAGTGAGAAATAACTGATTGCCTACCAAAGATACACTTAAGATGTGTCTCATAGGTAAGGTAAAGAGCAAATGTTTTAGTTGGAAAGACCATTAAAATGAAGATTATGGATTGTTTTTTTCCTTCCACACAATTTATTTAATTCTTTACTTTAGTAAAAATATTTCACCTGGCCAGCCAGTGTGCTCAGTGGTTGAGCATGAACCAAGAGGTTCTTGGTTCGATTCTCAGTCGAGGCACATGCCCAGGTTGTGGGCTCCATCCCCTGTAGTGGTGGAGAGTGTGGGAGGCAGCCGATCAATGACATTTCTATCTCTCTATCCCTCTTCCTTCCTCTCTAAAAATCAATAAAAATTTTTAAAAATATATCTCATCTGCTTTTATAAAAATGTGTTTTAGCCCTGGCTGGGTAGCTCAGTTAGTCAAAGTGTCATACCATACATCAAAAGGTTGCGGGTTTGATTCCCCATCAGGGCACATACCTAGGTTGGGGGTTCAATGCCCAGTTAGGATGTGTACAGAGGCAACCGATCAATGTTTCTCTCTCCTCTCTCTCTTTCTTTTCTCTCTCTCTTAAAAAAAAAAATCAGTGAACATATCCTTTGATGAAGTTTTTTTTTAAGTGTTTTGCTTTCAACAAGTACCTTGGAATTTCACAGCTAATACTTTTATACACTGATAACTTACAATGAAGGTAGGGGTTATACTTAAGCTAATCAAGGGCTATTCTTCATAATAGAAGTAGTAACAGAATTCCTTTATCAATTTGCTACTTTTGTTCTTCCTGTGGTATAATTAGCAGCAATTATGTGTGCCTGCAAACATACCTGTTAGTATTTAATAAAGCCATAACCCCCATTTAATTCAGCAGCCAGACTCCTGGCAGCCTCAACCTTTTGGAACTCAGGCATGAATTACCAAACTACACTCAGCAGCTTAAGTGATGTGTCTAAAATTAAGGTTAATGATTTAATAAGCTTAATTATTTTATTTCCTCTGGCTACCTTCCATTCTTCCCAGGTTTAACCCAATTCAATAAATGGTTGTTGAGTGCTTACTGTGTCTGGGGCACCCTGCTAGACTTCGATGAAGATTGTAAAAGGATAGCAGTGAGGAGATTACAATTATGTATATGGAACTGGTTGGGGGTGAGGGTGGGGGTGGGGTCAAGCCTGTACGGGAATGGCAAAAAGAAGGCGGAAATAGGAAGATCACTAGATAGAACAAAAGAATAAAAGTCTCAGCACTTTGAATTACTAATAACACCAGACAATTAAATCCACCCCCCTACCCCCCCCCCCCCCCCCCCAGGTTTGCCCTAGCCAGTTTGGCTCAGTGGATCTAGCGTCGGCCTGTGGACTAAAGGGTCCCGAGCTGGATTCTGATCAACGGCACAAGCCCCAGTTGTGGGCTTGACCCCCAGTAGGGGGCGTGCAGGAGGCAGCTGATCAATGATGCTCTCATCATTGATGTTTCTATCTGTCCCTCTCCCTTTCTCTCTGAAATCAATAAAAATATATTTAAAAATAATAAATTGCCCCCCAGGCTGGATTACAGACAGCACAATGCCTGAGGTTTCTCAACAATGACTTAAGTAATAAAATTACCCAAAAAATATAAAAATTAATTTCCTGTAACAGGAAACAATATAAAACATTTAGCAAAAGCTTAATAAAAATAATTAGCATTTAACTTAAAAGGGTCATTTTTGGTTGTCTGAATGATGAATTAAATCTAGACTATCTAATTTCAGTAAGAATTAATAGGATATTATTATAAATGTGCCTGGAAAGTTCTATTAAGTTATATTAAGGAAGAATTTGAAAACTGAGTCTTGACTGCCCTGCTAGTCTTTGGGTCTTTTTATATTAATGAGCTGTGCTGGAGATGGGCTGGGCATAGAGGGAATCATTGCTAAAATTTTATTGTTGTTATTTTGTTAACCACAGGGTTAGACCTCAGTTCTCGAGTTCAGCTAAGAAAGAATTCACAGCCAAGAACTCTGGCCCATGAAGTTTAGTTAGAAAGTCACAGAGGTGGAAGAAGTGGGCCAACTGGGTTGCATGGACTCAGGACACAAGTTACAGAGGCCAAGGAAGGGTCCTTGGATCTTAGGAAAAAATAAAGCAAAGATAACGGGCCTCAGGGAAGAAGAGCGGCGGGGGGGCGGGGGGGGGGGCGGGGCGAGTCACAGCACGCTCTAGGGAAAGCATGTACTCGATTCTTTGTGTTAAGGGTTTTTATCTGTTTCCCAAAGGCAGGGATTTTAGAGGGTCTCAGGAGAGGATCTCAGTAGAATATTCATTAGCTTTCCACGTGTGTCCCTTCAGGGTCCTGGTCTCTGCTGATTGGTTGGTGCTACGGTCATTCGTCATTGCATCTGATCCTGATGTCAGCTATGGCATCTCCTCATCTGGGCTTTTCGGAGCCTAGAGCTGAAACACACTGAGGCCTAGATGCTGTCTCTAGTTTGACCAAAACCCTGTCTCTGTGGCCAACAGGCCTGAGGCCTTGTCCCCAAGATTATTTGATGCTGATCATTGTCCGGGGGGCTTAATGTTTAATGCAAAGGCTTGTAGGGGAGTCCTGTGAGGCCATTCTCCTCTAAGGGGGTCTAAACTGCATGACTAGTGACATGGTAGGGAGGAAGGGTGACCCTCGGGGTGAGGTCCTTGCCTAGAATCGTTGTTTTCTCTACTTTTGCTCGTTGCTAGGCACCTGGAACATTCCGTCCTGGTGACATTCTGTACCTGGCCTATTGTTGCTGTTCTGCTCAGGCCTGTCTAAATGCCTACTCTGTCACCTTCACATTCTTTTTTTAACCTTTTTTTATTATGGAAAACCACAAGTACACACTAAAGTAAACCGAATAGCGTAAAGAACCTTTATGTGTTAATCACACACTGACCATCCCATTTCATCTATACCCACCCACATCCCACTCCTGCATTATTTAGAAGCATATCCAAGACAGCATAGAGTTTTATTTATAAATATTTTAGTACATGTCTCTAACTGTTAGAGTCTAACAGATAAGAACTCAAGTTAGCCTGGCCAGCATGGCTCAGTGGTTGAGCATTGACCTATGAATCAGGAGGTTCAATTTCCGGCCAGGGCGTATGCCCAGGCTAGATCCCCAGCGTGGGGCTTTCAGGAGGGCAGCTGATCAATGATTCTCATCATTGATGTTTCTATCTCTCTCTACCTCTTCCTTCCTCTCTGAAATCAATAAAATTTTATTTTAAAAAGCTCAAAGTTATAACTTTTTAAAGGTTTATTTGAATTAGGATTGATATCAACTCCACATGGCAACTGACTGATATGTCTCTTCGCCCCTACGTCCCCCACCCCTACAACCCTGCCCTATTACAATTTTTTCATTGAAATTAATTTGTTGAATCCAGAAGAGTATTTGGCCTGGAGAGTTTGCCACAGTCTGGATTTTGCTGATTACAACCCTATGATGGCATCATTTCATGTATTTCTCTTTCCTTTCCTTTGAATCTCTTATAATTTGGTTGTTGAAACTAGAGGCTCATTCAGATTTGGGCTCAATTTCTTTGCAAGAATGCTTCCTGGGGAGGGGTGTGTTCCTCTAGCAGGAGGCTCTTCATGTCTCCTTGTTTCTCATTTGCTATGACAGCAGGTGCTGATATTCCACACCTAGATCCTTTAAAACACGAGGGCTTATCAAATGGTGATCATCAGATTCCATTATTCCTCATATGGCACTGAAACAAAGATGCCTTTCATTTACTATTTGGTTACTTAGTGGTACAGTTTTTACAGAAAAATCAAATGCTTGCTTTTTTGTTTGTTTGTTTGTTTACCAGCTTTCACGATACTGAGTTGACTTTAAATATATTTGCTGTGTTTTGATCCACTCCAGTTTTTATTCTTATTGATGCTGAAATGATCCCATTTTTGGCCAGTGGGAGGCTCCTCACATTGGCTCCTGAGCCCTCTCCGTTTGACCTAAGCCATCTCTGAAAGCTCCCTTAATCTCTAATATGACAACATCTTCTAGGCACATTTCATATATTTCCCGGAGCCAACAATTTCTCTAAGCACTGCTGGCTCCTTTTAGTGGGAAATGGTACTTTGAGATGTATTAATCATGTCATTCTCTGATACTTTGACATCTTGCGGAGCCTTGTTGCCTGGGAGGAGACTGCCCCTCCCAGGTTTTGCTAATTCCTAAAATAATAACTTACCTGCCAACACACCTTTCATACGCAAACCAACCAACCCTGAGTTCATACCCCCAACCACCTCCTTTATCTAACTCTCACATACCAAGCCAATGTTCCCACTGCCCTAAATGCAACCCAGATAGCAGATAACTAGAACCCACCCCTATGGGCCAGAGCCCGCCGACATGATTCAGATGATCCAGACCTAAACTATTAACCCTGCCCAGCCTTGCCTTTCCCACAAAAACACAATAAAGGATCTGCACCATGTTTCTCCTCACTCTTTCTGCTTCCTAGTGAAACCTGGTGCTCCCCACCTGCATGTTGTGGAATTCTCCTTCTCCCAGGAAACGTAGGTACTAAGTCTTCTTCTATGCATTACTTCCCCATGTCATCACTCAGTCACCTCCATAACTTAATATCCCGTGGGTACATTTTAATGCACGAGACCGCAATCTGGAGGCTAGGAATGCTCATTGCTACACGGTTGGTCATTATTTCTAGGCCTTTTCCATGGACAGAGCCAAGAAATACATTCTGAATTCAGACTGAAAGTTCTCATTCAAAATCAGGACTGTGGGAATTTTACTTGATCTCTTCTCTCTTACTTCCATACCTCCTTTCTCCCACACTGAGAATCCTGGTTTTCATTTACTTTGGGAATGGCTAGGATGACAATGTCATAATTTGTTTTGCTTTATCATACCACAATAAACACACAACAAGCTCAGAAGAGCAATTCTGCCAGCCAAACTGTGATTATTTTCACACAGTGCAATACTTTTATTTTGGCCGTTCCTTTTGTCTCCTCAGGGTATGTCCACCAGGGATGTATACTTAAATGACTATTTTACAGTCACTTATAAGAGCTCCTTCTCTGGGTAGTTATCCCCAAAACTGGTTTGTTTTATTTTATTTTTTATTTTTAGGGATGGCTTTACATTTTTTGAATGTTATTTTATAATTACGTAAACTACTTCCATGGTCAAATCTACACATGAAGGTATGTTCAAAGAAGTCTGGCTCCCATCCCTGTCCTCATCGTAAGTGTTTATATTTATAAATTAAATACTTATATTTAATATGGTTGCATACTCTAGCCACTGTTCTCTACCTTGTTTTCTTCCCTTCACAGTATATACTAGAGATCACTCTACAGCAGCATTTAGAGATACTCTTCATTCCTTTTACCTGGTTAGCTGCCAACTGTGATTGAGCACCTGGTTTACTGATGTGCCAGGCACTGTGCGAAGCGGTTTACACAGATAATCCCATTTAATCCTCAGAACAACCCAGTGAGGGTGGCACTATTGTAATTGCCATTTTACAAATGAGAAGCAAAGGTTAATTAATTTATCCAAGCTCACCCAGCTCTTTTGAGATAGAGGAAATGGATATATTTTATATCTACACTAGTGGCCTGGTGCACAAAATTCGTGCACATTAAAAGGGAATTAATTAGAGGAAATATTTTAATATTGCTATTTGCCCTTTCTCTATAATAGAAGTGTCCAGCCGGCCCCACCCCCATTGGGTGACACTAAGACCCGGCCAGCCCCACCCCCATCAAGCCCCACTGGGCAGGGGACACAGCCTCATGTCCAGGCGCCAGGGCAGGGGGCACAGCCTCAGGGGGGGCATGGCCTCAGGGGGGCGCAGCCTCAGGTCCCCCATCCCTGGCCCGGTGCCACGCAGCCTCAGGTCCCAGCTGATAGGTCCTTAAGGTGTCACGGTGTTACGGCATTATGGCGTCATGGCGTGACAACCATTTGCATATTGGCCTTTTACTATGGTGATTATCCATATTATTTTTAACCTTTAGTTAGACATAGAGCTAGAGAAACCATTTATGCCAGTTTATTAGTAGACATCAGTGTCCCAGAATACTCAGAAGCCCTGTCCAGTTTGTAAACAAGGATTCATGGAGAAGTCTCTGTGAAGCAGAGAGCTAACCGAGCAGGCAGGAACTTAAAATAGACACATAAAGTAACTTGAAACCCATTTTTAAAATCTATTCTAGCCTGGCTGGTGTGCCTCAGCTGGTTGAGCATTGTCCCATGCATGGAGAGGTTGTCAGTTCTATTCCTGGTTTTCGGACTTCATCCTCATTAGGGGGCATTCAGGAGGCAGCTGATAGATGTTTCTCTCTCTCCCCCTCTCCTTTCATTTCTCTAAAATCAATAAAGACATTGGGGGGGGGGAGCTGTTCTATCATGTGAAAAATATACTGTGTAGACTAACTATATAAATGATATAAAAGCTAACTTGGAATCAGTAAGAAATCAAAGTAGGTGTAACATCCCAAAAGTCATTTGGGGATTATAGATTCTTTGGACACAAAAGCAGAAATGTGTCTACTGACATGCTCCATCTATTTCTCCATTCTGTTGTTCATTGTTTATTTGTTTTTCTCACAACAGAGTCTCTTTCTGCATCAGCTGCTGCTTGCCCCTCCCCAGGGCAGGTGGACAGGTTCTAGGGAAAGGGGAATAAATGGCTAGTGGGCTGGGATGACTCCCCAAATGATATCTATCCCAAGCCTTATAATGTTTTGCATTCTAGTTACTTGTATGCTTATTTTTACCTTTTTTTTTAAAAAAAAAAAAAAGACTGTGACTTCATTTAACCTTTACTACTTTCTTACTCTAAATAAAGCCACAGTGGGGGTTAAGGCCTTAACATATAGATTTAGGGAGGGGACACACATACATTCCATTTATACTAGTGTAATGCTGATAACAGTGTAATTCCCGTTAATAAGAAATTTTGTTTTCTCTAGATAAAGGAGGTTTACTGTGCCCCAACACTCTGCAGGGAAGATCTGTGCCTGCAGCCAGATAACTGTTTCAATGTCCTCATTTTCTTTTAAGAGGCAGGTGGTGAAGAGATTTTACAATACGTCACCAAGAAATCCTTTGAACTCTGTGAAATGTTCCCTGTTTCCTAAGTCCACTTTCAGAAATAGAAAAGTACTTGTAGCTCTCAGGAAACCCAGTGTGCAGTTCACTCTGCAGCTAGTCAGGTGCCTCAGTGACCATCTGGAAGGAAAACTTCCCTGACCAGGTGAAAGCCTAAAACCCTATGGTGGGAAGGAAACTGCCTGCCCTCCCAAAAGCTGCAGCCCCCACCATACAAGTCAGGGAACTTCTGGGAAGCAGAGTTGAGCACAGAAGGGATGCTCCCTGGATGTTTTGCAGAGAAATACTGCACTTCCACCATGGCAGTCAAGTCTGAGAAGCTCTATGCGACAAAGTGGACTCCACCTTGTGGTCATACTTGAGAACTGCAGCACTGCCCTCTGGTTTACTCCCAAGAGCAGGATCACCACCCTCTGTTTCCTAGTCCTTCTCATGCCTCTAGGTCTCCTTAAAAAGAGAAGTATACAAAGATGAAGTCTGCTGCATGCAATCTCCTGCAGGTATCTTAAACACAATTTATCTCAAACCACAAATACTCTTTATTCCCTAAGTCTTTACATCTTATTTTATTAATAGTATCAGTTTTCTTTAATTTCTTTTTTTAATTTTTAAAGAGAGGAAGGGGGAGGGAGGGAGGGATGGAGAGAGAGAGAGAGAGAGAGAGAGAGAGAGAGAGAGAGAGAGAGACTGATTTGTTGTTCCACTTTTTTATGCATTAATTGGTTCATTCTTATATGTGTCCTGACTGGGGATTGAACCCACAACGTTGGTATATTGGGACAATGCTCTAACCAAATGCCCAGCCAGACCTTCTTTAATGTCTTTAAAACCACAATAGGCCAAGTGCTTTAAAAACATTTTCACATTTAATCCTCACAGTAACCTGGGAGACTGACAAATTACTATGGCCATTTCACAAATGAGTAAATCTAGGCAAATGAGCTCAGAGAGTTTCAACAACTCGCCCAAGGCCACACAGCTAATGAATTGGGAGGCGGAGATTTAAACTAGATCAACTAGATCCACAAAACAGACTCATGCCACCAAGCCACACTTCCTCTTGGCTGACAGGTTCTCTCTCATCTACTCTGATTTTGAAGCTGGAAATCAGCAAGGTGTTCTTGATTGCTCTCTCCTTCACGCACATGGGGAGATGGTTTACTGATATCGCTTCCTCAATGACACTGGAATTTTCGCCTTTCTTTCTCCCCACTGCCATACTCTTACTGGCCCTTCCTCATGTCTCATTTGAACTACTGCAATAGCCTCCTAACAGTTTTCCAATCTGCCCCCTCAACCCCACCCCACTGAAGAGAGGCCCTAGTTTGTTTGTTTATAATATATTTTTATTTATTTCAGAGAGAAAGGGAGAAGGAGAGAGAGACAGAAACATCAATGATGGAAGAGAATCATTGATCGGCTGCCTCCTGTATGCCCCACACTGGGAATCGAGCCTGCAACCTGGGCATGTGCCCTGACCGGGAATTAAACCATGACCTCCTAGTTCATAGGTTGATGCTCAACCACTGAGTCATTCCAGCCAGGCAAGAGGTCCTAGTTTTGAAATACAAATTTGAAAAGGTATAACCCATCCAGAAGAGGAGATTTAGGTCATGTATCGAGAGCCTTAATAATATCTATATCCTTTCAATTTGTAATTCTACTTCTGTGAATCTACCTTAAAAACAAAAAAAACACAAAAAAACCCTGTGTACAGTATAAAAAAGGCTAAATGCACAATGATGATCAGGGCAGCATTATTGATGTAATATATTCATCCCCTACAACTTTTAAAAACCTCTACTATGGAATAAATTATCTAAATCAAGTTAATTTCAACTCCAAACCAACAGGAAATTCTGTTTCAAGTTACCCATGACCCTGGATAGACCCTGCAGTATGGAGTCATCTTTGGTCACTGCCAAGGCCTCTACTGTCTCAGTTTACCTGATTCCCTCAGTTCCAGTAGCCCACAAGTTTACATGCCAGCCTGCGGTCATATGGGTGGTTGATGAGGCTGGGAACCCCTCACTGCGCTTTCTGAGGTCTGGCCACCTCCCCGGGGTGCTGCCCAGGGCCCAGTGGTTGAAGGAACCTGGACCCCTTCCCCAGCCTGAGGAGGCTCAGGTTCCCCTCAGAACAATTTCCTTGCTCCTCTACACTAAGTCATCTCAGGGGGTTAAACTTTTGAAAACAAAGCCCAAAAGGGAAGTGTTCTGCAGGCAACTTCTTCTTTCAGATTTCCACAAACCTCCCCTGATGAAAGTGAACGCTTGAGGACGGGGGAGGAGGAAATATGGGGGTAAATACTACATTAGTACCACAAAATTACCCTATGATCAGGCAGTGTCAGAAAAAACAAATGTTAAGACATGAAATATGTGGGCGGCACATAGATGCTGCTGCAGAATGGACATCGTACCATTTGCAAAACCTATTCTCCACCTTTTTATGCTAGATGCAAATTTCTGAAGTTCTGGTAAAATGGCTGAAAGAATGAACGTTAATTACAGCAACCATCCTTGGCTTTTCCAGCCTTACACTCCCTTCCATGCCTATGCAATCTCTGTCCTGTCTGTAGTGAAACAGGGGATCCTTAGGACTTTAAACTTAGCTTTAAATCCCAATCCTACAAATCATATCTCTCTCTCTCATCACATGTTCATATGAAAAGTAATACAATAATTAATAAATAATAAAACAAGAATAAAATCTGTTTCACATACAACAGTAAACCTACTTTGGCCCACCCGTGTATACATTCCCCTTAGAAACCTACCCTTTCCCCCAGATAATCAGCAACCCCCAAGGCAGAAGGAAACAGTAGCCCGGACCTGACTAATGGCCACATGGTCCAGACCTCTGGGCCTAAAGATAACTTCTTGACCTAAATTATGCTTCAGTTCCTGAGCCCTAAGGTACAATGACACCCGGGGCTGCTTTCTCATGAAACCAGACAGAGGGACTGTGGAACAGGCCCTGAAGCTGTCTGTCTTCAAGGCCTGAAGAAATGATTTCTTACCCTTACCTCATCTGCAACCCGTCAGCTTCCAGCATGACCCCAAACTCCTAACTCACGGTGCCTGTATGACCTATGTGATCTGTAACCAACATGCCATCAGGGCGTTCGGGCTTGTTCTCCTGGATAGTGCCATTCATCAGTAAAATAGCCAGTGATTTCTCCACTGCAATCCTTGGTGCTTCGTGTTTGGCTCTGCTAGCACCGGTGGACGAACTCGGTCTGTCCCATAACAGGAGCTTTAGCTGTAGCTGGGCTATATGACTGACGATCTCATCTTCACCTCCAGCCCTGACTTCTCAACCTCAGCTCCGTGTCTCCAACTGACTAGAAATCAGCACCATCGGAATGTCTTGCTTTCATCTAAGTCCAAAATCAACGTCATTGTCTTTACCCCAGGCAGCTTCCTCTGCGCATGTCATTTCTGCCAGTGAGACGGGCATGGATAGGCCAAGCAAAGTTCCTTCCTCTACACTGGCCATTTTCAACCATTGGGCCGCGATGTTTAAAACAGGCAATACCACCCTAACCGGTTTGGCTTAGTGGATAGAGCATCAGTCTGTGGACTGAAGGGTCCCAGGTTCGATTCCGGTCAAGGGCATGTACCTTGGTTGTGGACACATCCCCAGTAGGAGGTGTGCAGGAGGCAGCTGATCAATGTTTCTCTATCATTGATGTTTCTGACTCTCTATCCCTCTCTCTTCCTCTCTGTAAAAAATCAATAAAATATATTTTAAAAAAATAAAATAAAAAAATAAAACAGGCAATACCTATTTAGTCAGGGGCACTGACTTCTTTTCCCTTAGACTGTCCAATAAAAAATGACAACAGCCAACACAACGATAGCCATCCAGTGTTAATGAATCAAAATCATACCTATTTTTTTTTTTTTGGTCAGATCAGCAAAAGGCGACTGAGGGGGAATATGACTAGAGCCCAGGAGGTCTCCTCGGGCACCTCATCACTATTGTGGCAGAGATACAAGTTAGTGAAGAGGTACTGCACTACACACAGGCAGGACCACCAAGGCCGACTCCTCATGAGTGAACATGTGGTTAACCCACCAGGTAAAGAATCCTGGTCAGCTTGAAGGTAAGGAGAACTGGAATGGATAGCGGAGAAGGGAAATTGTAAATACCAAACAGATTTATTACCAGCAGTAAAAATGAAGATTGTAGCCTCTACTGGTGTTTCCTTCCTTGCTCTATCATAGATAGACTTTTTAGTGATTGTCCTTTTCTTTTGTCTCCCTCCTCTTCATTACTGCATTTAAAGTATATCAGTGAGGGTGAACTTTAAAATTTAGCCTACACTTTACAACGTTGAGATAGGATGATGATGAAACTTAGAGGAAAAATGCATCATCACCTACACATTTGGACTTGTGCCAGATTCAATAACTGATGAAACTTTCAGCTGTCCTCATTTGGGGAGGAAATGAGTACATTTTTATTGTTGTTGTAAGAGAGATGGTTGCATTATCTTGGATGGGAGTGTTTTTATTTAAATTTGAGAGCACAAGATAACGCATGTCTGTGGATGTTGGGCATTCCTTCGCCTAAGAGATGGACTATAGTAGAGTTCTTTTGGGCTACCCAGCATCTGAACATCCTTTGAAATTGGGGGAAGCCCACCCCACTCTGAGTCTCGGGCCCCTCCTCTCACACTAGAAGCCAATGAGTCCAGTAGAAGCCACAGCAGAAACCAGAACTCTCCTTGCCTATTACCAGCCGGAACACAGGCACATGACCTACACTAGGCCAAGTCAATGGTCCTGACCAAAAACATGAATCTTGAGAGGATATTTAATATCACAGAAGAGCTGAAAAGCAATTCATGGCAACATGAAAAGTGCAGGCCTGCACTCTAATCGGAGCACTTGAGCAGCATGGCTTTCGCTGATCATCGCTGCCTGGCCTTCCTGGGTTTCTCCCATTTCCGGATCTGGTTCTCCAGCTCTTCTAGTATGAGGACTATGAACATACACAGCCCCAGGCTTACTTCGCCAAGCTTAGAGACACCGCAGGAAAAGAATGAGCCTCTCTCTCCCAGCCTCCTCTCTGAAATCCCAGACAAGGGCTCAGACCACCTCAGGTTGGGTCACATCTATGAGGACTAGAGGAGGGGACGAGAGTTGGCCAGGCCTGGGCTTCGTGCCTCCCTTTCTCCCCACCCTCCCTGTCTTGGGAGGCCCTTAAGAACCATCTGATCTAGGGGATTTTAGGCAATTCCTCAAAGAAAAAAATTACTTGTCAGGCAAAAACAAAAGATGCTGCCAAAACCGGTTTGGCTCAGTGGATAGAGCGTCGGCCTGCGGACTCAAGGGTCCCAGGTTCGATTCCGGTCAAGGGCATGTACCTTGGTTGCGGGCACATCCCCAGTGGGGGTTGTGCAGGAGGCAGCTGATCGATGTTTCTCTCATCGATGTTTCTAACTCTCTATCCCTCTCTCTTCCTCTCTGTAAAAAATCAATAAAATATATTTTTTTAAAAAAAGATGCTTACGACACAAAATCACAGAATGTCAGAGCTGAAAAGACCCTCAGGAGTCATCCACCCGATCCCCTCTCACAGGTGAGGACACCATGCGGGGTAGAAAATGAAACAGGCCACAGGAAAGGCACACATTGTGTGCTGCAGAGTTCCAAGGAGGGAGAGTGCACATCTGATTGAGATCAGGGTGGGCCTGATGAAGGTGGTGGGATTTGACATGGGACCAGACACACAGCCGGTCAGGACTGTGCTGGGTCTTCTGCTAACTTCAGAATTACTTTCCTGCTCATAGTCTGCTTATGTCAAATTCATTCAGCCTTGACCCCCCGCACCCCCTCAAGTTCCCTTCAGTTGGATTTGGTGCCCTGGTTCTCCACTTGACCTGTTCTCTTTCCAGCTGTACATTCAGAGAAGACCAAGGGTCACAAACACAAGTGCCTTCAGTTGCCAATCAGGTAACAAATGTATGGGCTGGTTGTTACTTAGCACACAAGTGCTGCTGTCCTTGGGGCTTAAATTCTCATAAAAACAAACAAACCAACCAACAAAACCACCTGTGGGCTAGTTTCGGCTCTTGCTGTCAAAAGTTTGTGACTCCTGGGCTAGACAAAATCTGTCCCCTCCCCTTCCCCTGCCCCTCTCCAGGAGTGCCTGGGAGCATAAGGACACAGCTCCAGCGTTTACTGCCCAGCGGAATCCCGTTAGTGGCACTCCGGGCACACAGCAGTGCGCTCTGAGCAAAATGAATGAATACACGAACGCAGACTAAAGGCGCGGCCTACACGCGGGGAAAGAGCGCCCGCGGCACCCTCCCCCCGCCGCGCCGCCAGACGACGCGCCCTCGCACGACCCCACGGGCACGGAACTAGCGAACGTGAGCTGCGAGCGCGGAAGGCGAGGGAGGGCGGGAGGCCAAGAGCCCAAAGAAGATCCGGCCTCCCATACGCCAAACGTCACAAGGGGCGGGCTCTTCTTGCAGGAGCGGGACGCGCATTGGCCGATTCTCTGGGCCGCGGGCTGGGATTGGCCGTGCTTCGCCAAAGGCTCCCTCCGCCCGGAGGCGGGAGGGGCGCGAAGGGCGTGTCCGGCACTGGTCCCGCCCCAAGCGTTTGGGCTCCCGCGCGAGGGCAGCGGTTTGCACCTGGACCCCAGCCTCGGGGCTGCCGTATGGGGCTGCTGGGGCCGCGGGCGCCGCCGCAGGCCTGCTTGGGGCGTCCGAAGCGTCCGAGGCGCGGTAGGTGGTGCCCGGCGCGGGTGTCGGGGGTTCGCGGGTCTGGAGGCGGCGGCCCAGGCAGTCCCCTCCCGCGCGGCCCGGCCCCCTGTGCCCTGCGGTCTCTCCGGGTCTGCGGGACTGGGCGGGCTGCTGGGCCTCGCGTCCCCCACCTTGGAAGGGCACGAAAGCTTTCCGGGCGCAGGGGCGCCTCGTGCCTTCGCCTCCATTTTGCGGACGGAACGGCGGGTGCGGGTCGCGGCCAGGGGTCGCGGCGCGGAGGCGGGAGGCCGGGACGGGGAGAGCCGGGGCGCGCGTGGCCACGCGAACTCGCAGCCGCGCCGCTGGTGGGCCTCTGCCTCCCGGGCACTCACTTTCCCTCAGGGCTTCGCCCCAGGATTGAGCTGTTGACCCGGCGCCCACGCCGAGGTCCCGGTGCCCCGGGGCATGAGGGACTCCGACCCAGGCTCACCAGCTCAGGGCCATTCCCACTGGGAAGATGAAGACGAACGATGCTCGCCCTGTGTGCAGCTGTTCGCGGCTGCCAAGGGGAAAACGCAAGAAATCTCACCCATGCCTGGAAGGCCACCCTTTCCGACGGCCGTCGCTGGGACGGCTGTATGCAGCCCAGGGGCACGTTATCCAAAGCCTATTGCAGGCCCTTTAGGATTACGAGGTTGAGTTCGGTGTATTGTTTTGTACATAAAAATGAGCGGAAACCTGCCAGCGCACATTGCACCTCCCTGGGAATTCATTGGGGGGGGGGGGGGGGGAGGTAGTCCGAAGATAGCTAGCGTTGGTAAGCACCCTAACAGTTCCTAGATCTAGGGTGTGAAGAATGTTGTTAAAATGCTTGACACAGTGTGTGATGTTAGAAACCAAGGGTCTAGGGCTTGGTTAAAAGAAGCAGAGGTCACACCTTCTCATCCCTGTTTCTTCCTCCACTTGGGTCAGTCAATTCTGGGGCCACTCAGTACCGGAAAGAGCAAAGAACTCAGTTTCACCTCTTTGGGAAAGCTCTTTAAAGCTCTTCCCCCTCCCCACGACTAATAATCACTCCCTCCTGTAGGCTACCTTCTGTTGCTGTTGTGTGGTCTCCCCAGCCCCTAGCACAATGCTTGGAACAGAGAAGTCACTCTGACTGAGGGGAGCCAAAAGAAAACAGAAAGCCCGCTGCTTGGCCCAAAAGTTTACAAAACAAAAACGGTACTTGCGTTAGCTTGTTGGACCAATGATTCTTACAGGGCAGGGAGGCCTCGAGCTCTGGCACTCAAGTCAAATCAGACTTGAGCTCTTCGATGTTACTAACGCTATAGACAAGTGATTAAACGTCTCCATGTCTCAGTTTCCTCACCTGTAAAATGGGAGCTGCTCCATGGGTTCTGAGGATTAAGTCATTGACAGAAAGTGCTTAGCATAGTCCTTGGCACACCAGAAATGTTCAGGAGCTGTTAGCGGTTGTTAGGATAAAAGTAAACAGATTCACTAATAATAAATATCTGCATTGTCTTTGACCCTTTAGGACCTGTCTGCGTTTGTCCTGTGTGTTTCCTGATTTTGAAAAGTCCCTTAAACCTTTTCAGATCCCACCCCAGCCTCCCTCAGTAGAAGTGCATACAGGCAAACTTCATTTTATTGTGTTGCACACATGTTGCATTTTATACAAATGGAAGGCAAGACCCTTCAAGCAAAAATATTATAACTCATTTTATTGCCATGCTCATTTTATTGCCGTTGTCTGGAACTGAACCCACGATGTCTCAAGGTATTATTCTATAGAAATTAGCTCTTTATGCTTTTAGTCTTGCGACCCACTAGAGATTGAAGTGCCAAGTAGATTTTGGCAAGTACTATGATGGTAATGTGGCTTCTTACTCAAAATGAGCAGAGGAGTAAAAGGGGTCCCGGGGTAGCTGACAGAAAACCTTTAGGATGGTTGGTTACTTCAGCCAGAGAGAGGCAGAGCCTGGGATCGCTTCTCTCCTTATAACAAATCTGTTCTCGTGAAGAAACTGGTTCCTGTCTAGAAAGTTGTTCATAAACGTGAAAAGTGGAAGAAATCTTCCTGTTGGTTCTAGACCTAGTTGCCAGACCTAGAGGTTGCAGATAGAACCCCTAGGGGAGATTGCCTCACTTCCAGGTTTTCTGGCTGCAGGAAACAGGCTAAGTTATACATTTCCTTCCAGCTGTAGGTTCCCTTTGCACACGAGTTTCTCTTAAATTATTTGGAGTTTCCAAAACAAAACCACTACTTGTAACTGTCATAGGAAAATTCCGATCTCTGATTCTGCTTTTACTGAAGCCACAGAGAATCTTGAATCCTTTCTAGGGAATGCTGTTCTTTCTGGGGACTCCCATCCAGCCGTGACATTCTATAATTAGCCATTAAAACCTGCCACAAGATGAGAGCTTTTTCTAGTGTCCTATTGGAAAGACATGAAGGACAGGGCCCTCAGTTTTCTTCTGTGTGCCCGGCATAAGATAGGCACCCCGGGAATGTGCATAAAGCCATTATAGTTCTGCTTCACCGTGCAAAACGGGCTTTCTAACCTGGTGGTTCTGAAACATTTTGCTTACCAGTCATCTGGGCATCTTGCTCAAGTACAGATTCTGATTCCAAGTGTGTGGGGTGGGGCCTGAGAAGCTATATTTCCAACAAGCTCTACAGTGATGTAGATGCTGCCGGTCCGTGGACTACATACACACTTTGAATAGAAAGATACTAATAAAAGTATCTGCATTTGCTTTTTAGAAGTACTGATAAACAGGTTTTGTTTTCTTATGGTATTGGGATAAAGTCTTGGATTTAGGAGCTTCCCCCCCGTTATTCTGTTTTTAACAGTTCCTCTTATTTTGTTCCAAAAAGTGATTTGAGGAAGCTCTCCAGGATACTTTCAGTGTAACAGAATTTTTAATGGAAATAATTGAGACAGGGTAAAAGAAGAGAGAAGTCAGGGGTAAGATCAGTACAAAAAATGACTGCCTCTTTGTCCTATATATTTTGCCTGGGTGGGACTACAGATCTGGTCCTGAGCTTCTTAGCAGCCAAAGCAAAGAGGAAATATTTTTAAAAATCAGTTTTGCCATTAACTATAAAGTAAAAACCAGCTGGCTACTCAATGAAACAGCTGCTTCTCTTACTGAGACCAGAGAATTCTTGTCTCATGGGTTCTCTAATAGGACCCTTTGGTTTTGGTACTTGAGTAACATTCTTCATAGCCTCTCTTGAGAAATCAGCAAGATTCTTAACAGTCTTCATTTGTGTAGCCAGTGGGCTCACAGCAAACTGTCAGTACAGTAAAAGCAGTGGCTTATGGGACTGGTCCTGGGACAGTAGGAGCAATTTTTTGTTCCAGAGAAGCTGTTTTTCTGCCTTGCTCTTTGGTGGGAACAGAGGGTACAGTTGATTGACATGTTCAGTCCTCATCGTCCTCACACTTTGAGCTTCGTGGGATGGGAACAGTCTGCTGCCTGCTAACGAGAGGTTGGGGTTGAGGGGAGGGGTGGCTAGGAGCTCAATCCTAAGTTCCTTGTAGATGTGGCAGTTGCGTCTCTACAGGTCACCCAAAGACCTCTCACGGCAAGTTAGAAGATTGGCCTGCTGTGAGGCTGTCTGGTGGTCCCAGTCAATCAGCCAGCTGGTGAGGGGGTGGGGGAGAGAGAGAGAGGGGAAGGGGGGATGGAAAGCGGCCTGGCAACAGCCTTCCCACCACATTGATCTAGAAGGACCCAATGGCTCCTCCTAGGGCCCAGAGCACCTTTTACTAAGCAAAAGGTGGGGAAGCAGCCCTGGGCTGCGGGGGGGGGGGGGAGGGAGGGAGAAGGGGCTGCTGGTGCCCAAGGATCCTGAGGATGGCATCAGCCCATTGGAGTCATATCTCCCCCTCTGCAGGTTTAAGCCTGGTCTTCCTTTTCGCTTTGCTTTACTTCCACCTGCAAAGGAGGGGACCCAGCACTCATGGTGACCTGCCTTACAGGGAAAACGGGACCAGTGTGGAGGACTATGGGGCTTCAGGGCTTCTCCAGCCAGGGAAGGAGCAGGTGGAACAGCAGTTGCTCTTGGCCATTGGCCTCCCATTCTCAAACCTCTAGCCACAGTGTTGCTGGCGTCCACCCTGCTCTGAGGCAGGCCTGGGCCTCTGTGACTGCCCCTTTTGTTGGCCTCCTCCGCATATGTCTTTACCCCCTTTCATGCTGCCTCCCACACATAGATGAGCTTCTGCCTTTAAGCTCCTTTTTCCCATTAATCTAGTTCCCAGAAGCCTTCCAGCAACCTACAGCACTGGGTTCTACCCCTCCCCTCCCCCTTTCCTTGTGGCAGTTTCATGTTCTATGAGAAGGAGCAGTACTGAGAGCCTCTTTGTCTGGTTCTCTGGTCAGATTCTGCCCCTTTGTGTGCATGGCATTTGCCACGTATACCTGTGGCCTCCTGTGAAAACAACAGAGTGTTGGGGTTTTGGCCCCTGAACTGGTAGGGCCTGCTATGTCAAGAAACACCTTGCCCTTGCTGGTGCAGGTGGCTGTCTGCCGCTCAGGTACAAAGACGGCCCTTCCCCGAAAAAGTTGGTATAAATCAGATTGTTTCAAAGGGAGCTCATGATTTAAAGAATCCTGGGAAGTCCTTTTCTGATCAGAGGAGGATTTCTCCCTAGCTTATCATTTGCATATTTGAGTGG